>NW_022280074.1:2509070-2560884 GCF_004355925.1 Anarrhichthys ocellatus
CTCTCTCTCTCTCTCTCTCTCTCTCTCTCTCTCTCTCTCTCTCTCTCGCTAACACACCTCGGGAGAAACACACCCGACACTTCAGATGAGAAATTAATTGCGTGTCGAGTCGCAGCGCACAAATCTCTGAGAAACGCCCCCCACACACACACACACCCCGCCAAATTGCATTTTAGTCCATCTCATCAGCGCTTCCAATGGGTAGGCAGTTCCACCAACAAGCCAAGCAGGAGATTTGCCAATTACCGAGAGGCTCTTTGCTAATAAATTATCATTTAAGAAATAAATTACGACGGTTATGCTGCTTTCAATCTCGACGCACAAATGAACGGCGAAACACACACACACACACACACACACACACACTCTCCCTGTGATAACATGAGAGATAGTCAAGGCGATTTTCTAGCAGGAGATAAAAAGCACTGCAGCGCTGGAATTCAATGCAAATCGATGTGACACTGATCTGAAAGAAATGGATTGTTATGTCGTCCCTTTATTGTACAAAGTGTGGCCTCGTGAAAGACGAGGTGAATGTGTTTGAGAGTGCACATTGTCAGCAGTTAGGACACAGCATTTTTCGCCCACTTAAGTTATTTGCAGACACCGATCCGCCGGTTATTTCTATAATTTTGCCTCAGTGGTAGCGCGTGTACAGTGTATTCCCTCCCCAAACAAGCTGCTCTAACTCCTCCCCAAGAACTCTCTGGCTAAATATTTCGGGCGAGAGATAACACAACGACGCATGCGCACGACTAAGGGATCGCCAATTAATTCCACGCACTTATGTCCGATGCCTGTTAATGAAAATGAAAAACTAATGTAATCCAAATGTGGTGGACCGTGGGCCTGTGTGCTTCTGCACTTCTTCTTCTCCAGCACTAGCAATGAATTACACAGATTGAAATGGTTATTTAGGAGGACTCGAGGCTGCAGAGGAGGACGTCAGTCAAAGAAGGTGCTGTTGGTTACTGAAGGAAAGAAATTGGCCTTGGAAGGCGTGGACGTTTGCTTTCAATTATATATTTGCGAGATCCCCCACCTCCCTGCGAGAGTGAACACATTTGAGATTTTCTTCCTTCGTGTGAGAATAAAAATGCGCGTGTGAGTGCAAGTGAGCGCGTGTTTGCACGCGTCGGTGTATGCGGGCTGTGCCGTTATTAATACAAGATAAGTTCGATATCTTTGAGACTCTTCTAGTCAAGTTGCAAGTAGAAAGACCTTGGGAGAAAAAACATCAAGCACCACTCCCTGAGACCTGGGTTTAAATAAAATATTAGGAATGTGCGCACACATCCTGCGTGTAAACACACTTTTCTGTTTGGTTGCTTAGGTGCTCTGGTTGTTCTCATACACTGTTGGTAGCTATAACTACGGAAAAGTAAAGCACTATAATTTGTGTATTACCCACAAAATAAATCTGGTATGTAATCCAAGTAACCGTGAGCCAGGTAGTATAAAGAGCAACAAAGTCTGAGAAAGTCTCTATCGGAAAGCTAAAGTAGAAAGCCATAAGTGTAAGGAATGGATTCAGCAGAACGTTTACCTGCTCTAATGTGAGATACGTATATATATCCCTGGGGCGGACCTGGTTCGTTTCGTTCTCCCACAACAAGAGAACCGCCCCTTGAAACTCCCCCACACGTTACAAAGTCACCATTACGAATCTGCCTGCTACTTCAGCACCATGGACAGCGAAATAGATTCATCAATTCACAGCACAGTCATACTTTCAGAGACGGCGGATGCACGGACATGAGCAGCATGAGAACACTTTTGGATCTTTTATACTAAGGGCGTGTTTTTGGAGGGAGGGGATTGCAGGTTAACCAGGGGGGGCATACATTAACAAGGGGGATGGCTTCCCACCTCATATCACCTATGGTCTGTATAACTAACTAGCTTACTAAACTACAGGTCCAAGAAACTACATTAGCTTAGTGAGGTTACAAAACCAGTTCACGACTAGCACATCCATCGGAGTGAAGGGTAACGTTAGCGCCTCTGTGCTGCTCTTTATTGGATTTGGGGAAGTTCGCACAGCCAACGTTACTCAAGATAGCGTTACGTTTGCCAAAACTTGCCGTTAAATCTGACGCATGGTTAAGTTGTAATGCTGTAAAGAATTAGCCATCATTACAGTACATCTCAGCCAACTAATATGCTGTAGTGTGATATTAATTTGGCAGATACAAACAGCTAATAACATAATAGAACAAAACACAAAGATACTATTGTAGTTCAAAAATGATATTTCTTTCTTGACACTGTAAGATGAGTTATGGGCTGTCTCCCTGTGAACATACTGAAAAACTTATTATCATTAGTAAAAATAATTTCACAACACCAACTAAATGTGACCATTTTGTGTAAGTGTCCTTCTTCACAGCATGGGCTTTCTAAAGGGACTGCACTGTGGTCTTTTCAGTGTCTTAGGAATTGAAATGTACAAGCAAACACTTCTGCCTTTCTCACCTTGAGAATGAGCGGCGACGTGGGCTTGAGCTCCAGTATCCCAGAGGCACTGAGCGGCTCAAACACGGGGTCGGGATAGTAGCTGAAGGTCTCGTTGACCACCACCAGAGCATTCACGTTGTCCATGTAGAACCCGATCTCATCCGGCCCCGTGCCGGTCTCGGAAAAACCCAGCTCCGAGTCGGCCACCGACGGAGCCAGGCACACCATGACGGAGTTGTTGTACACCGTACAGTTCTGAAAGCCAGAGAAAGGAGGTTTGTTGTCAAATCTATAGATGAGGAGGGAAAAAGACAACTCCGAGTTTGCATGCAACTATATGTACACTGAACTACGTATTTATTTTTATTATAATCTAGTTAATATCTATTTTACAAGAGAATGCCTTGCATACAACAGATAGCTCGGCCACCATTTGAATACTGAGCGTAAGTTCCTGCAGGCTATAATTCTATTTAAAAATAGATCTGTCGGCTATAATAACCCTTCCTTTATTTAAGTCAACGTGCTGTCAAACAGTGATGCTATTATACCTATTGGAAATGTAAATTAGTTGCAAATTTATGATCAACTGTTATTAATGGGCAATGTGCTCTGTTCCTTTACTTGTACGTGAGACTGTTTTACATCATTACTTTGGGGAAAATATATATTTGTGTGAAGTCATCTTTGCTACAATTTACAGGACTTTCTTTTTAGCACATTTTAGATCTTTTACTACAAATGTATTTTACATAGCCACCATGTGTTTTTGCATACAGAAGATAAGCTTATGAATAACTGCTTTATTGATACGGGATTCATAGCATTAATATAGCAGCAAAAAACTATTTCCTAAGTGAAGACATAGTCAAGCATTCAACTGCATTTCACAACAGTAATGATGCCACTTTGACAACAAAGAAGAAAAAGAAAAAGCAGACTTGATGTTAATTGTGATGGATTGTCTATCTGAAGCAAAGTTCAAGCACTCATGGAATGAATGAGAAAGGCTTTCTGGAGACCATGGTATGCTTTGGAAAAATGTCAGTATTCTTGTTTTGTAGTAAATGGGCGACAACATTAAAAAAACATCAGCCCGGTCCTTTAAGTGCAAAGTAGCACTTTGAGTCAGGGCTGTGTGGGATGCATCGTGTAGGCTGTTTGCCTCAATAAGCGGCAGCTTCATCTGCAAGTTGAATTGCCCCGGCATTGTTTGAAGTTCAGTTCTTAACCTTGACAACTGAAGAGCTTCAACTCACAGTGACAATCACCAAAGAGCTTTGTGAATCTATAGAACTGATGAAACATTTCAACTTTTCAAAATAAGACCTGGGGTTTTGCATGGATTTTTCTCCCCCTCTCATCGTCATTCCCCTAAACACTCTCCTGTCTCTCTCCCTGTCTCTCTCCCTGTCTCTCTCTCAGTCTCTCATGTGTTTTTTTTTGTGTGACACAAACACTCATGTGGTGCGGTGACATTTGAAAAGCTATGTGGCCTGAGGTAGCGTTAGATGTCTGAGGCAGTAGCTGCAGAGAGAGCAGACGTGAGCAACACACAGACACAAACTGTCTGCCGCCTTCACGGGCGCTGTAGAAGTAGTTGTCTGCAGATATTCTCCTGCATGCAGAGGAATATGTCTGAATAAATTGGCCAGTTGATGTATGTACTGTACGTGTAAAGATGAATAATGTATACTGTGTATACTGCCAGGGTGTGTTTGTGAATTCATATTTGCCAGTGTGTGTTCCTGCCTTTGCTGCCGTTGAACATTACTATGTTGTTTAGTCTCCGTGTGTGTGTGTGTGTGTGTGTGTGTGTGTGTGTGTGTGTGTCATTCGCATCAATACTCACATGAAAGGATTCCGCCTGCCCATACTTGGCCCTGATCTTTGGTTCTCGGATGGTTGCGAGGTTGGTCCCGCTCACCGTCAGCAGAGTCCCACCACTGCGGGGGAAGAAGGGAGGGGGAGAAGAAGAAACACATCGGTGATTGGTAGCAGCCAAATCTACCTGTAGAATGGACATTACTGTTGTGTGCATCTGCAGGAAGGGATGTGACAAATGTTCCCAAAGAACAGCCCCTGAAGTACTTTCCTTTTTCTTTTTGCTTTGCCAAAGCAGCAGTGTGGCAGAAAGGGACTGTGGTTAGGACTGTGGACTGTGGTAGCCTGTGGTTAGGTTTAGGCAACAACAGCACTTTGGTTGAGACCAGTGGTGTTGGGTTAAATGTTATCAAGTAAGGTATCGTGCTTGACTGCTGACTTTTTCTGTATTACAGTAAACCAAGACCAAGTGTGGTGAATGCCTCAATTGAACCACTAAAAAAAGTTGCATATTGCTGTAGGTGCTACGAGCAGAACGTATTGCAAGATCGCATATTTTGGCAAACAAACTAATGCAATATATTGTCAGTGAATAGTTCACTGATGCTGTCATTATCAAGACAGTATTTTGCTACTTGCTTGGTTAAATTACCAGATTTTCTCATGTGAAAATAAAAATGAACCCAGGTGGCATTTCATTTCACCCAAAACTTATTTTCATTTGCAAATTAGTTAGAAATGACGATAAGAAGAAGAGTTAACACTGGCATTTGCCGTTGTATGAAACTGTGTAGTTCAGAACTCCATGTGTGCGGCTAATAATAAAAAGTTTACAACAAAAAAAGTTTATTTTTAAAAAGAAAGTTGGACTCCAAGTGTATAGTGGAGAGCTCTGGGCATCGGGTAGGGCTCAGGGATTAACACTACACAGTATAATGGAGTTTACAGAGAAAACAAGGAGAGAATGCTGGAGCAAAGGTGTGAGAGAAAGAGAAAGAGTAAGAGGCAGTGAGTGAGGAGTGAGGAACTGAGTGAAGGGGAAAGATCCGCAGAGACACTCTACATACTTTAATCACAACTCCATCCACAGGAAGGATGTGCTTGCCGTGAGCCGGTGAAGGTCAACGGACTGAATCCAGCAAATAACAACGCTCGAACTGGGCTGAAGCCCCCGGGTTTTATTTTGTTGGTGAGCAGCGTGTGAGGGCAGACTCACACCCTCCTGGTGTAACAATGTCTGTATGGTTGGATCGATTCTTTGAAGAACATTTTTCTCATTGACTGAAACTTTTTTACACTTGTTGATTTGAATCAACGGCTGATTGGTTTTGCAAATTCTACTAGTCAAACATGCAAGTCTTTTTTAGAGTTCTGGGAATAGTTTAGGTACCCTTCAGTGGGATGCCATGTTGGTCTGAAACAAAATTATTGGTGGACCGGTTTCATTTTGATGAGCCCCCCGACCCACACACACAATGCAAGATTACTAGTGCTGAAAAAAGGATCACGAAGTTCAGGGGAAAAAATAGAGTCTTTACGATAGGAGGACTCTTGTAAAGACAATGGAGTTAGTCTTTCCTTTTTTACTGCAACACTTAAATTGGATTGATGGGGTTTTCATGAAAGATGTCTTACCTTGTTTTACAGTGGCAGCTACAACCTCTGAGTACCCTACTCTGTTTTATGCAAGGAGACGTTCACTGCTACCTCGACTATCGGTGCCCTCTGAGAAATGTCATTTGTAAGATTCCCTATTTCCTGAGGCTGTAGATTCACAGTAACCCGGTTTAAGAACGGCAGGAGGAAAAACTCCTTAGTTATCGGTGCAAAAACTCTGCTGAATTTGCACATGCAATGTATGATTTTAGAGATTATTATGTTGCAGTATTGTGTTCTGCATATTGTATGTACAGGTAACATTTTTGATCTTGTGCACCTCAGTGCAATTCAGGTTTCCCATCTGGGGCCAATAAAGTGACTGAACTGAACTATCGTGAGCCTCTGCAGGTGTCTCACTGCCTGAAGAAGGATATACTGTAGTCTCTCACACTGTTGTCTCAAATAATAAGGATGAAATAAAAATTTAAAAAAGTCCTACACAATATGCAGCTCCCCGAAGGCCCATTTGACACTCAAGCATTTTTTTAAAACATACAGTGGGCGCTGAGCGGGTATTTTGCGTCATGGTGAAGTTCGAAGTTCAAACACCCACGGCCGACACCCACGGTTCTGATATCTCCGTAGGCATCTAGCAGGCTGGATGTGGATGTGGAGTAAAACGCCTAATTCTCTGCTCAGAGATATTAAAGACAAGTGTTTTAAAGATCTACTTCCTCTGTTTCTTGGGTGTTTTCAGCGATGTCCGCTCTGTGCATGGGGTGCTGCCGAGGTAGGGAATGGTCCGTTGTCACTGCCATGACAATTAACTATTCTGTGGACTGATTCGCCTTTTGCCTTTTGCTGTGTTGTCCTATTGTATTGTGAGTATTGTGGAGCTGAACCAAAAAGTGTATTTCAAACATCTGAAAAAACAGACATCTGGCTATGTCCTGACTAATCATCTCTACAGACCTATAAACAGTGGAGTCCCAATAATATCTATGGGAGCCGGCCCTATAAAATGCTCTCCCTGTTCTTTATCCCCATTCTTTCAGTAGTCATGACCACTTGGATGGCTTTGAGTAAATCCTGCAAGTCTGCCTGTATTGCCTCCATGTGTAAGCGATGGACCTCCCCCATGAAGTGTCTCTTGGCCTTTCTTCCATTTGACACAAGCATCGGGAGTATTTTCACCACTTCTATGTGATGAGTGGTGACTCCACCAGTGACCCACTGCTTCTAAATGGTAGGATTATGAGGTGATGGCTGGAGCTGACAACCATTTCTATCCCTACACCAGTCAAGCTTAAGATGGGACATCGTACTACCTCCCTGAAAAGAAAGGCAGGACTTCCCTGTGGTAGTCAGAGTCATTACTAATTCAAGGGAAGCTCTAGGTCTCCCTGGAGGATCAGGTAACTGATCCAGGTGACATGTCTACAAGTTATTATAAAGGTCACACATGCAGACACAGTGACGAATAAGTTATGTTATAGCAACTTGCCACTCAGTGAGGCATTGGACGAAGCCTTCGTCCCCGGCTCGGCTTGCAGATAAGAGAGTACCCTCTCCAACCCTCCACCGCAGAAGGATAACATGTGTTACCATTGATCTCTGCAAAATGCAGGTGTCTTTTCATTGTCGACATCAATCCGACACTTATCCAGAAGGACTTTGTGTAAAAGCAGCGACAGCAGAGTAAGTGATATGGTGATATGAAGCAGAGACAAAGCCTCTTAATATCTTGGATGGAGAGTCTGGCTGGCTAACGCGAGACAATCATCTCTCACTCTAATCCAGGAAGACTTACAATAACAGCAAATGGTAACGATAGGGAGGGACAGGGGGAAAATAACAAAGATAGACGTACCATCTCTGGCATTGTTGGTAGCAGACAAAAGGATTCAAGTCTGGCTATTCTTCTAAGCAAGACTTTGTCTTTTTTCTTTTGGCAGGTTCCCCAATACTGGCATATGCGATCGGGTGCCATTTATCTGAGATTTCTTTGGATAACAGCATCATGTGTAAGATGTGACGGTAGCTGTTACTGGGGATATCAAGTCTTTGACGGGGATTTTGACAGCTGATGTAGGTGTTGCAGTATTTCTCTGCTTCTACTTACTATTCAAATTCTCTTTTTGTGAAACTGTATTCTTGTCACTTCTACTACAGCGCTGTTATCCTCAAGGGCCAAATTCAGATTAAGCAACTGGAAATGAGACACTTCAATTCACTATGGCTAAGTGACATGCAGTACTGCCATGATGTGCTGAAATTAACTTACTACAAAGTCCATTCTGTTAAGTAGAGTCTAATTAAAGTATAAGTTGTAATATTGTACAACTTCAACAACAAAATTACTTTTTTTTATGTTACACTTTGAAAGAAAATTAGATTTCTGATGTATCACAGCAAGGGAATGTACACCTGGACCTTTCTCATATATATATATATATAAATATAAATATATATATATATATATATATATATATATATATATATATATACACTTATTTTTAATCAGGCCCATATTGTTGCATAAGCAATGCTTCAATAGCTGTATGTTTAATACTGTAAACTGCGGTTGCTCATACATTAGCATGATATCACTGTGCTGTTTATAAGAGAGATGAAGGCGGCAGATTAACAAAGGAGCAATGGAGCTGAGGCCACATTCAAATGAACTGATTTTTAATAATGTTTGTGCTGCAAATGCATCATGGGACTGGGCAGACTGCATTTACTTTATAATGCTGCTTGTCCTCTGCCTCCTTTCTCCTCCTCCCCTCTCCTCCTCCGCTTGATGTATATTTGTGCTGAGTCCCTCTGTCCCCGTTGCTCCTCTCTTTGTCTAAGTGAGTCTCTTTAGCTCAGGTACATGCTTCAGGGAACCGACAACAAGACAATCAGGATGAACTCTCAGGGATAGCTGGGGAAATCCAACCAATGTTGTTAGGATTTCTCTCAGTCTGCCACCCTACCTTCTCTGGCCATCCCTGTCCTCTCTTTCTGTTTTACTGCTCTCTCTGCTTTCCTTTTTCTCACCCTCTCTTCGGTCTTATCCTTTACCCACTGACTGTATCATAACCATGTCATATAAAAAAAAGAAGTTTATTAAGTTTATTACATTTAACAGCAGAGGATGTTTAAAAACGTCCTTGCAAGTTCACCGTAACACTGGAAACACCAGTTGTGATTTCATCAAAAGGAAGAAGATTAGCTGGACATTCAACAGAATAAATAAAAAAGAATAAAGAATAAAAAACGTAGTAGTGGCTAACATAAATGAAAAATGTATTTGCACTGTTAACAAATAACAAACCGTCCTACTAATGCTGGTGGAGGGTCGGAGGATCCAAAATGGAGTACAAACGGTGTATGATTTGAATTAACAGCGTGAACAAAACGACCCATTGGTGACCATGCTAACAAGCATGCTAACTGAAGCTTGCTAACTGAAGCTAGTTAATTGACAGTTAGAAAGCTAGCTAGCATAAAGAGTTTTTTACCCACTTCAATAACTCTTTAGTGGATGAATTGGAAACCTGGAAACAAAATACCAGGAGGCAGTAAACGGCACAGTATAGAGAAAATAGAGAAGTATTCTGACTGACTATAGTGTTAACATGTTCCCAGCTTGCTAGCATGTTAGTCAAGAGTCTTCCAACTACATTAATTCACCAACTATCCCTGCTAATACGACTACGCAGTGCAACCAGTTGAATGGTTACCATTAAGCAACTGCACCGGAGTGGTAGGGCTATTTGGGGACTGTAATAGCTCGGTCTGTGGGAACTTGGCTCGGGAACCGGAGGGTGGTGGGTCACGTGTGGACTGGTATCTGAAGAGGTGATTTTTCACCTCTTGTGCACTGCCAAGGTGCCCTTGAGCAAGGGGCCAGACCCCCCACCATGTAGTAGCTGCCCATGGCTCTTAATACCAGGATGGGTTAAATGTAGAGGCTAAATTTCAATATGTGTGACAAATAAAGTTGATTTACTTACTGAAGGAGCGGCAAACCAAATACTATCTGCATTATTCATCCAGCCGGTTTGGGAGGAGATTTGAAAATATAGGTCTAAAATTGCTTCTCTAACCTCTACTGCTGCCCAAATATCTTTCCCTGGTGTCCCAGATGAGCGCTCCTCATTGATTTATTTTTGAAGTGCTCAGTCTTCTCCCTAAATGGAATATCATCAGCCAAGCATAATGATAATGCACTCTACCCCCTGCTTCTCACTGTCTTTCATCCACTCTTGCTATCATTAACCGAGCACAGTGATAATGCTATGCAGGCGCGCACGTATTGGGACAAAGGCAGACAATGAGGCAGATATGAACGAATTTGATACCACATCTCACTGGTTTGTTGTACTTTCTACATGAGCCAACATGTGACACCGTGACAGAGGGCAATGGCTGAAACGAGTCAGCTAAATTAAAGCTTCCACGAGCTGGAAGCGGCACACACAGGGTTGTCGCTGTTTGTGAGGTGCGTGTGTGTGTGTTGTGTTGTTTTGTGGCGTTCTCAGCCAGATGGAGCAGGGATCAGGGGCCAAACATCAGGGACTCTGGGAATCAGTGGGGTGTGTGCATGCAGGTGTCGTTTTTTTTTATCCGGGGTCATCACCCCTGAGTGAGCTTCCTGGAGTACAGCCCCAGTTTTGAGCGCCACAACACACACAAACACACACACACGAAAACACCCTCGCGGTGGGTGTGCGGTGCAGTGATTGGGCCTCAGCTGCTTCTCTGCTGGTCCTACTGGGCAAAAGGAGCAAAGCTGGATTCATCAACCCTCTTCTCTAACAAGCTCTGCATCTATCTGCCACCATCTAGTGATGAGTCACCATGGGGAAGAACGCAGACAGAAAGCAACACAGAAGGAAGGAAAAAAACAGGAGGAAAGAAAGTAACTGAGGGGAAACAGAGCAAGATAGCTGCCTGTTTTAATATCTTGCTATAAATTAGAAAGATGCAGGATATCAGCGAGAATACAGAACGTAAAAGCATACAGCAGGTGTTCTGACATATGTTAGACGGAATAGGCCTATTCAAACAGGTGGGTAACATAATACTGTGAACTCATTAATCTCGTCAGCATGTTAGGCACTGCCAAATCACAGGAGGTGGGTTTAACAGACGAAAACATTCTCCAGGAATCTCTTGACCTTCGTCACCAGCAGGCGTCCAGCTCCTAGAGATTCACTTTAAGATCCAAAATCCAGACAGGACCAGGCGACAACCTCTTTTTAATGGTGAAGCCAATGCAGAAGTGCCTTCAATTTGCATTCTTTCTAATGGCCAGCAGGGGGAGACTCCTCTCGTTGCAAAAAGAAGTCTGATTGTATAGAAGTCTATGAGAAAATGACTACTTCTCACTTGAACATTGTAAACATGAGTTTATGGTCTCAATCTCTAGTATTAAGTATTCTTTAATACATCTTGATGTTCATTCAGTAAATGATGGTCCCATTGAAAGTAAAATAGAAGATAAAGCAGGGAACGCTTTAGGACGTGGCTACCTTGTGACTGACAGGTCGTTAACATGTTTTCAGTTCATGAATGGTACTTGTAACATTTTTGTCGCCTAAAAATATCTTATTCAGTGTTCAGTTGTAATCAACCCTCTTGTGTCACACGTCTGGTTGCAAAATAAACAAGCTGGTGACGGCCAAAAACCAAGATGGCGACGGCCAAAATGGCGACGGCCAAAATGCCAAACAAACTGTGAAGTCACCCATTGGTCCTCAAACTAATGGGTGACTTCACAGTCACTACCTCTACTTCTTATATGCTGTCTACGGACAGGACAAAAATGAAGGCTAGGTACCAAAGATCAGTGGGTATTTGGGATTGTAAAAATACCGGGGTAGTGGGAGGAAAATCAAACGCATATGAGCCCCAGAGGGATCAAAATCATTGTCCAAATTAAGCAAGATTAAAATCAACCACACTAAACAACTAATTAAATAAAACCCAGTCCGAATGGGGCTTCAGAAAAGCCACTACAGTAAGGGCTAAGGTCACAAGTAACCCAAGTCTGCATCATAAAGACCAACATGTGTGTGCACGTGTTGGTCTGCCAGTAAATTTACTTTACTGGCAGACCAGAAGAGAAAGTCTTGTGTGTGTGTGTGTGTGTGTGTGTGTGTGTGTGTGTGTGTGTGTGTGTCCTCCTCATGTTCAATGCTGAGCGATGGAGGGTTTTTATTTATTCAGCTTGAGTTATACAGTACAGTACTGCATGACAGTTTGTGCTGAGTATCAAACTGAGACATGCACTAGTTCAGGCAGAGAACTGAAGTCTCACGCAGCTCATCAGTATTCGCTGCCTCTTCAATCACCGATCACATTCAAACAGTCAACCGGCTATATGATCTGACAAGTTAGCATTTCCAATTTTTTTTGGGATCAGGCAAGCTACCGCTGATGATTTACTCCACTGAAAATGTCTCGCTTGAGCCAGATGAAAAATATCCAGAGGCACCGTCTCCAAACTCGTCCAGCATTTCAGTCTGCTCAGACTACGTCGAGAACGCCTCCGTACATTTTGTCCTGCTAATGCTGCTGCATCCCAAGCAGTGGCGTAAAAAAGTCAAGGTCCAGGCTCGGATTTCCTCAAGCCACTAGGCTTTCAGAGCATCCACCTCCAAAAAACATTTTTGGTTTGAGGCATTTATTGAGCTCCCTTCAGGGACAAAGCTGCTTGGATGTATTTCAGTAACAACAGCCATGTGTTGCTCGAATGTTTCAAATACCCTGTTGTTTAGTGAGACGGTAATGTTGCCAAAAAAAGATACTGAGTGTCGGTTTGTCTGGAAGCCTTAGTTGGGCTACAAACGTGCATTGTGAACATAAATGGACTGAATACAACAAACGAATAAAACTACGTCATCCAGCGAAGTAAACGATAACACAACACAACCGCCTACCTGGCAATGCTCCAGTCAGGCTCGATCCTCAGCACCGTGGGGTCGTCGGTGTAGTTAAACTTGACCTCAGGGTTTCGCAGCTCAGCGTCGTCGATGTCCACAAAGACGGATGCACTGCCTGCTGCTAATCCGGCTGGTGTAACGCACACTATCTCCCGGGCGTTCCTCCTGGATGGACAGAACAAAAGGACAAGTTGGAGGAAGGCGATCCAATAATCAACGTGCATTTGACAGACAGCAGACAAAATCAGTGTCAACTCAGCGAAATGCTATACCTGCGCAAAGCCTTGTTGAACAGAAACTGGTGTGAGATGATATATGAAAGATATTGAGGTCCTGCTGTCTCACGGGAAGTTTTGAACAAATAGTGAGATCCGGGATACAAATACATAGAACATTGTGGAGAGAGTAACAGTGAAGTGATTTTATTTTGGAGAAAGAAACAATTCACAAATCAACCGAGAGAACAACAGAGAGAAGCCCTCAACAAAGAAGCTGTCACTTTAAAAAGAGAATTATAATAATAAAGAGGCAATGATTACTTTCTCGTGCCAGGACGTTCCCTAAATACTCAGGTCCAAGCTGAATCGCTGACATATTTAATGACTTGCTGAATGTTTTTGTTATTACCAGGCTCATAGCCTGGGAAGCCAATTAGTCTCATTCTCTTAAAATCATAATGTAACCTGCTAATTTCATTAGATAATCCCACTTGTGACCAATGCACTTCAGTCCGAGCAAGCCCTGCAAGATGGCCGCACTCTTCTGACCTGCTGGATCACGGCAATCACAGTTGTCTAATCGCAGTTGGAGCGTTTAATTGCAGCGGTGTGTGAACTCTGTGTCTGTCTCCAGCCTTGGGACCTCTCTCTCTCTCTCTCTTCCCCCCTGTATTTCTACATGGTCCTCCATCAAGGACAGGCGAAAATGACATTTCGCTCTGCATTGTGATCAGATCTCAATATGCAAATGAATTAGGCTAGGTGTGGGACATAAAATATGGCGGTTCCCGGGTGAAGGCAAGCACTGTCATGGATGGGCGTCATGTATTTTTAGGGCATGCTAGCTTTTGCTGGGCTTGCTTAAAATAGCAGGAAGAGGCTGAGCTAAGTATTCTTTCAACTTGCTGAGCGGATTGTTTTCTCAAGGATGTGTTCACTCTGTAAGGATCACATTCACACCTGGCGGAGATTCAGAACCTCCACATTTGGAGGTGGTCTGGATGATGTGATTGTAACCTGCATTTACACCTTGGATTAACATGCATTTTTCCTGATCTAAATAGTATATGTATGTATCATTTGCAAATGATGTATATACGTATGTACAGAGTAAGGCTGTATTTGATATATATATATATATATATCCAGTGCAAATTAGTTTTTTCTTTAATAAAAACAGAAAAAAGTTTTATTATAATATAATTATTTCACTTGTGCGACGACATTTTTAGTTTAGTTTGTGTCCAAATTTGCAAAGGACGTGACATAATAATAAACCTATATTATGAGTGGTATCACCCTTCCTCTTCAATATGTCTTTCTTATTAAAACAAATGTGATGTGTTTAGTGTTGGAAGAGAAGGATCTAGAAACAAGTCATGTGAAGTTAATACCTGACATGGATCAATGACACCGCTCACTGTGGGAGGGATGGAAAGAGTGTGTGTGTGTGTGTGTGTGTGTGTGTGTGTGTGTGTATGTGTGTGTGTGTGTGTGCGCGTATGTCCCATAGGCAAAATAACATTTTCAATTGCAGTCCCCAGTAGCTGCACTATCTAATATGTATTTAGCACAGTTGAGTGGTGGCTGCTTTTCTGGGCCATGACTTCTCAGAAGCGATGCGTGTGTGTGCGAGTGTGTGTGATGTGTATGTGCGTGTGCACACTTTAATGTATTGGCGCACATGCTTTTGTGCCTCTATGTGCCATGGCAGTCACACAGAGAGGGAGAAGAGAGAGAGAGAGAGAGAGAGAGAGAGAGAGAGAGAGAGAGAGGAGAGAGAAACCTACAATATCCATCCTCTCAAAGTCCCTTGGCCTGTAACCATAGCAACCCCATTCACAAAGAACACAGACCCGCAGCGACCTTCACAAGACGCCACAAACAGTGTTGGTGAGGGTGGGACGGATTAAGACGGGGTTGCGTTGAGTGGACAGTTTTGGTGAAGTGGAATCTGTTGAGGAGGCTGCAGCACAGGAGCGAGCGCTGCGACATCAAAGCTAGCATGTAGTTGCTACGATAGAGATTAGCTTTGAGAGGCTAATCCGTGCGTTTGACAAGCATGCAGCTGTAGTGATACTTTGGATGTTTTTCATGCACTAGATTAGAGAGAGCCTGTGTGAGGGAAGACAAAGACATGTTGTGTGTCTGCAAGCAACAAGCATGCACACACACTTCAACATGCTCACATGTGCACGTAATATCTAAGCAACAAGCATGCACACACACTTCAACATGCTCACATGTGCACGTAATATCTTTAAACAGAGCGTGTTTATGTACGCACGTATTTCCTTGATCCATTAATTTCCCGTATTATCTACAATAGCTTGAGTCATAATTATGAATTTGTTTTACTATCTTAAGTACTCTGTTTTTGTCTTATTCTTATCTAAATTATATTCCACTCTGTTGGGATGTTTCCAATTTCCCCACGAGGACAATTAAAATTTAATTCAGATTCTAAAAAGAAAACCCAATGGTGTCTTACTTTTTGAAGTAGCAGGGCTGCGGTCCTATGCTGACAGACACGTAGCTGCCCGCGTTCAGGTAGCTTCCCTCGATGGTGACCCGGGTGCCCCCGGAAATGGGCCCCTGAGATGGCTGGATGCGGCTGAAGAACGGAGTCTGGAGGAGAGAAGAGGACGTTTGTTTTTCTCCAGCAAATAATTAAAATTTTAAAAAAAGGACAGAAAGCTGTGATGGGATGCCTTGGATAAAATAATGCAATCACATGGTACACAATTGACATTTCTGCAAAAAAAATAAATAATGACAACAACAAGTCTATGATATAATAACACGGTATTGTTATAGGTAAAATCCACTAAGGCGATACTAAGCACTGACTGCTGCCACAGACGTACCGACTTTGCCTTTGTGTGCCCAACATATATTAAAAGCATTTGTGGCTGACCAAAGGAAAAACTTGATTAATCTGTGGTAACTTTAAAACTAAATACTAGAAATGAGCTTTTTAGAGCAATCTTCTTAAAGCCAATTTAAAAATTGAAGCCTTACATTTACTGGAGACATTTCACAGAAGCATCGTCCATATATAATAGCTTATAGACCTTTTGCATGCTGCTTACCACAAAGGTGAATGGCCTGGGAGACAGGGCTCTGTATTCGTTGACGCAGTCCCTCACACACACCTCAACCTGAGCTTCTTGGACCCTGTAGCTGGTGGCGTCGTTCAGCAGACACACTATTCTGTGGATGGAGAGTAGAAGGGACGGAGAAAAGGAGAGGGGTTAGGGTCAACCAAAGGATTTAAAGGGACAGTACACAAAATCAAAAATACACATGTTAACTGTAGTGCTATTGATCAATCAGTCTGCCTTTTCTTTCTACCGAACCGCAGGCCAGCACAGAAGGAAGTACGCATGTACTCAAGGACGAGGGGCTCGTGCTCGTGACCGCTGGCTCACCTGAGCTAGCTAAAGTTACAGCTCGGCCGAAGAGGACGCCATAACTGTTTACATCTCCTGCTGTCACGAGCGCGGGCCTCTTGTCCATGAGTAGATGTACCCTTCTGCTTCTGTGCGGTGATACGGTTGCCGGTTGTAGTTTGGTAGAAAGTAAATAGTTCCTGTGTGAAACTGCTCACAACGAGGTCTGTGGATTATCTTGAGACTGGGTCATGATTTTTTGACAAGAGACATTGCTGTTGAGTTTTTCAAATGCATTTTTCAGGCGCCACAAGCTGATTTCCGTCCATTACATTGGAGAGAAGGCAGACGGCAAAACATTACAGACTGATAAATAGCACTACAGGTAAGAGGAAGTTAACCACAACATCTCTGACATCTCATCAAATGCTGCTTCAGTCCATACATTTTTACATTTCTTTCAACACACCTCACAGTATGTGTTAACCAAGAGGTTTGCAACAAACTGTAGACAAGTGCAGTTTTCACCTGCAGTCATTATGTGCTTCAGGCTCAGCGAGATGGAATAAACGGCCAATCACATGACCACGTTACTCTTTGTACAACAATAAAATATCTGACACAAATATCTGTGTTTTAGGAGGGGTGACTGATAGAGAAGAAAAAAACAGGAAGATGATGCCTAGGAAGGATGGGAAGTTATAAACATCCATGTTTGAAGTGGTGCATGGATGACAGGAATAATGTGTAGAATAACTGATGGGTGTGTAATATTTGACTAGAGATGCCCTCTATCTCAACATGCATCGCTTCCCAACTAACTGCAGTACAGAGATTGTTTGATCTGCGTGAACTCAATTCCTCAGCCATGTAGGACCCTGCAGAGGAGTAAATGTCAGGATGAGAAAAATAAAGGAAAGAGCATATGTAGGGAGTAATGGAGGGGAACAACAGATGTAATTCACACACACACACACACACACACACACACAAAACACTAACATCACTATCTTTTCAGCTGCCGCATGAGGCTGCATGTGCAGCGACACACAAACAAAAAGTTTGAGTGTGTACCGCTGGACACTTGTCACCCACAACGGCAGCCATATTGGCTGTGTAGCGGTACGGGAGATTCCAGCAGCGGCTGCTGTTGCTCCTGTGAACACAGCACTACACTGTAAATGTGTTAAGAACCAGTATACTGTTGGCGGAAAGAAGGCCTTCAGTATTGTTTATTGGGTGAATTTAAATGGATAAATCTGTCTTGGTTAGCTAGCTAGCTAAAAATTACGATTCCGACTGTGGCAATCGAAATTTTAGATGTGTGCACAGCAGCCGTGTTCCATATGCCACTACACTACCCCGTCGAAATTCACCCACCATTCAAGTAAGTATGTAGTGTGAACTTCCACTGCACATTAACATGAACTAACGGAAAAGACGCAGCATTGGGGTGTGTGTGCTTGAACGCTCATGAGACTTGTCCTTTGTTCCTCAACTTACCTCTCTGCGCTCACGTACTCCTCCTCAATAGGCACGCAGGGTACCTTGCCCAGCCTGACCCCCATCTGGATGTCGCTGAACTGCAGACCCAGGTTCTCCCCCAGGATGGTCACCCTGGTTCCCCCTTGGCGAGGCCCCGTCTCCGGGAACAACTGGACCGACAAGAGGACAGAGGAAGGAGATTTAGTTCCCAAGTTAAAAAACGAAAAAGAGACAATATATTATATTCACACATGGATAAACACGCACACATTAAGGACACGGAATGTATCCACGGCTGCGTATGCTGACCCATTCAATCAGTTTAAAGTCTGAAAATGGACCCTGAACATGACACAGCACAGACACAAACAAACAAACACAGAAGGATAAAAAAAATAAAAAATACAACACGCACACACACACAGGCCATGCAGAGATGCCCATATCGGGTTATTTAAGTTTTAATGAAGAAAAATTACCCCCTTGGCTTTGAAAAACACTGAAAATGAGATAAAGAGAGGGAGAAACACAAAAATAACCCGGACCCAAAACAGGCACCAACCGAAGGCATCATCTTGGCGATTTAATTGAAACTTATTACGCCGGCTCGGCTGCAGCAGTGTAACGCTCAGTCGGGCCGCCGAACCATAATGTGATTTATCTAGCCAGATTATGGCGCGTAACGCGGACAGGTGTGGTGTGACAAAACAAATGTGGTGACTGATGGACGGCGGCTGTCACGGACACGCACACACACACACACACACACACACACACACACTATGGCGCGGCCGCGCACACACAAACCTAATCCCTAACAAGCATCACGAGGTAATTATGTGTAATCTGTCCATTGCCCCGCTCTCCTGCAGTGCTTGGCTGAGCAGACGGCGCAGGGTGGAAATGCAAACTAAGGCGCCGACAGTATGGAGGCATAGAGTTATTATGACACCACAGACGGCACCAAACAACAGACCTTGACAAATGGGGATTTCTACAGTGTGGACTAGTTTGGGGAATGAACAATTTGTCTTGCCAGAGACACACACACACACACACACACACACACACACACACACGTGATTTAACTCAAAACTTGTATGCAGAGAAAGTCAGCTGAGATTCAAACCCTTTCCAGGCACCCTGCTTCAGGTACCAACAGCCATACTGTTGCCCAATGTACAGCACCACTGGAGCAGCTGGAGGTTAAATGCCTTGCTCAAGGGCTCTTCATCCGTACTGACTCATAAATGGAAGAACAACATGCCTTGACTCTCTCCACATAAAACGTAACCAGAACATATGGAGTATCATTTTCCACAGAAATACAATTATAAGCGAAAATTTAAAAAATGAAAGCAGTTAAATGTAATGGAAAAGTGGGAAATAGAAAAATCGTAGTGCAAATGATCAAATTGAAAGCTTAAACGTGAGCGATTAGTGTGAAAATGACAATGGGGAATGATACAGGAAAACATAAGTAACAAAAGTGGAAAGTAATGAAAATTGAAAAGCTTAAACATAAATGTACAAATTAAAAGATTTGCCTGAAAGCCAGTTGTAACAAACTCAGTGAACGACATTAAATATCTTTTAAAAATTGATTATCTCCCACTCCCCATAGAAGCATGAAAAGAGGCTTTAACCATCTCGTATTTCTACAAACAAAAACGTATGCCATCAGAATAATCTAATCTGCCACGATCACATAAGCAACTACACATGGATACTTCATCTCTTCAAATGTCACAGATCGAATACCAAATGATTCTTTTAAATGAGCTAAACCTTTAATAGTATGACAAACTGCCAGACAAAGCACATTTTCGAAGCTCTCAGCAAAAACATAATACCTCCGGCATTACTTTAAATACACAACGACAGTCAGCGACATCAGTCGAAATGTGTTTAAGAGAAAGAGGTTGAACTGGAATATAATAATCCTGGTAATGTCTGAATATATGAAGAGCTGGGGTTTGAAAACTAATACCTTCCAAATAATCTGTAAAGCAACATCGTGACTGTAGTGAACTGAACTGAGAAACCAAGAGGGAGACTGTGCAAGAACAGTCTGGCCTGTGATAATGCTGCCCACTATTTGGAAGCTGACTCACGTTGGTACCTCAGGCGCCAGCAGAGCCTCAGCCATCGGTTCCACAAACACAATAGCTGGTAAACACTGACCACAGCGAAGTAGCCATCAAGCTCTAGGGTACGATATGGACAACAGATGTCAGGGTGGGGAAATGGGGCTTTCAGATGGTTTTGGAAGAATGAAGCTATGATACCACAAAACACAATATCAGCTAGCCACCAAGCCCTGGGACATAAACACTGGCAGAGCCAGAGACGGACAGGCAACAGAGGAAGAGGAGAGCTGTTAAAAAGGATTACTACCATCATCTGAAGGGGGGGGTACATCCATATTATACTTTATATGAGAACAGTTTTGAAGGGCCCACATTTCATTTAACCGGTAACCTGACGCGCCAGATGGTTTCTTCCAGAGAAGACGTCGTTGGAAAATGTTTGTGACAGGGAAGGCCCTTCCAAAAACTACTTAAGAGCTGGTTATTGGAAAAAACATCTGTCAGTCAAAGTCTTTGGCGAAGCCAGCCGGGAAAAGAGTGAAATAATCCTTTCCACTGAGAACAGCCTTTGCTCTTCTTTCAATGAAGATAGAACTGCATTTAGGCGAACCTTTTTAGGAGCTGCCAACGTTGTTTAGAACAAACAGTCGCCACTCCGTATCGAGTCACACACACACACCTAAGCCACTCACGTAGTTGCCAGTAGCTCCTCATGGGACGCTGATTGATCCGGATGCTGGTTGTCGGGACACAAAAGCGTTACTTGATTCTCAAGTGAATCTCGTGATATCGAGAGAATCCAGCCGACCGTTTGATCTGAAAGCTATCCTCGAATTGTAAACTGTGTAGTTGACATTTAATGGCCAGAATAGTGATACCAAATTCACTGAATCTGTTACCAAACGAAACAAGTCTTCCTATTGACCATCTGTCACTCCTCACCCATATTTGTGAGTGAACAGGTGAGGTTGCGATAGCTGGGGGCTATTTATATATATTTTGTGCCTCCACATGCATCCGGCAGGAGGGATCACGATGGAACTCTCGAAACATTTGAAATTGGGGAAGCACTGAGAAGAAAACAAAAAGATGCTGGATGCAACCTGGCTAACAAACTGTAAGACAACCAAAGGCAGAGGCCTCGCATACTTCACGAAGGAGACTTAAGTAAGCAATAACATTGCCTCTAATAAGCCACATTTTGATCTCTAGCTATGTACCTGAAACATGACCGCTGTGGTACAGAACGTGGAGCCAGACCACCACACCTCCTAGTTATTGGTTGTGTGCCATTTACATTTCATATGGAACCTCAGAAACTCTTGGAAGTATCAAAGTATGGCAACACATAACAAGACAACCAGTGCTCACTGAGCCTGTGGGCATGCAGGCAGACACCACAGTGTGGAATTGGGACCTCAAAGCAACTCTAGACTCATGTTGGAGTGATTTGACACAGCACCACCACATTCGAGCCCATAACCACCAGTCTCTGAGGAATGTAAAGTACAGATGCCCTGAAAGCTGGAAACAGACCTCAGGCAGTTTTGGCAGGATGGCGATCTGATACGACGCCACCACGTTCAAACCCTAACTGACAAGACTCCGGATGTAACTCAAAAGGAAAGCAGTTTGAGTTGTTCCTCGCGAGCAGCCGAACTGATCTAGGACTGAACTGACACACGGACCACAAATGCTTGCTAGCGCTGCCAGCTACTAGCCGCTAACCACCGCAACCTGGAGCAGGTCAGCTAAAAGACCGATGGTCAGACTGAATGGCCAATACATCACCACTCTGCCTCACGTTGCATTCCTGCTTAGCTGTTTTGTTGGTGAAAAGATTTGGACTTAGTGTACACATCCGGCTGCTCTGGCGTCATTTTCATTCAGTGTTAAGGCTACATTAGCCAGCACAGTTGGGGTAAGCTGAGCAATTTTGGAGAGAACCGCAGTTCAAATTGAGAAAGCGTGTTGTCTATGCAAAAAGGATGAATGATAAAAGGATTTCCCTTCACCCGTTTTCCAATTTTGAGACAACTCAGACCTGGAGAAGAAGTTTGGCTTTATATCAGTGTAGTCTATGGGGGGCTGTGCTTTGGAGGTGTCAATAAATTAAAAATGGATACCACTGACCAGGAATCCACTGGAGGTAAAGTAGTGTGGCGTCACTATGTGGTGGTGTAGACATAATATTGCAGCCCTAACCACAGGGTAGCCACATCAGATCATCGACATTAGAGCAGTGGTTTCCTAGTAGTCTGTCATCTAGCCTGTACACACATTTGTGTGTGTGTGTGTGTGTGTGTGTGTGCTGAAACATGGTAACCTTGCTGTGGTCTGAGCGGTAACCAATAGCACGTGAGCCATGGAAAGGCAACAGCTGTTAAAAACTGGGAAAGTTGTCCATGTGGTCAGAAAACAGTTTGGGAATTCTGTGGGAATGGTTCCATCAAACGGGGAGTGCGGGAAATGTGTGGGCCTTTTTTTCTTTCTTGAAACACTGCCTCAAACAAATGAATAATCTGTAGTTGTGATGTTTCAATATTTGTAAAATGTAGGAATGTTAAAATAGCAACTACATTTTCTCAAAATTAGATTTGAGGTGTTCGGAGAATATGACGTTATTAAAAGGTTCTTGCTTTCAATGGGATCCACAGGACTCGACAATTGCTGTCGTCAACCATTGTGAGAAATTAGCAAACAATTCTTGGCCTTCAAAGACTTTTTAACCATTAAAAAATAGGGACAGCAAACGGCAAAAACATGCACCCAGTCTCCTCAGCTGCAGAGGATTCAGCCGTATAAGCAGAATCAAGACGGACTGGAGGTCATCTCTGTAGGTTAGGGATGGTGGATGAGCTGATGTGTCACTTGAGGGATCCAGAATCCAAGACTTCAACGCTGAAGGGTCAATGGATATGTGGTGAGTATCAGCACAAAGGTCCAGACTACCAAACATTAAAAGGGAGAGAACGGATGAACAAGCAACCAGTTGTGTGCCCATTTTATGGTGTGTTCACATAATGAAATGTAAGCATCAGATTATCACATAACCAGCATCGGGTGGTTTAAAATAACCGATTCTTCACAAGCCCGTTCAAGTCAACAGAATGCCTGTTAAATGAAAAGCTCATGTGCTCATAACATACTCATAACGGCTGATCTGCTATGAAAAATACAAATAAAACTGTCCTGGAAGGTAATATAAACTAAACAGGGCAAACATGAATCCATGAATCAAGAGAATATAGACATCTGCTATTGATATCAATGTGTCTTTCCACCATAACTCTTCAGACATTCATTACTCCCAGCCTCACTCTACTTGTAGTATTATCACAATATAAAAACACATCCCTCTTACTCTCCCTTCTCCTTCTCGTGCCCTTGTGTGTGCACAGAAACACGCATGCAGACTCATGCACAGCCCTCGCCTTTGCTCATAAATGTAGATACTATTTTTCTTATTTCATTTTGTGAATGCATGTTTATTGCATGCATTCACAAACACAGATATTCACATGGACGGTGAGTATGTCGCTGTGCACAACCACTGTTAGACACCAAACAGCAGTAAGCAGCACCACTAACGAACAAGTTGTGTCGGAATAAAACCAGAAGAACTGCAGAAACCTGCATCTTCCCTTCACATTTACATAATTCTGTCATTTCTCACACATTTATGTAACTCTTTTATCTAGACCAAGTGATCTCGGTATAAAGCAACACACCTCTCTCTGTATGTATGTGTGTGCGTCCTTCGCATGCCTCAAGAACTGTTCATTCGATCTACTTCACACTGTGGATGTATCGCTGGGGACCCAACGACCTGCAGTGTCAAAGGTACGTATGTGCAGTTTGAACACTGGACACATTCAATATCTATAAACTTTGAACAAACAAGCGATAGCGCTCTGTGCAGCAGCGGGGGCGGGGCTTCAACGGACACGGCTCATTGACTGTCGTTCACTCACGTTACAACCGGACTCTTCTTTTCTTCTGGAGTGAACGAGCAATGAGCGCTGCAAGCAGAACTTATAGGGGTCAGGCAGCCGGCTCGCTCCGAACAGGCCCTGTACTAGCAGTTGTAAAGGATTTAACGTGTGTGACATTACCAGCCCTGCATGATGAAGAGTGAGATACTCAGAATCACACAACCATGAGTCAACACAAATTTGGTCTAAACCAAAGAAGTGACCTTACATTAATGATTTGACTTCTATCAAGAGAGAAAAAAACACAATATATTGAGATATGGTCAAAAGATTTGGATGAAAAAGTCTACTTTCTTAAGATATTCAGCTGATGTGTGTACAAGTAGACAGTCTTTAATGAGACTAATTGCTCTTAAAACAAATGAGAACAGATAAAACCAAGTGGGGAATGTCCTTAAGTGACACAGATTACACCACTGGTATCAAGATAATCATCTCATTCATTAAATGCTCATTTGAGCTGAAATCAAGCCTAAATATCTCATCCTATTCACAGCTTTTGTAGCTGCTACGGATATGAAATTAATTAGTTTCCATTGCCTTTTGTTAGACAATAACGCTTCTGAGAAGGGCTGTTGTTTATTACGTCTGTGACTAATACCCACTGAAAGTCACGACAGAAAGAAAGGCGGATAGGAAAAAGATCCAGAAACAAAAAAAGGAAAGAAACGATACAGATATGAATGATTGTAAAACGCATCTGACCAATGCTGGATTTCGACCCTTTGAGCCTTCCAAACACATCGATGCACAGAGAGACAGTGACATACAGAGATGAAGCAACCGAAAAGACGGTTCAAGAGCGAATCAAACCAAACAAACCTCTACGTGCTTCTCTCTCTCTGCGGAGTACCAGTGTGATGTAACAGTGAGTAATAATACCATGTCTGTGCCAAGGGCAGGCACAAGGTCCCAACAAGTGTGTGGCTTAATAGCGGCACATTAACATGGAGCTACTCGTTCCCGGTTCAGGACACGTAGGGCTTTCGTGACCACGGGGGCTTCGACAAAGAGAGCTGACGCAACGGCCTATCAAGGTCTACCAGCTTTGGATCTCCGCAGGTGACTTAGCATCCATCAACGGGTTGACCAGATTATGAAGTGGTGCTCAGAGAAGCCGTGTTGCTTTTCTTTGCAGGGGATTTTAGAACTGTAACATTTGGGGGGAGTTTTGATGAGGGGAGTTTCTTTTGGTTGCTGCCGACTGTGGCTGTCGGATGTTCTTTTCTTTCTTTCCTACCACTGTCTCGATTAAAGGTGCACGGACGCCATACAAACTGAATTTTGAGTGTGTGTTATTTGAAATGGTTATATTTAAAAAATGTCTCATAGATTACATTTTAAGATTACAAGTCATTCAAATTCTGAACAATTACCAAGCTACCGAGACCTCAAAATGAACTGCGTTTGATATTTCCTAAATTTGGCATCATCAATTGGTTTTCAACATAAAAGTAAAAATCACTGACCAAATGGCAGACCACTAGAACTTGCTATCACTACCAAACTGATAGATAGATTTGACACTAAACAGCAACTAAAGCAGTGACAAGAAGTTATTGTATTTGTTGGTTCCATTACATTGTAATTGTGCCTTTAGTTTATATGGTCAAAAAACAGGCCACAGCCCATTCTGGTTTCTGCCGATGTAGCATCAAAACTCCATGTTTTCAGCACTGGCTCATAAAAAAATGAATAAAATGCTGTCCGTATCGCGTGATCTCCTTTACAAAGTTGAACTGTTCTGTGATTTGGAGCCCGTTCTCTGTCTGAAAAGAAGCCAGCAGTCTCTCTTTGTCCACCTGGCCAGTGTTCCTCATTAAGCAGTAGAAACAGCACTTACAAGTAGCCTGAAAGCACATTAGCATCCTCTCAAAGACACAAACTCACAGCCTGTTCAATCCGTGGTGTTTTTGTGGAATCTCTCTATGTAGTCGCACAAAGAAACACAGACGCACCACCTACCTTAGTGATCTTGGGGTGGGTGCAGCGGCTGTTTCCAGAGGTGGCGTGCATCCATCCTCCGCCTTCCGCCAGCTGCAGCGGGAGGTGGAAATGTCCTCCACCGTTGCACTCCTGCCTGAGGGAGCACTTCCTGTCCTGGACGCACCAACCGCATTCAAACCTGGGGTCGGCCTTCAGGCACATGCCACAGCTGTCCCGCAACGCTCTGCACTTGTACAGGTGGGCTGGCCGGAGAGACAGAGAGTGGGAGAGAGACACGTGTTATGTGACTGGAGTTGTAATCATACAAACATTTCACTGAACAGCAGTTTGTCATAGCTCACGTTATCTAACTTGCAAACTAAGATGTTCATTGGCGACTCAGATCAATACATGAATGCACACAAAGGCTGTGACATTCATTTTTATATGGCCATGGCATGTATGGTGTTAGAAAATTAGCCTGCTAGCTTACCAGCTTGTGAAAAACAGCTGGTGAAGATGGCTAACTAGCTAGCTAACCCAGCTAATTTAGGAAAGCTTTTTCAGTTAGCAGCAAGCCTGCATTAGGACACAGAGGTATATTCCAGAGGAAAAGGAAAGTCACACCCTTGTTCTGCTCAAAGAGAGTTTATTTTATCATTATTTCATGTTTTAGCTTTTCAGAAAGAGCTATGAAAGAATCCCTCGATAAGAAAATACATGTAATTTGAAAGCTAGCGTAGCGGAGGCTAACTCAAGTGCCGTGGGAACTTGTGAGCTCCAGAGGTGCTGGTTGACATTTATTTACGTCTTTATTTTTTTTTACCTTTGCACAGAGTCAGGTTAGCTGTTTTTCCTATTTCCAATCGTTATGCTAAGCTACAGAGAAATAACTGGTTGTATCATCATATTAAGCATATCGATAAGACAGAGATCTCCTCACTTGACCCTCAGAAAAGAGTGCATAACAATATTTCCCAAAATGTTGAACATATTATTCATCTAACTGCACAGAAAACCTGTATCATGTTTCAAAACTGATTTTTCTTCCATTTTTCTACAACAGGCTGGAGTAGGCTACATGTTTATTAAGTCGTATGACGTAAATGCTGGAACTAGTCGCATTATTTTGGAAACTCTGCCTTTCGCATACTGCTTGAGAAATATTTGTTTGATGAACAGAAAGTTCTATAAACTGTTAATTTAAAAGAAAGCAAAGGTGGCAAGGGAAAAAAAGTAAAAAAAAGTAATCAGGAGTTTGTGTCTGTGAGCTTGAGAGAGAGAGAGAGAGAGAGAGAGAGAGAGAGAGAGAGAGAGAGAGAGACAGAGAGAATAAATGAATGTCAAACGCCTAAAACCTACAGTAGGTGATTACCACTACGAGGCTGTGACAGTGAGAAAATAACTGTTTCCACAGATAAACAGAGGGAAAAAAATGAACAAGCAACCTAGAGGGATATTATAGAAATTAATTCAACAGGTAATGTCTTCTAACGCCAATAGGGAATTGATAATTTGTTGTGTGAAAAAAAGAAAAATTCTCTCAACTCTATGGAGTGGAAAAAGTCATTAAAAGTAAAAAAAAAAAAAATGAATACATTAATAGATAAATAAATATTCAAAACTCAAACGCCTGAGAAGAGAGACGAGGGGGAGATGAAAGGCAGGGGGGAGGAGGTGGAGGATAAATTTTAGCTGCACTTGTTAACAAAACAGCAACACGAATTGTTGATGGTGAGGCCCCGCGAGGCCGAGAGAATCAGAGAAACAGATTAGAGCCGGAGAGAGAGGGAGAGAGGTTGAGAGAAACGAGACCAAAAGAATCTGCGTGACAAGTAAAAACAAGAGAGAGGAGAGAAAGTCACATGCAAAGAGAGAGAGAGAGGTGCAGGTAAAGGGACAGGTGTTTTTTTCTCTTCTTTTTGGTACCATTTGTACATCTGTTAAACTCTATCATTCTAATCTCAGTTGATACTATAATGCCAAAGCCTGCAGGCAGGTTTCTTTGCTGTCATACCTGTTAAACAGATTTGAAACGAACTGAGGTGAAAAAAAAAATGAAAAAAAAAAAGCTACAGAGCATGGAGGAATCTCCTCCTCCTCATCGGCAGACAGAAGGTGGCTGGACTTCAAAGCCAGCTTCTCACGTATCAATCTGCCCGCCACGGCCCTCCGCTCGGGCCTAATCTGATTAGCCACGGCTCAGTTTAAAAGTAGCTGCGGCGCTAATTAATCTGAACCAAATGAATGATTTAATTAACATTAACATCTCCACTTTACACCGGGGCAAAGCCGGGCCAGCGCCGGGCGGCTCTGCCTCAGACGGATAATACGGCTCCGACTCAGAGAGAGAAAGACGGGGATGGAGGCGAGAGGGATTAATAAGGGATGGAGAGGGAAGAAAGGAGGAGACGGTCTTTATAAGATTTGTATGAGTGAGGATGGTTTTATAATGTGTGTTTTTTTCAACACTAAGCATCGTATTGAAGTCAATCCTAATAGGTATTCTGTGAGGCTTTAGCACAAAACTCATCTAAGGGGGGTTTGATAGGGTTGTTGATTCAAACTTCAGTCTAAGTCGATCTTTGGCTTTGGGTGCTGCCCGCACAAATTCTCTGCCACCTAGAAAAGTGGAACAGCGAGCATAGCTTGCTCATAGTCTGAACAACAGGAGCATACTTGTCAAGTTCACACACGGCGCCTCTAAGATCATTGGATTTCACACTCCCAAACTCTCAACACCACTGCTGTCACATACAAAGCACTCACTCGTTTAAGGAGTTTGCTGGCTAACTCTGCAGTAAAACAACAACAACTCAAATGCCCTTAGTTCAGTTTAATCCTGATATATCCAGATACAAGCATCTGCACTGCCAAGATGCATCCTTAAGCCACGTTTCACACTATGATCTTTGAGATGTACAAAAAAAAAAGCTCTCCATATTTAGGGAGCAAAATCCCCTAAATTCCTCACCAGCTCAGGGGTTTTTACCTTAACTGTGAACTGTGTTTATTTCCAAAGTATCAACAGTGAGCTGGGAGGAAATTTGAGGATTTGGAGAAACAATAATGTGCACTTTTTCTCTGGAGGGTTCCTTGCGGTATGTTTGCGCCTGTCCGTGCATATCCAACATTTTCCAACCACTTAGACGTGGCTGGGCGGAGAAAAGTGAAAACAAGAAAATTGGCTTGTCCGCGCCGCCGTCCTTGCCGGAAAATTGTCAGGGGCTTAACAGTGCTGATGTCTTGCAGTCGAGTACAGCTGAGCCTGATGGTAATGCAGGATTTTGGTGATGAGCAAAAGTGTTGGACTAATAGAAAATGATGATGGCGCTACAAGTCAGGGGAAAGTCATTTAAGTCATTAGGATTCATCCTCTGGGGAACATGAATGTCTGTCGGTATTATGTGCTCAGAAGAGGAGCGATCATGAAGTCGTACGGACTGACAGGTAACTACTTTATTGGACAGTGTGGGTGATTGTCATCATGCATCGTCAGCGCCGCATGGTGAGCAGGAAGAAGACAAGTTGACAGCAACAAGTAGTTGCTACAGTTTACTTGGGAGCGGACTGGGAACCCAAACAATCTCTGTCCGGTTGTTTGACGTTACATCAGCGTTAAGGAACCAAACCAAATAGAGCACATGGAGAATGAAGGCACCCTCAGTAACTTAACCTCATGAAGTCGTGACACTTTATTATAAAAGGCTCCTCAAAAGACGAAGTGCTACTTAGTTTGGAGGAACGACATATTGAGCGGAACACTTTTTCAAAGTATTAACAGTAGTATATAATATGTATTTATTTGATAAATGTTTCTGTCTAAACCGTAATGTACAGAATTACTTGACTCACAAAACAGATACTAATATAGTACTGATACAGGGCTGTATTGATCAGTTGAGTGCTTTTCTGATTAGAGAACAGTCATTAACCGTGCAGTTCATCTACTTGATTGCACATAAATGTGATTATTTGTTTTGTCGTGGCCGCTACAATGATTCTCAGCGCGAGCTAAACTCAGGACTTTAATCCTCAGACGGGATCTTTCAGCACGGACAGACTGAAAATATCAAAAAAAGGAGCACATTTCAAACAAAACAACACAGGGAGGAGAATTGGGCCGTGACCGATAAGCGACTAATTTCCAAGCAATCTGCAAAAAAAACATAAAATAAAAAGAGAAGTGCACGTGGAACAGGTCACATGGAACACAAAGAGAGATTAAAACATGCACTGAAACGAACGGTGAACGGAACAGGAAGAAAAGCAGGAGAGAATACAGTAGGAAGGGTTTTAGTTAATCAGACTCCAGACTTGCAAAACACTGTACGACACACTCGAGAGCAAGACTCACATTATCTGGTGCATTGGGACGTCTAAAGTCATTAGCCTCCACCACCCAATGTATTACACTTGATAAAGAATTTAGAATTGGTAATTGTTTTCCACTTCATGCACAAATAGCAATTAAAAATAATAAATGCCATCCTTCCGTGTCGCTTTCTGTTCTTCTTTATCAATCCCTGTATTCAAACCCCCCCCCTCCCCATTACATGCTGCATTTATCAACCTGTCATCCAGCGTTCTTCCCTTCTTCTGCCAATTGGTTTCGCCATTTGTTTATCTTCCCCTCTAACATCCATCCCTATTAATTTCCTTGTTGGATGTTTGTTTGTTATCATCGCCGTCCATCAATCACTCCCTCCTGCCTCTCTTTTATCCCACGAGACAAGAAGAATTGTGTTTTTTGTTTTTCAAACGGATGGTACACTTTCACCTCTCTCCCTGATGGCTGTCAAAACTGAAATTACAAATTTCTGATGAAGGGGGGGGGGACTGCACAACAGTTGTTGCTTCACAGAAAATCATTACATACAGATAAACAAGCGAGGTCGATTCACATTATTATCTTTTTTTTCTCCACCGAAATGAGAGAGAGAGAGACAGAGAGAGAGAGAGAGAGAGAGAGAGAGAAAGAGCGACAGAGAGAGAGAGAGAGAAAGAGAGAGACAGAGAGAGAGAGAGAGAGAGAGAGAGAGAGAGAGAGAGGGACAGAGAGAGAGAGAGGGACAGAGAGAGAGAGAGAGAGAGAAAGAGAGACAGAGAGAGAGAGAGAGAGAGAGAGAGAGAGAGAGAGAGAGAGAGAGAGAGACAGAGAGAGAGAGAAAGAGAGACAGAGAGAGAGAGAAAGAGAGACAGAGAGAGAGAGAAAGAGAGACAGAGAGAGAGAGAGAGAGAGAAAGCTCTACCTTGAATGTTGAACGGGTTGTCGATCACGAAGTTTCCATTCCACACCACGGAGAGGTCGACCGGTAGGTCACTGATGTCACCGCCCTCGTAGTCGTACTGAGACACACAGAGAAACAGAGAGTCGGTGTGAGGAGACGTTAATTGATAATGGATCCGATGCACACTGGGAATTGCGTGAGGTATCGTATCTTTTGCAAAGTGACTCGCCACCGGCTTGCTCATCGCAGACGAGCATGCACAAATCCTTATTCGCCACAACAGACGTTTTCTTTCCCAGAAATACACACAGAGAAATAACAGATGGGTTACAGCTGAACAGGCATGGGCAAAGGGAGACAGGGACGGGGGAAGGGAGGAGAGGAGGTGAGGCGGGGTGGAGGGAGAGAAGATGAGATTGGAGGAAGAAGCAGGAGGAGGAGGAGAAACGGTCAGAGAGGTGAAAGCGGACAGGAATCAGACAGTGGTAGACGTGAGAGAGGACCTTATTCATTTACGCATGAGCTAAGTGGTGGGATGAGGGTGAGCGAGAGAGAAGATGCGGAGCAGCGTAAAGTGAAATTGGCATTTCCAATTTGCTCCCTGACACACTGGATTTGATAGACGGGACTCGACCATCCCATATGGGCAATGGGGCCTGAGACACGCACACACACGCACACAGACACACACCTATAATGCGGTCAAAACTTTCCTCCACTCTTCTCTGATTTATTACCATGACTCAAATATCACGCAGTGTGAATCCCATATTCATACCTGAGGATGTTGTTATGTGTGTAGATAAAGTCGGGCTGTTGTTGTCTTCCCACACACAAGTTATAGACGCAATGTGTCAGATTTAACGGTGGCAAATAGCACAGATGTTGCAGATTGAAGCCAAAAGTTCCGCTCAGCCCTCCTGGGAGAACTACGGTGGCCTTCAGGTAACAAAAAAAAAAAAGTGTGAAACCACCAAAACCTTTATGGCAGCAGCAATAACCTTTATCGCTTCTTTTGCAAGGCTGTAACACAGATTTGCAGACATGGATTCTGTTAAGCCGCTGCTGATGGTCTGAAAGGGTGGGCCCTGTTAAAACGGGTTGCCTGAATACCAGCAAAGCAGATACGCTACTGATATGGATGTTAACCGCTATCAAAGCAAAGACGCGCTGTTATTTCAGATCAGTAATGGGTTCAGTTCAAGCCTCGAGGAGGCCTCGGGGAGAAGGCCATGATATAAAGGGGCGAACAGAAGAAAGAAAAGAGCACAAACAAGTGGGGCAAAAGAAAAATAGGAGACATTGTAAGCGGCCACAGAGGAAGGAATGTGGGAAGTCTGGATCTCTATTGAGACCATTCAGAAGCTGAGAGGAGCACAGACCATTGGAACCACAGGATTCTGGGAGGTCAGCAGCACAGGGATTCAACCAAAACACTCTTTTGCCACAAAGGAAAAGCTGAACGGGCTTATTCCGTACCCACTAGTTCAGCGTGACCATGATCCATCACACATGAGGTAGGCCGCTGACTTTATTAGCATCACCATTACGCCCCACTGTTTAAAGGCCTGTGTACGGCAGCTCCCAGGCCCAGTGAAACCACAGGCTCTCCACACACACACACACACTCCTCTCTGCGGCGTGTCTCCCATTAAACTTTAAGGGTTCTGACTTGTTTGCCGTCACCAAGACACTGGGTGAGCTTGTTCTCTCGTCAGTCCCCCCACCCTGCTGCTCGCCACATCATGCTTTATTCATGCTGTCACATAGTTTGAAGCGCCGACCCAAAACCACACTGTGACACCGCGCTGCCCGGTCACGCTGAGCAATCGCCCACTGACTCACTTCCCCCGGGGGACACTTTGGAGTTAAAAGACGGGTTTTAGGGCCAGTTTTATACTGAAAAATAAGGAGGACACACGGAGAGGGAGTCAGGAGAGGAGAGAAGAGAAGAGGCAGCAGAAGGAGAAAGAACTTCAGGAGAGCACACAAGACAACGCTACACTGAGGTGTGACATTGAACTAGCGATGTGTAAAACTTTTCTATAAGATCCCAGTTTGATCTTGTTTTAGTCATTATAAAAAAGGAGACATAAGTTAATACGACAAAGAGTCAAACTAACATTCTCACAATGACAACATTTCCAGTGTCTTAGTTCTGCGTGGTAGCATGCTAACATTTACCAATTAGCAAGCAAATGCAAAAAAAGCTACAGCTGAGGCTGATGGGAATGACATTCGCTTTGCAGGAGAGACTGACATTTTAACCTGATGACGGTGCTTGATGTAAAGTCTGCATAATCAAAAAAGTTATGACAATTTATCCTAACGGGGAAAGTACACAAACTTTTAAGGCAATCAATCCAATAGTAGTCGAGACATTTCCCTCGAAACCAAAAATGTCAACCTCATGGTGGCGCTAGAGGAAAAGTCAAGAGATCACCAGAGTCCATTGGCTTCATCGTTTGGGGGTCAGGAATGTCCGTAGGAAATTCCATGCATTTCGACGGATCCCTCAAACATTGGGATATTACAACGTGGCCCCACCGTGCCTGACATCTACAGCCATGTCGCTGGCTGGAACCTCATCTAAAGAGTATTAAAGCCACATCGGGGGAGCGTCTCTTTAAGCCGACACTTAAATAATGCATCACACCGGTCTCGTCAGGCACCGGTTATATACTCTACTCTGACCTCTGAAATTTGAAAATTCTTCTCTGATGAGATTTAGAAGTGCGGGTGGCACCCGACGTCGCTTTGCCACGACTTCGGGGTTCAGTTAACACGGACAATGCGTCTTCTCAATGGAAGTATGCTTGCAGTCTTTTTGATGGAAGGAAGTCTCGTTTAGACAGTCACCTTTTGAAAACATGAAGTGTGGCATGAAAGTACATCTAATTATGGGACAGGGCTGAAGCCATCACCTCTACTTGAAGCTGTCTTTACCAAATGGCAACATTTTGAAGGATCTGTGTTTGAATATGAAGTGAGGACTAACTCAGACTGAGACACTTTGAATTGAGAAGTGGGTATGCTGAAACAAAAGCGTTTAAATGCATTCAATACAGTAAACATACACAAGACATACACATTAAAAAGCTTGTTTTAAAACTGAAACCGCCACAGGAAACAAGGCGTATTTATCACGCATACTGCGCTTTCTTAACATGTTTACTTCCAGAAAGTCTCTGGCCATGTGTGTGAAAGTGCAGTATGACTATGATGTGCTGTTCTTCCTGTATCTCTGGAGCTCCAAAGGATTCAACCAACACACTGACATGTTATCTAACTGTAACTAATCAGCATTTATTTGCGAAGATTATGTCTAATGTCTGACCCCCAAAAAAATATTTACTTCATTCTACAAATCCTTTGCAGTTTCAGCTCACTGTTGCTTTGACTCACGGGCTGAAAGCATCTGGACACTTTGCACCTTAAATCATCTTTTTTCGGCTTAATGAGAAACTGTTGCTGTCTTGTGTTTGTGTGATTTATTATCCGTGCTCATGTTTCCCCACATTTCCTGCATCTAATTAAGTTTTCTTTTGTCCCTGGGTATATCTCTTTAGCCACCGTGGGACTGTCTTCCGTAGGCGTTCCTCCCGGGGTACTGGTGAAGATGTTTGGATGTTAGGCCTGCACCTTGATCGATTACAGCTATGAACATACATGTGATCAGGTATTGAAGACACACACAGCTTCTGGTGCAAACACTCTCTCTTGGGTAAATGTTTTTTCTCATTGAACAGCTATTGACTATCGGCATGTCACTGACTCTTGGCAGAGCTCTGATCTAAAAGCAGTGGCACCATTGCTGTTAAAAACTCTGTATTGGTGGAACCCTGTGGGTAAAAGTTGCTCCCCCCCCCCCCCCGAGCGGCCTCTCTGCTGGCCTGCCGTCCTGACTTCCCTCCCCTGAGCGCCCAGAGCTGCTGGAGATGAGTAATCAGACTCATTACTGAAGCCTCTGGCCAGCTCCTCCATGTCGCTGCATGTAATTAATCTACCTGCGCCAACTCATAGTGAAGCCCCCCACCCCATCCCCCCAGGGAAGAGAGAGGAGAGGAGAGGAAAAGAGGAAGTTAGGTAGAGGAAAGGGTAGGAGGAAAAAGGGGAGGATACGGTAGATAAAAGTTGGGTGAATGCAAGTGGAGGACAGCTAGAGAGCAGATAAGTGGGAAGTGAGAGGAGTGGAAGTTTTGGGAAAGAGGGAGAGGAGACTAGAGGAGGGGAAAGAGAGGAGAGGCAATGGGAGGAAAAGAGGGGAGACAGGAAGAGGGAGAGAAAGGAGTAGAGCACAGGGGGAGGAAGAAGAGAATAAACAAGGAGGCGATGAGGGAGGAGAGAGGTACAGGGACAAGGGGGGGGGGACAAAGGGAGAGAGGGAGGCGAGGTGACACGGGGAGACAGAAAAAAAAAGGAGAGGGAGGGGAGGAGGTGTGAAAAAAACTACAAGGTGAGCACAAAGCCGTCCCTGGCCTCATTACAGTAACACACCAGCCTGGCTCGGGTTCATTCGTTATCTGCTCCCGCACTCGTTTATTCTCTCGCAACATGAATCGTCTCCATGGATCGCGTGTCCCCATGGATTATATGAATAGATATGGCCCTTGTGTGTGTGTGTGTGTGTGTGTGTGTGTGTGTGTGTGTGTGTGTGAGAGAGTGTCTGATGGACTGAAAACTGCCGATGTTAACAAAACAGAGCAGCTGGCTGGTGAGGAGGGGGAGAAGGTAAGAAAAAACGAGAGGTGCACATATGTGTGTGCAGGTCATCCGCATGTAATTAGTCATGTTGAAGGATACCTGAGTGTGTGTTAAAAATACACTGCTCACACACACACACACGCACAAGTTCAGTTCAATTCCATTCAGTTCAAACTATTTTGCATGTTTAATGACAATTTTTGTTCGCACTAAATGAAAAAACAACAATGTTCAAGTAATTAAACTAGAGTTGCTGCCCTGCTGTTTATTTCCTCAGCTCACAGTCATGTTGCAGTTTACATCTTTGAGTCCAGGTGGACGTTCGTGCCAAATTTGGAGAAATCTGCCCACCGATTAACAACATGTCAATGACATTACATGTTTTAAATTCACTTAGTTTTAGTTGCTGTCCTCTGTTCTTCTCTCTCTCTCTCTCTCTCTCTCTCAGCTGTCTGCAGCGAGTGTGTGCTCTTTTGCTGCTACATGTTCTTACTGATTTACTGTAATAGGATGATAATAGAGCATGTGCAGGCAAGTGAGGTGCATACTTGGTGCACTGTGCATGCCACTGATTAGCATTAGCAAATGCAGTTTGTAGGAAACATTTTCTGCCCTGATTGCATTTTTTTTACTGATGTCGCCAGGAGACCTTTATATTGAGCATATCTGCAAAGTGTTCACCGCAGACATATTGTATTTGTTTAATTGTTATGTTTGGTAACTCAGAGTGCTTGGGTAAGGTTAGAGAAAGCCTGTTGTCTCAAAAGGATCTTTCCCACACCTTAACTAAGTGTATGGTGTCGTAGCCTATAGTATAGTGTTAAAAACATACTTAAAACAATCTGCTTATAGCACTGTGTAATTATAGTTATGAGCACTCATAAGTATCCAATCATGCTTCATAAAAAGAACCATAACACTTTATGAAGCAATTTATATTAACTTCTAAGGTCAAGTATAATAATACTTTGTAATTACTCATCACTCACTGAAATTGTTTTGCTTTTTTCATATGTATTATAATTCATTATATAAAGATGATATTGTTTTACAACAATAGGAATTATAACTGTGATCCTTGCTGAATAGCAGTGAGCAATCATTATGTTACTTGACCCATAAGTCACTTTGAAATACTTAATAATGTGTTCAGATTATTACTATAAAGCATTATGGATAGTTCGGAGTGCTGATAAATATAATTATTCAGTGCTTTAAGCAGATTATAACGTATTTTATGTAATGCATTATAGAAATGGGCTTCATAGAGACATTCATGGTATATAAACGTAGTTTGTAGGAGAAGAGCACGTGTGTACTGTACCTGTGTTACACTGTATTACTGCAATATGCATAATATTTGAGAAGTTTGGGAAAAGTCTCGGCTTGACCAATTTGTGGACTGTGAACACGCAAACACACACCGTGTTGTCCTCCCACAGTGTACTGTGCTGCTCAAAACCGGTGCCAGAAGCACGGACTTACAGTGGGAAGTTCATACCCGCAGACACACACGCACACACACACACACACACACACACACACACACACACACACAGTGCTTGATAGCCTACGTGTGTCAGTGTAATAAATCATGTAAAGCAGGTTGCTGGTTGTTGCTGATGCTACAGTCTCCGTCTGCTCCACATGATTAGGAAGAAGATCATGTGGAGAATCTCCATATGTCTGCTTCCAAACCTCTGGGGAGAATGTGTGTGTGTGTGTGTGTGTACAAACTAGTGGGTAGCCACTCAGCTTGCAGGCATCCTATCGGCGTGTGCGCGCGTGCCAGCGTGTGTTCTCCTGTGAACGTCCCCAGTGTGCGCCCATGCATACTGTGGGTCCCTGGTGTATTTGAGTGTACAGGTTCAACGTTTGAGTGTTTGTCGAGGGGCTAAATAATGCACAAAGAGACAGTAAGATGGAATGGATGAGTGTACATCTACTGCCGGCTAATTTTATCTGTGATTTATTACACTCTACTGTCCCAGTCACAGCCAGCTGTGATACATATACACACAGATCCCTACTGAGAATACTCAATACAATGGTAGCAAGTACACAAGCTCTCAATCATAGAAGGATCTCCTGTGTGTTTATCCTGTGTGTTAACTCTTTCATTTAGCTGTAAACATACTTATTATTATTGATAAGAACCTAGTTACTCGTAAAGGGAAGGCTATGAAAACATTTGCATCTGGGCTAGCGAGCGTTTCATCATCTTTCAGCTTATTGTTCTGGGTTTTACCATTTTGCTTCACTTGGAGCGCCTATCCCATTTGACGAAAACCCCACTAACACCTATTAACATCTGTTTTTTGCCCTTAGTGGGAAAGGTTACAATCAACATTCACTCCCTGGGACAAATTTATCGACAGCAACTCTGATCGGCAGTGCTGGAAACAAGATGTCTGGGAGGACACGCACATTTTCGCCCCTTTCTTGGTTTTTTGTCATCTCAGCCACAAATTTTGTCCGTTTGAAGGGAGACTGAATAAGTAAGAGATGTATAAAAGAAGTCACCACCAGAACACTGGCCTCCATTCTGCTGTGTGCTGTTTACTAAGCCTGTTTTGTGGCGGCGTGTTTGTGACGTGAGGCTGGTCTCATCCAGCATTCGTAGCAATACCTATGACAAACAATGCCATGAGACTGCAGCTCGTTCCCCGTCTGAAACGAGCAGTTGATGTTGATGTTTTTGTCACGCAACCTGTGCAACTTTCCTGTGAAGTTTCTTTTGAAAAGACCGTATGCATGTAAGGAGCAGAAATTGACACGTGATGCAGGCTTTCGTAGGGAAACGCACACAATATGAGAAGTAACTTATCGTAGGACATCGTAAGAACCGTTGTATGAGGATATAGTCGATAGCCTATTTTAGCAGGTTTTGTTGTGTTTGAAAGAAACTGCATATACGTGCTAATTTTGGTGAAGAAAGAGCATCTCTGCTTTCATCAGTGTTTACTTCCGCAAATGCGCTGGCTGAATACTCATTGCTAAAGCTAACCGCTAACAAAATAAATCCTGGTGGAGTCAAGGATGAAACCAAAATACAACCTTTTCCTCCTTTCTGCCACTTTGGATTGACGAGCCTTCGGGGGCAGCTCTACTTCTTCGTCCTCTCATGTTGGTTGGACTGAGGGGGTTCTCTAGGCTACAGTGACTCACCATCCCCTCTTGCGGAATAAGTGGTATTACCATGCAGGACAGGCAGGGGCTAGCTGGCTAGCATGCTCATTTCAGTAGCTATCTCTGCAACCGAATGCATGGACGTCTTTGATATAACGTCAACGCTGCAAACCTCTTCACATTCTGTTGATGACGTTGGTTCATTTTTTGAATGTTTTAAACTGAAATTCTTCCCCATTGCACCTTTAATGAGTAAAACTGGTGGTGTGCATCTTTTCTGTCTGGTGTAACATTCACACAGCCATCTTGAAACTTGTTCGATTCGTGTAATCCGTCACACTGAACTTCAAGTCAGCCTTCATCTTTTATCGAAGCTGAGTAGGTCACGCAACGTAGATTTCTCTGATCGATTTGCACTCAAACCGCATTTCCATGCGACAATAATGTCACACTGGCAGAATTCAAGCTCTCTTTTTAGCTGTGTTGTCACACATGGGCTTCATCATTTACATCATTTATGCCTTGTGTGCCTTGCTCAGGGGCATCTTGAGCAGCAGTTGTTGGGTGGAAACGTGGGTGCCTCGTTGGTAACTTGTGCATTGTGCAACCAAATACGTATATCTGAAAATAATGGCCCCATTGTCCCAACTGTCCTCTCGCCCTCTGCGGTTCTAGTTAATCTCAGCAGTTTCACTTTTGCACGGATCATGATTTTCTTTTCTTTCAGCGTCACTTTCTCAAACATGCACATCTTTTACAGTCTGCGTTCTCCCTCCCTCCGTTTCCTCCCTCGTTTGTTTGTTTCCCCCAAGTCTGCCTGCTGAGCTTATCCTTTCCTTCCTCCCCTCTGCCTCTCTTCATTCTTCCCATTCTCTCTCCCCTCTTTCTACTTCCTCCATCACACCCTTTGTTGCATTGTCTGCTCCTAATTCCCTCACCCCCTCTCTTTGGCTCTTTCTCTTTCTTTGTCTTTTTGCTTCCTTCTTTTCCGTTTTAGTGGTTTGCCAGGCATGTGTGTGTGTGTGTGTTTCTGTCAGTCTACCACAGCGCTGCAATTCATCATCATTTTATCTACAGCTCCCTTAATTGGATCCTATCACAGTCCAACCTGATGGGGGGGAGGGTGGAGAGACGGGGGCTCACTCGTTCACAGCGCCGCATGGATCTACTCGTGCGCACAAACTTCCACCCCCCCCATGTCTAGCTTCATAAGCCACTGCAAAGTTGTTGTCGAGGCCCGTTTACTGTTTTTCCTGCTTCCTGCAGAGAGAACACTGGGGTTTTACAAAACATTCAAGTCCACAGGGGAATGAAGAAATGAACGTGTGTGTGTGTGTGTATCGATACAGTTCTCGGGAGGCTTTCAGAACTTAAAAATGCAACGGAGGTTGAACTAAACAGCTAACATACAGCTGTGGTATCTAAGCGATGTGTGGTTTATCTACAATACATATTTTTTAGAAGCACTGGTGTTTTAATGTCAGTGATGGACGTCTGAGACAGGACCTCACTGTGCTGAAGGTAAATGGAGAAAGTCAATGAAGCTAGAACTCCAAAAGAATTGTGTGCGCAATTAGTTAAACTCGCTGTGCAGCAATTGTATTTTTTTGTTGTTGTTTGTTTTAGCAGCTCCCCGTGTATTCAATACGCTTTTAAGTAGTCACGTCACTGAGGACAAATCTGATAAAAACCTGATAGCAACCCAAAAAGTCAGAAATCTCAAAAGAACACGCGCTACACGGAGCAATTACAGAATCGCAACTGACTGAATATGCACAAATTACCTTTCCAAAAACACAAAAGAGCTGTTGGAGCCATCATTACGATCTGGAAAATCAACTTTGATAATGTGCCCCAGAACTACTTTACGTGTCACAATCCGACATCAGACCGACTCATTCTTTCCCTTTGACTGGGTAGAGTTCACAACCAGCGAATCATCGCTGAGTCCCGAGGACTTGCCGTCGGACTCATCACCGTGAGCGAGAGCGCTGCGGCTCGCCTTTTAATCATACGTCTCGTTAAGTAAGTCATAATTGCCATCGTTAATTGCCTTTTCCTCTGCCTCACGCCCTGATTGGAGCTGAGGAAATTAACATTGCTGAAATGGTCGCTCCCTATTAGCGGTGACAGCTTGACGGAGGGCTAAGAGGCAGGGGTGAAAAGAGAGTGGCTTGGCGACTCACTCCCCGTGGCCGTGCGCCTCAGTTTCAAGCCTTTGCCGCACCGGTCCATCACGGCTTGTCTCTCTGTCTCGCGCTGCAGCTAACCTACAAATGGGTGGAGCGGTGCGGCCGCCCGAATGGAGCTCCTGCTGACAGATTAAACTTTGCTGTGGTTGGTCGGTGCACTGAGACATTTGATCAGGATTAGCCGAGATGGTAAAAAGCCGATATCAAGCCCCTCAGCCAGCACCTAAACTCACATGTATCAAGTGCTTTTCTTTTCAAGCCTTACCGTTGTCTTCTGACACTGTATGCTGGTGCTGTTGAACCTCAGAGCCGGGACGCTGTGCGTGCTGCCCTGGATGTGGAAGATGCACTCATAGTTCCTCTGTCCGGACTGCGGCTGGGGCAGGTTCTGGGCCAGCAGCGTGATCGGCCTCAGGACTCCGGCGGGCATGTAGATCTGGGTGGAGGGCAGGATCTGAGGACACTCCTGGAGATGAGACAAATATGAATAAAGGAATTGAGACGTGTCTGGGAAAAGAGAAAACCGAAGTGGGGTGCAGATCTGAGTGGAGAGAATGTCTATTTATTCTAATTGACAATTTGTTGCGTATTAGAAATGGCATTGCAGAACTCCTTATGTGCACAATCACCTTTGAATCCTTTTCTTTCTAACCACGTACTTCTAGATGCATTCCAGCGTCCCTTTGTTCTCGTGGTGGAGCGTGTTTGATGATGGAGGCAGCCTAAAACTTCCAAATTATCAACACTCTTGAGGATCAACTCCTGTCCTATTTATGAACCGCTGAATATTGAATGCGGTAGTTACTTGTCAAAAACGAGTACACAACATTTTGGAATAAAAAACCCTTCCTAGCATTATTGAGGCTGTTATGGATATTAAATATGTTTTTTTTGTCGCTGCCTAAATGAATGCACTAAAGGACATTGTAATTCTTTCTGCGTGGACAAAAATCAGAGCCTGAGGCGGCGTCTCTGAGGAACACGGACGGTGTTAATTCTTAACACGCCGCACTGTGAAACAGCTACAGTCTAACGGATTAGAGAGGGAGATGAGTGAGGGGTCAGCGCTTCCATTCACCGGCTTCCTGCTGCTCTTCAATCAATAAAACGTTGGCGAGAAACAGCAGCTTCGCACCATATTAATTGAAGGGACGTAATTGAAAATCTCTGAGGGTTTTTCCCAGCCCGAATTAAAACAAAAGATGGAAGTTGTCAGATGGAATCCGTGCTACATCGCTGCTCGTGCTCTCGGATTAATATGCATTTCAACTGGCTCAATAAACTAGATTTAATTGTAACATATTTGTGTGTGGCATTGATACTGCAATAGCTACCTCCAGATGTTACATTTACATTGATAAAATGTATCACAACTATCCACCCTTATTAACTTTCCAAAAGAAAGAACAAATACTTGTTTCAAGAGATTTAAGTCAGTAATTTGCCTTTTATTCATTGTTCCAAGTTACAAAACTTATTATTTGTTAATTTATATTAAGTCTGACTAAAAGGCGGTGACTAGTTAAGACATTTTCTACAGTGAAAGTGGATCAAAAAGCCTTTGCAATATCATAAAGGCTGTAATTACCACTTAACAAGTCGTATCCACTAATGTGTGTTTGGTATTCCTCTGGAGATGCTCTAAACAATCATACAGGCCATACACATACCCAACTAGAATATATAAATGAAAACGTCTTCCACTTTAAGCGCCATTAAGCGGACTATAATTTTCCTATTAGGATAGCAAACGTTTATATCCGCAATGATAAATCAGTGGGAACTGCATTCTATTTAATCAGGAGTGAATACCTAAAAGTCAAGCCGCAGCAGCAGCCCTCATGATCTGCAGGGTGATCTCAATATGAGTTTGCTCTGTGCAGAGGTGCTGTCTAATGGAGCATCGGTAACGACTTGAAAGATTGGGCCTGGGAACGGCAGAGGAGACGTGGAGGGGAGCGAGAGAGAGAGAGAGAGAGAGAGAGAGAGAGAGGGAGAGAGAGAGAGAGAGAGAGAGAGAGAGAGAGAGAGAGGGAGAGAGAGAGAGGTTTGGACACAATGGCACCAGGAGACACACCTCTGCTCCCGTCATGACTGCAGCGCAGAGCACACCGACACAGACAGGTAGCATTGACGCCACATGGGGAGGTGAAAGGTGGACAAATCAAACACACTGGGATTTTAAACAGTGGTTTTCCTCTGTAATCCAATATATTTGCAGCGCGCACTAAGGTGGCATGTAACACGGAAAAACATGATAAAGTGGGGAAGTCATTTACGAATAAGTCCTGTTATGTCATTAATAATGACAACAGAACTCAGAGCATAGCAATTGAATCCACATGGCTCTCAACAGGTAGACGGCTGAGCCAGTGGCTAGCAGCTAACTAAGGTACCTGAGGGCTTTATCAGCACTAACCGCCGTATGAGCGCAAAGCAGAGCGGCGGCCATTAGCTGGCCAGTTGGGCACAGGACACTCACTAAAATGCACACACAGCCTGTCCGGTTGTGTAAACAAAGCGCAGTGAAGCTCATACAACACACATAGAGGGAGATAGACATCACTCCACTATATCTTTACATAGCAGATAGGTGTTTGCTGCTATATTAATACTGATTAACAATGGGTCAAATGAGCCAATTAATGCAAGGCTGTACAGAGGTTTTGATATCTTTTAGCTCATGGTTGTGGTTTCCACTTCGTCAACCTCGTCTCTATAGCTGCAGCAGTTTGATGCGTTTAGCAAAAAGCGGTGACAAAACCTCGATATGCTGGCCGGTCCCCAAATGAGGAGAGGCGACAATTTGGTGACATGTCAACGTTTTTGATTTCTTCTGCTGCCCCCAAGTGGCCAGAAAGTGTGGAAAATATTAATACACCTTTAAAACTATCCATAAACTAAATACAACAAATATTGATTGGCTCTTTTCTTTTCTTTTTGAAGTAGATGTCTGCCAACTGTCTCGGTCCACTTTATGACCACTGTTGGGTAATGTGAAGGCTGCTACTTGTAACGATCAGTAGGAGGCCGGGATGAGGTTTTCCCCCCGTTGGCAGCTCATATTTTTACATGATGTGAATGTGGCTGTGTAAGAGGAGGAAGAGGAGGAGGAGGAGGAGGAGGAGGAGGAGGAGGAGGAAATAACTGAGGAGAAGAGAGACAGAGAAGAGATCAAATCAATGCCAGTGAAGCCCAGTGAAGCAGATTGTCAATTAGTGAGGCTGACTGTTAAAGTTTAAAGTATTCACAGATGGCGACAGGCTGCTAATGAACTGCTTCTAGCCTCTAATAAAATGGAAAACAGGACTAAAGAAGCCCAGGAAGGAAAAGGGAAAGCGTGTGTGTGTGTGTGTGCGAAGAGATACTCAATGAAGTAGCAAGTAGCTCATCGTTGTTAATGTCGGAGAGGCTGGGTTCAAGCCTCTGCTCCAACTGTGGTATGGCAATCCTGTCTGGCTCACTCACACACATACACACACACACACACAAACACACACACACACGCCCTCTCTCTCTCTCTCTCTCTCTCTCTCTCTCTCTCTCTCTTTCTCTCTCCCCTAAGGTCTGTTCCTTATTACTGATGCATCAGTGTCGGGATAAAAAGCATGGCGTCACATTCCTCTGAGGAACACGATAACATACAACACATACAAAGGCATTCCTTACATCGGGCCTATATGTATAAGTATATATACATATATATATATATACACACATACAGTACAAAGACTTGCGCAAACACATAAAGGGAAACGAGTGGGACACACGCATGTACGCAGAGGGAGGGAGTGAGTATAGACAAAAGATACGGGAGCAGAGGATTGTGGGAGCTGTTTCATTAGGAGTGGTGACAGGTGTCAGAGCCGAGTCTGCATCAGATAGCGGCGCAGTTCTACACAATGAGACACAACAATCTCTTTTACCTGGGGGATTCCTCTAATCCCTTCGCTTTCGCTCCTCTCCTCTTTCTTTCTTGCTCTCACTTGATCTTTTTTTAACATTCTCTTTATCTCGTCCTCTCTCATTGTTGTTTTTACCTTTATTTTATCCGGGGATGAGCGTTAACCAGTTCTGACCGCTGGAAGTTTCCCCAGCAGCTGCTGCTGCCGGCACACACCATCTACACAAATGCCTCGTTGAGATATAAATTTACTGCGGCGCAAGTCGGGGATGAGCAGAGATAAACACGGATAAAAGAAAGAAGGATGAGGAGAGGCGAAGCGAGAGGGAAGGAGGGGAGGAGATGAGGCGAGGTCTTGGGAGCCATACATGTGTTTATTAAAGTGGGGGATGAGAGTCGAGGAGGTCAAGTTCCCAACAGAGCGAGGCGGGGACCGAGCTCTGCAACATGGGAGACATTACACACATATATATATATATATATATATATATATATATATATATATATACTAAATATTTCCCAGGCGAGCAATACAGACACACACAGACACACACACAAACTATGTTACATCTAGCTCTGAAATGCACATCATATGCACACACACAAACCAAACACATGCGCGGCTATCCTCACACACCGACTGCTACGCACACACCGAGCCGGAGCTAAATCTTGCCCTCTGGCTGTGTGCGGTGAGCTAGTGCAGACTGAGCCTGTGGAATGTTTTACAGTAGCCTTGGGGCCAGACACACAGACACTGTGATCAAAGGAGGGAAGGTAAGGAGTCCGTCTGCCGTACTACCATCGTAAAATCTCCAGGTCAGTGTCGGAGCCTCTGGGATACTATTTTTTTTGGAGCTGATTGAAATATTCCCAATGTTTTTATTTATATGGTGGCCATTTTGAAGAAGAAAACTGGAAACAAAATGTACACTATATGCATGTTGCTATGATTTGTGACTATAGTTTGATCACATAGGAGGAATGGAAATCCCAATATGCACACTGAGATCTCGAGAGCATCTCTTTTCACAGGTTACCCTGTAGAAGGAGAGGCACAGCTGTGATCGATAACAACAATGATGCATCGGCTCCAGGGTCCAGTTATTGGACATGCAGGCTCGCGAGCATGGCTTATTGGAACGGTTCAATGGGACGGAACCATTGTTTCCAGCATTCACTTCACCTGCTCTCTTCAAAACGGCCTGCTGTGAATAAAGGCGTACAGCATGTCATACACAGAGGAAATATTGGAGATTCTCAATGGAAGAACGGTGGTAGAAGGTGGTACGACGGTGCCAGGGTTCACTATGTACCGGAAAACTAAATTTAGGAGCCCGGGCTTTTCAATCACTGAACTCAACCGGCGTATACATGGTACATGCCTTTAATTCCTTTGGCACAAAACTGCGAAATACTATCAAATTGTTTACTTAAACCACTGTGAAGAGTACAATAGCCTATGGAATAATATACCAATAACGCGTCATTCATTTCATATAGCTGCAAGACAGTCAACGTTTGTTCGACCCGTCAGCAATGAGCCAGTTTAGCACCGAAAAGGAAAACAGTGTGTGCTTTACAATGATTTTTGTGACGAGCTTCAGCTCTTTCCCACTTTTTTCTTCTTCTTTTTTTCCGCATTGTAGAATTTGTGAGGGTGCTATACTGCATGCATTTACACACTCGTTCGGACAGTCAATGTAGCGACCTGTACAGTGAATAGGGGCTGATTTCTGACATTTGAACAGCGATGCTTAGCAAAGTGAGTTTCTAAAGCAAGTGCGACATGTCGTTTTTCATTACTTTACGGACGTGCAGGGTTGGGGATATGGAGACTCACGGATGTTGGATCTTGTTACCTTCGGCTGATGTCAATCTATAAGCTGCTGAACAATGAAAAGCACAAGGTTTTAGATGGAACAATTGTATCCGAGGTCGTGTTCATTTCCTACAACTCAACCACAGATACCGCACCTCACTCTCGTCCGTTCTTCAACGCTCTCTCCCTCACCTCTTTCATCTGATCTTCCCACCCTCTGCCCTTCTACCTGCTCTGCTGTTTATTTAGCTGGGATGATGCCTGCGGCTATAGGACGCTCTACTGCATTTTCATATTCACTTTTCCTCACATTTCACCGCTCTTCGTCGGCTGCTGGAACCTAATGTACACAGACAAACGGCAGGCTGGCGAGATGATGTGTGGAGTTGGGAGTGTAGTGCTCAGGAACTTGAATTGTCCTGGTGCTTTGGCAACAAAAAACTACCATGTATGTTAGAGATGAAAACATCATATCACCGTATTATCTGTTTATTTTCCTCTCCCCTCGCTTCTAATTACTTTCTATCAGGATGGAGACATCACAACTACGATGATGTCAGAGATGAGGCGAGGGGCTCCGATTGGCTGCCGGCCGTCACCCATGAGGGCAACTCGCTGAGGCGCTGACAGACTCCGAGTATAATGGATGAGGGAGCCGGTGTGTGTTTGTCTATGTGAGAGCAGTGTAGAGGGTCCCCGCGGATTGGCGTTACAGTCCAATGAACCATTTCAGAACGGAGGGGGAAAGACCCCCATCGACCAGCGCTGTTACACACACACACACACACACACACACACACACACACACACACACACAGGAAGAAAGAAAAGGACCTGATATGATGACCACATCTCCCAGGAGAGACAGAGGAAGAGTCATCTGTTGAGCAATGTCTCGGTTCTAGACGCTAATATAGTTATGCCCTCAGAGAATAAATCTAACAGAGAGTAACACAGACGCACACACAGCAGAGAATACCACAATAACGGGCAGTGGGTCATGCAGGTAATCCCAGTAGATCCCTCCATCAATCAACACACAGACAGGCCATAAGGCTGTATCTATATGGATCTCCTCAAACATTTTCCGCCCATTCACACACGTCTTTCCATCTGAGAGTATTTATCTCCCTCAGCATTAACGACTCTTTTCTTTATCTCTCCCTGTCTGTCTCGTATAACCCCGTATAAGAAACAACAACAAGGCGGGTCAGAGTGGAGGGAGCTTTATCAACCAATGCATCATGAACTCCAGCTATTTCTGCAATACCCGGAGCACACGCTGTCCAATAAGACACCTTCCCTCGTGGCTGTGCATATATGCACTGAATGCTGCAGAGCTCTTTGTGGGAAATAAATAAATAAAAAAAGCCTAAAGAGGAGAGGCCAAAAGAAGGCCAGACACAAAACTGATATCCATCAGCACGGCAAGCCGGGTTGTGCTACGATACTCTTGTGGGCCTCGCTGCTGCAGAATGATAATGTCTGATATGTGGATTGTGTACGGCTCGCAGACTGGTTTAGTAGGAACATGAGCGGCGCTGTAGGAGCTATCGGCCCTCTTCAGCCCTATCGGCCCTCTTCAGCCCTATGACGAAGGCTAATTGAGTTAAAGGTTCTCTTGTACAGATATTGATTAAACATCGGGGGATCCGGAATCCGATTTTTGTGATTTTTATCAATTAAACTCTTCAGATATTTAGTTTTGCATGAAAACGAGGAGGGAATTATGTCGTTCACCGTGAAAAAAAAAAACGTAGTTTGGAGACTTCATCTGGGATTTCTCCTGGTGACTTCGAGACTCAAGATTAGGAGTCAGCAAGTTGTGTAGCGTGAACAGAACAGCGCTCTGCCGTGAACTTGGCTTTACTGTCAAAGCGCCAGGAGGATAGAATAGCGCTGAGCACGCTGCCGCCGAGCAGCTCCGTGAAAGGGTTCGTGTCGTCTTTGAACCTGCGATAGCTCATTCCGTTGGCCACATGGGGGCAATGAAAACAAGTTGTGAAGAAGGACATATCATCACACTGTTGAATTGATGGCCAACTGTCGAGTTTTTGTGGTCCGTGTCGACTCCTGAGGGACACATCTGTCTCTTTAGCTGCTGAATACTTCACTTTGTTCACCAGCAGTGTCAGTGGGTCGCCAGATGTGTCCGAAAACTGCACAATGGTCCGGGACCAATATCAGAGCTTTGACAAAGCCCAATCACCTGCCACCAAAATGCAGATATCAATACATTTTATAAATTCAAGCCATGTGCGCCTAGAAAGCGATCAAACAACGGAAAAGATAGCGTGCCACTGCTGTGCCTCTCTGGAGCTCTTCATCCCACGTCTCCATTAGAATAGCATTGCCCCGTGCGGTATCTCTGATGACCAAGTGTGATTGTGTGTCTATCTGGATGCTATCTGGTCTGGATGGTCAAAGAGGAGGATGTAGCCGATAAGCATCAGCTGGTGGATCGATAGGAGCCTCTAAAGCTACACACGTCCGTTTGTGAGTGTGTGTATTTCCGAGGGTGACACAGAAGATACAGTACAGATAACGAGAAGCTCTTCGGGATGACTTCAGTCCCGTGTTCTCTTTTTATTTCTTTTCTTTTTTTTTTGAAGCCCGCATGATCAAAACTTGATGAATTTAGTTTCATCTTGCGAGGCGGGAAAATTACACAGTGCTCCTTGTCATGTGGGAACCCAAAAACAGGCTCGCAACCCAGTTTAGGCCATGACCCAGTGAATAATAAGAGCTCTCTGTGACCCACCTCAGAATCAGCCAACCTTTCAAGGTCAGTAGAAAAAAAGCCCATGATAAATGCACCGACTTACCCGTTATCTGCCTCCATGTATTTGGGCTTATTTCCTCCATTAATGTAAGGACAAAATAATGAGCTTCCTGGTCCCAAAGGTCCTAGGTCTGAAAAGTTCAAGCAAGACACAACACAGCCGACTTCACAACAAAAGACGTCGCAGTATCTAGCATGCAAATTCACCGGGGCCGAGAAAACGTATGAAAGCGATCGCTTCTCTCTGCGAGACCCGTTTCATGTTTTATTCTGGATTGGTGACTCATCCCCCCCCTGTGCTCCATTGCAACAGGAGAACGTCGTTTCATCTATTTTGCACAAATGACCCGAGTTCCTCCGTCGTAGTCTCAGGTGGAAGGAGGGCAGGCAGGCAAACCCCCCCATCGCAGCACACTAGGAGCTCTTCTGTTCAATAAAAGACACTTTGAACTGTGTTAGAAGCCTTTGTCCACCCACTCCTCTCAGCCGGTTACTACGGGGGATACAGAGCGAGGCGGAATATGCGGTAAAGATAAAACGCAGAAGGAGAGTTCACGCTGTTGTGAACTTGAGATTCTGACACTTAAATAAATGCATGAGGTATAAACAACGCCTTGACTTCATTACAGCTCGATCGGAAGTCACACAACAATTTTAGCTACTTTTGAAAACTTGAGCGAAACTCGATTGTTTCATCCTCATCATTTTAAATCAAAGCGGCTTATAGTTCTTTAGTCTTTGCGTCTCATGGGGCGCGATACTGTCAGGAACTCAAAGGAATTCACACTGCTGCTCGTCTTTACAAAACCACAAAGACAAACTGAGAACACGGTAGAAAATGGAACTATGGCGACGTACACGGGGAATCTAAGAAACGGCTGCTGGTACCTTTCACTCTCTGCACTCGAACAAAGATTCAGGGAGCAAAACAGGCTTCCGCGAAGAGCGGGGACAACGGTCGTATTCCCCGTCTTCACCTGTATCGTATGGATGGTGCACTCAAAACTGACTCAACCTGGACAAGTCAGTCGTTTTGATTCACATAGCCCGGAATCACGAATCTCCTTCAAACTTTGCAATCTGCACAGCACACAACCCCATCTATCCTTCGACCTATCCGATCAAATGTTGCCTGAATGATGCAGTCATAGTTACTATGCTTTGGACTGGTTGAACTGGAGTGCCCTCGGGTGTGATTACCTCTCCAAAAACCAAGACTGTGTTCAAAAGGTTTTCCTTTTAGACATGTTTGATCTTTCCGGCAAGGTATCGAACCTGAATACGTTTTATTTAGATTGGAATCAGTCCGTGGCATTGTGTTATCAAACCCAACTGCTTTGTCGGGTCTTTACACATTCTTTAATCAAACATTTTCAGACTACTTTGCCATTTCTTTACAATTGTGTTTTGGCAAAGTTCTTGGCAAAATCTTTTTATCTGAAACGCCAGAAGTCAAGTGTCATCATATTGAAACCAGGATCCAAACAAGACCCAGTGTTATATAAGCACGGTTAAAATGACACAGAATGATGTACAACGCTGCAATGTTTCAACAGCCTTTACATCGTGGAACGCATCATCTACCGAGAAGCATGTATTTGAACCTTCTGTATCAAGGTCAGAACTGCATTAATGTGCTTCTATACAGGTGGAATCAACTGGTACCAGCAGGACTACAATATAACTAATATTAAATGGGTGTTTCAACAATTTAGTATTGATGGATTCTAAAAAAGACCAGGCTGAGCAGTGCGTGTGACATATCTATGGAGTAATATTGGTGGAATGCCCCTTTGAAAAGAACCTTTTTCAGACACATTCGGTCTTTAATGAATGCATTTAGGGTTAAAATAAGGGTTATTCCAGCCTGTTAGCGTAGCACAAGGCAGTGAAGAGCAGTGATACCCGAGTTAATTCCCCCGTCCCTCTGCCTCAGTGCACCGTTCAACAGTCTGATGGCCATTTAAGGTATCCACTGAGACAGAGAGCACCATCAAAACTCTTTCAAAACTAATTTCCCGCATATAATTACTCATGTGCCTTCGGGGGGGGGGGGGTGGGTGGAGCGGGACAAGGCAGTCGTTTTGTTTCACATAGCCCGGAGGCACGGGGGGGGGGGGGGGAGG
>NW_022280074.1:2560984-2568676 GCF_004355925.1 Anarrhichthys ocellatus
TGAAATCTACCCTGCTGTGTGTATGTGAAGCAAGAATAAGGCGATGAACGAGGATGTATGAATGAAACGGGGCTCAGCATCCTCTGTGACTTTAACCATCGGTGACATTTGAATATTTCCTTTTCATGCTCGGCAGACAAAAGTTCTGCAACACAAATACAAACACACCGCGCAATGAAACATCTGCTGAGCTTCCAGCGAAGACGGAAAGTAGGGCAGATAGCGCGAACCAAATGACATGGAATCGCTGAGTAGACACGAGGCACGGGCAGTGTTACGACCCCTCAAGTATCCTTTCATCTCCTGAATGGTTAAGCATCTCCCGCGTCCTCCTCCCACTCCTTCTTTCATCCACTCACTCGCTCTCTCTCGCTCTCCTTCTGGTAATGTCGCTCCATCCAACTCTGATGTCTTTCTCTTATCCTTATCGGCCTTCATCTTCCTCCCCTTTCCTTCATCAGTCGTCTTCCTCAGCCCTCCTCTATCCCCCATCATCTCTACTGTCACACTTTTAAAAAATATTTCCCCTCCCAAGTCTCATTTAAGTACGCCAACTGAAAGAAAAAGAAGCACGTTCAATCCATATGAACCTGGTTGACAAATTGGCCATTTGGACAAATGCGCAGTCCGATCTGCCGCCTTTCTAGAATAATGAGACAATTAAAAATGAGCTGCCAGACGCAAGCTTAATTAGAGGCATTGTGTGGTGACCCCTGGCCTTGCTCCGGAGCAAGAGAACAGTTAATAACACAACAAGCCAGGGATCTCTTCATTTACATTCTGTTTATTAAACTTAAGCTTTCGGGTTATTCTGAAGCATCTTTCAGAGGCAACGGTGGATCTGAAAGGGTCAGATGTGCAAAATTACAGTCTGGCTAAAAAATGTGTTAAGGCGAAACCCGCATAATAGAAAGTGGACTGTTGAACGCAGACGGCATTTTATCTTTTCTTTTAAGTGCAGTGTGCACATGCTGTAGTTTCATAAATGAGGCCCCTGGTTGTATTAGCGAGCTTGCTTCTCCTCTTAACAACTAGGCCACTGCCACACTCCTCCCCTTGTGTTTTACTGGGGATGCTCCCACCTCTCCCTTCTCATCTCATCTGTCTCTCTCCATTAAACACGGCAGCGATCAGAGAGGCATCTGGAGATGCATCTTTAAGCTTTAATACACTTTGAATAATTAACACACACACACACACACACACACACGTGTGCGCACAAACACACACCAACTCACATACACAGCTGTGTCGATCAGTGAAAGGCAGCCTTGCCCCCCCCCCCCCCCCCCCCCCTCCCCCCTCAGCCAGAGAGACCCAGAGGGAGAAGGGAAGCTTGCTCCGTGCCAGCCCCGGCCCCGGAGCCTCGGAGCCGGGCAACTCGGAGCCGCATAGCAGCCTGTGATCCGGCGGCAACGGAAAGACAGATGTAACTGTGACACCCTTAGCTGAGAGACAAAGAGAGAGGGTTGTCAGGCTCCAGCTAATTGACTTGTTGAAGGAATGAGGGAGTGGGCGAACAAGAGGAGAGAGCTCACTGGGTTAGGGATCAGACAGGAGACGGCTGGCTGGCGAAGGTGCGCTTGGCTCGCTGTGAGCGGCGATACCTCGGGAGCACAAGTGCATTCTTGCAGCAGCGCGGTGACTTGACAGAAAGATACGGCTATCTAAGCAACTCACCCATCACGGTGATTCAGCCGCTAATTAGCGGCGCGAAAGGCTAACACTGATGCCCCATATCTATATTCACCTTCTGTTCATCCGGAGCCCAACTTAGCCTGCTAATGATTATCAATGAGGCTAGGCTGCAAAGCCGCCGGTTCAATCCCCTGTGCAGCAGCAGCAATGCATCATGGACCTACTGTACTGCACAGAGCGTAAGGAGGTCAGGCTTCTGGGAAGAGGGGGGGAGAGTGGAAAAGAGGAGGAAGGGGAGGAACACGAGATAAGGGATGAATGGGGGGAAAGGGGGAAGGAAAGGGAGGAGGACTGAGAAGAGGAGGAAGGGAGGTAAGGAAAGAAGGAAATTAGGTAAGGGAGCAGAGAAAAAAAAAGAAGATCGCAGAGCTGATGAGTTGCAGCTTCACATATTGAAAAGGTCAGTGCCTCGATGGTTAAATAAACTGCTTCAGAACGGCAGATGCGGAACAAGCGCGGGCTCGTAATGTGCACTTCTTCTGATGGACTCGGGTGACTTCACTCAAGTCTCGATGAATACATCAGAGCGAAGCAAACACGCGCACAGGACACAGCGGGAATACATCATTCACGTCGCAAAGTAATCTACCAGTCGCGTGCGCTTGCACGAATCTGACACGCGGGCGGGTTTCGCCGGATGAAATTGCATTGTGTTGTGGGCAAAACAAATTGTGCCAGACGACGCTGTGGTGTGTTCCTGAGCTCCTCAGCATCAGGACCACTGTGCTCACTCAGTAGTCTCAGTGAAATGAGTGAGTGAAGGGGGGGGGGGTTCATCCAGCTTCATGCCGTGACTACCTCATTCTTAAAACACATGCAATATTGACTTTAAGACTGAGCTTCAGATGGCTGGGTTACCTGCAAGCAATTCAACTTTTGAAATTATTAGTTTACAACTAAATAGACCTGCGGTTCAATTGACTTCAAGTGTGTGCGCTTCTCGTAGTTATGTCAACAATATGTGAAGGCAATAACCAGCAGCTCAGGTGAGGACTAATGAAGTTGTAGCAGTCACTTCCGGTCAAAGCCCCCATCTGGGGTTGTTACTTGGCAGCCATTTTGGGTCTCTGCTGTCAGTCACGTACGGCAATAACTCATTTGTGAGTGAGAAGCGCCACCACGCACGATGAATGAACGACTTAATTAACAAGCGGGCGAACGGCAATCAGCGAATGAATGATCATGCAGGCTTGTAGACAGAAAAATAAATGCAAACAAACCTCTTTTCTTTTTCTATGACTATTTCTGTTGCTTTTTTATTATTGTCTTATTTTTCCCATTTCCCTGAATCTGGATGAAGTCATTTGAACCAGCCCGCGGGCCGTGCGTCGGCCCAGTCGGCTCCACCAGCCCAACGCTGGGATTCGTCGGAGCGGAGCAAATTTGTTTGTCTCCGTGTTTGTTTGTCCCGGTGTTTGTTTCTGTCTTTTGTTCGAGTTCATACACATTTCCGTTCATGGCCTTCTCAAGTGTTTCTCCGAGTCTGGCAATTTTCTGCCTGGTCGCCCCTAATGTGCCTCTCTGTTTATCCGCTGTCACAACACAGCTGATTTATATACATATTTACATATCCAGGAAGTGACATCAAAGGATTAAATTCACTTCAAGAGGGGGAAAAAAAAAAAAAAAACGTGCATTAGCGTTTTTTCTTTTTTAGTTTACACACAGGATGAAGAAGAAAAAAATGTGTATTTTTTTGTGATGTGGCACGGATTCACAGATGCTACGGGTTTGTATCAGATATGAAGTGAAGAAATATGACAAATGCCTCTGGGAAGATAACCAGTCTAGTGTGAATTCAATCACTGTGGCAACCTACTGCTAATGACACAGGGGGGAACTTTTTCAGGCGGCGGAGATGGGCGATATTGCTTTCGGCAGGGGCTACGAACTGGCAAATTGGAACAAAACCGAGGCTATGAGGAGATAAATGTGTGATGACAAAACTACCGCTGTTGGCTCAAGAGTGCATATGCATTGCTTCACAATGTTCTACCTGTGCCATGACGGAGAGAACCATCTCACACACGAGCATCCGTCACGAGAGCCTCTGCACAATAGTCTGTGTAAGGATGCGGTGATGGCACTGGTATATGTGTGAGTGTGTGTGTGTCGATCAAAATTCAGCAAAACATCCCCCCCCCCCACCCCCCCGACATTTATAATGTCTTGGTAACCATGGCGACGCCTGCACCAAAAAAGACAGAGTACATCAGAAGGCAAAATAGGAAATAACAAAAAAGGCTGAATTGGTGTGTTTCTCCAAACAAGATGAGGATAGATGTTAGCCTCTCACACACACACACACACACACACACACACACACACACACACACACACATACACAATGCCCTGAGATTGCTGCCCGATTAGCACACTTTCACAGACATCACAATACATTTACCTCACTCCCTTGTCATATTTGATAGATACCCATCATACAAGCGATGTCTTTGAGGTGACAGTGACGGAGTCGGATGCGGGGAAGAACTACTGGCTCTCTGCTTGCATTGCAAATAGGTTCGTTTCTGACAATGAAAATGGCGTCCCACAATATGGACGAGGATACATTCGTATTTTTATTTGAGGCAGAGTATACGGCCGAAGCAATGTAGAGGAGAGAGGCCGAGGCTGCATTGGCCGCGCAAGAGGATATGGCTGAAGGGGACCCTCAGGGCGTCGGAAGCTCGGGCGCAATGCACCATGGAACATGTGGGCCCTGCCTAGAAATGTAGGCATTTTAAATGTAGGTGGGTCAGTGGACTACGTTTACTAACACTGATTGGACATCCTCATAAAAAGGTGGTGAATGGACCCTTAACGGCAATGGTCATATGTTACTATATTGAATAATATCTATGTCTTTTCATATGCCAAATTATCCATCCAAATAGCCATACAACCACAGGGACACATACATCTACATATAAACAAGAAGGAGAGAGAGAGGAGAACTTCTGACAGCTTGAGTTCGAGTTTATTCTGCCTGGAATAGAGGCAAAGCTGAGGGGAAGGTAGTCAGGTGTTTAAGTGCGACTTCCTGACGACACAGAAGTTCACTTGTGATTGTCAGCGGGAGTATCTGCGTTTGCGTGAGAGACGGTGAGAATCGGAAATGACTCGGCTCCTGGACAGATGAGGGTTTTTTTCCTGCAGATGAAACATTGGGGACGGTGGAGTGCGCCTCCATTTGCATACTCATTCACCCCGACCTGTTTATAAGCGAATAAATCCAGCGCTGCTTGGAGTACAACAGCTGCCGCTGGGCCACTCACAGCAGCACTCATTCACACACACACACACACACACGCACACACATGTACACACACTCAGATGGTGCGCAGGTCCCAGCTGCACCCTTGGCACTGTTCCGTGCTTGCTTCGTATGTCGGCGCTTCTTAGTCTCTGGGTGTGGAGTGTTTGTGCGAGCACGTCGGTGCTCGTGTGTGTTTGCGTGCACCCTCACCTCCGAGGTGTTGACTCGTCCCTCCTGGAAGGAGCAGTCGCTGGCGTCCTGCGTGCACATGTGGCGATATTTGCACCAGTGGCAGGGGAAGTTCCCGTTGACGCAGGACAGGCACCTGGAGCAAGTGAGAACGTGAGAGAAAGCAATGAGGGTTAATGATTCTTGTTAAAGGAACAATCACCGAAAGAAATCTGCTTAAATGTTATTTCCATTCCTCCACTTTCCACTTCCTTTTTTCTTTGTTCGGTAAGACATGTTGGCTTAAGCGTGTTGCTGCTGGAGCTGAAACGGCGTCACCAAGTTTGCCGACAAGAGACACTGACAAGTTCATTTTTCAATTCAGTTTCATTTTTAAATTCAGTTTAGCCAGTAGGATTAACAGGTAGCTACTCTCTGGAATAAAAAATGTATTGGACATTATTATTCTTTAATGTCCACCATATTGAATGCCTGAGAACAAATTAAAACAAAAGTCAATGTAAACATTTAGGACACAAAGAAAGACATTATCAGGAATATTTTTTTTGAACACTTGGAAGCAAATTGGAAAATAAAAAACGCAGCGATAGAAGCCTGCTACTACGAGCTGAGCTCATATCACACACTGACAGACGTGGCGTGGACATGCATCGACGCGTTCGCACGACATCAAATGGTTGCGGCTAAATCTGCAGGAATCGCGTTGGAACGACGAGTGTCGCCGTGGCTTTAAGACTTTATTCCAGCTGTCAGCGAGGCCACGAGAGAGAGAGACCAGGAGAGAATCCTCAGCGATCCACTTCTCTCTTCTTATTCTCCATGCTTGGAGGCTTACAGGGAACTAAGCTGGCAGACCAAGATAAGCCCGTTTTTATATAACACTTGTGTTTTTTCGTCTTCAGTGTCTTCAGAGTCGAGCAAAAGGAATATATGCAACATGGATTACCACACAAAAGCAAGGCTATCATGGCTACCGGAGAAAAAAAAAAGAAAAAAACAGGAATGCGAGGGATGTTTGTACAAAACACAAAGGTTAGTTTAGGATTTTGCTCAACAATTACTATTGGAAGTTAAATCAAAAGTTACTCAAGAGTGATTCAATTTAGAAAAGCTTCGTTTTCGTGATGAAATTAATTAGTTGTAACAATCGTACACACGCATTCTTTTCTGAATTTGCCCGCCAACATGTTCTGTGGGAGCGTGACTTAATTAATTTTGTTCAAAGTCTTAGCTAGCAGAGAAAACAACTTGATGTCAGGCAGTGAACGTTTTCACAAAACGTGTTTTTTTGCAAAAATGGTGACGACAAGTTAAAAGTGAAATAAACAATAATTGGAGAGACTGACAGAAGTCTTTTTTCAGTAGCTCTTATAAAAAAAACAACCACATTTCACTTCACTGGCTCCAGAGCAGCGAGCTCTAATTACATGTTACGTCAGTCCTCTGTGTGCTGTCACTGTCTGTGCTCAAGCAGGCCTCCCACAACTCAACCCACACACGCCGTCCGGCTATCGCTCCACACATTTATGTGCAAATGTTGCTTTGCACTGCTGACTGCGCCCCATGTTAATATCGCAGCACAGCTAATGCTCAATTCTATACTTGAGGTCTTTGCTGTGTCATTTTGGAAAATCTTCTCTTTCTCTCCGAGAGTTAGATGAGGTCGATACAACTCTCATGGCTGTAAGCGGAAGATGAAGCTATACAGCCAGCAGGGTGTTAGGTTAGCTTAGCATAAAGAAAAAACAGCCAGCCGGACTCTGTTAAAAGCTAAAACAAAATGTACCTATAAGCACCTATAAAGCTCAAAAGATCCATTTGTTATCAGCAAGCATATTTCCCAAAATGTTGAAGTATTTCTTTATTATTAATGTTAAAGCCATGAATTGAGAATTTTGAGAAACTACACTCTTTAAAATAACATGTAATGTAAAAGGAAGAAGCTGCCAACAGTGAAAAACCTGCAGAACATTTGGGACTCTACAGTGTGTGTGTGTTTTTGTCATTTTTTTTGTTTGCTATGGTTTTACGGTGCATTTAACTGAACATGCTGTTCTCGTACACTGTTCGTCAGAACACCAACGAAAAGTAATCCATTATAAATCGTACATAACCCACATGATCAGATTGAATGTAATCCACGTACTGGTGAGCCGGGACAGGTGTCGCAGTCTAAGGAGCGATAAAGTCAGGCAGTGAGGAGGTCGGGGTTCGATGGGAGGACCTTTAAATCACCGGACTTTCACGCAGGAGACCGGACTCAGTTTTAAAGCTACAAGAAGTCTCTTTTTAACGTTAGGTTTGCATTCGGGTTCAAGGTAAACTCTAGCTAGTGACAGACACAACACACCAGTGATCCAGTGTCCAGTTAACAAATACTGTCCTGTTCTAATCAGCTGCTAAACGGGGTTAACTTGGAAACACAAATTTCAAACTTTTTAACAGCAAAAGAAAAAGAAATTGCCTTCACTGTTTGTCTGACAAGTGTTCTCTGACAAGTCTAGAGCAAAAGCACCACATTAATGAGCCATCACGGGGGGGGGGGGGGG
>NW_022280074.1:2568776-2598776 GCF_004355925.1 Anarrhichthys ocellatus
GGCCCTCTAAACTAAAGGACAATGCTCAGCCCACAATGCCGCCCTGCCTCCAGAAACACTTTAAATTGGATTTCAGTCTAATCCGCGTTGTGTCTTTGTCTCTCTGTCCCCGGGTTTATTCAGATTTCAGAGGGTTAACTCCTCAATGGCCTGTGTTGGAGAGGCAGGGTGACAGGGGCTTCATATAGCTGAGCGATAAGCTGCTGAGACTCCACTGAACTGCAGTGGGAGGTTTATAATCAATGCCGGTGGATTTCCGTGGGGAGCAAGGCGGACTGAGGTTATGCTAACAGTCTGCTGTTTGTTAGTAGAGCTGGTGAGCCAGTTCCTCCTCACTATTAACCCCAGGGTTCATCGATTTCTTGTTGCAGGGACGTGTGCCCACACATTCACAGCCGTGTGTATGTGTGTGTGCAGCAGTATCACACACATAGACCGAGATGCACCTGTACACACACACACACACACACACACACACGCATGCAAGCAAGCTGTCGCCAGTGTTGACATGGTTGCGTTCCTCTGGGTCACCTGGGCAGTGGAGACCTGTCCCACGGTTGAGCTGTCAATGCCTGGACGGCTGGCTCGGGTAAGTGGCTGCGTTGCTGCAATGTAGTCAATAACCCCCCCGCCCCTGCTATTTAACAAGGCCTTTGCTACAGAGCCGGGTCAAACGCCTTTTCCTCTTCTCCGAGCTTTTGTTCCTGGCGCGGCCGGATCGATGGAACAAAGCTGCTGATACGCGAGCAATGGCCCCGCACAAACGTGCGTGACGGCGCTCGTTTCGTTCTGGTCAATGTGGAGGGAGTCACGGGTAGAGCTGCAGTTATGTTCCTAATGAGGAAGGATCTAAACGCTGGCCGAAGTGCCGATCTAAATGAAGTATCCAGTAGTTATCTACTGAGCTGGCACTTTGTAAACTCTGTTTTTTAAAAGTGCTACATAAATAAAGTTGTTCTTGGTGTTATGAGACCGGCTGTGCTGCGTGATCTATAAATAGCCCTCGTTGTGTTTTGTCCAATAAAGCTCCACAGTGAGCTGCCATAAAATGAGGCATACGTCGTTAAGTTATACAGAACAGGAACCAAATGAGAAGTTAAGACACTCAACCGGGGACTTAGAGTCATTATACATTATGATTGCATCTTGTTACGCCATCCAACAGCAGTAAGTCTCAACCCCCCAGTTTAATTAAAGCCGGTCACACGTATTGAACAATTGAAACCAACACAACTTTTGCCACGAAAATCAAACCAATTGTCATGTGAACACAGAAAAGTTGACCCTTGAACTGGTTCCAACAAGATAAGCCCAAATGCTGCCAGCATGCATATATATATAACGTAGTTATGGGTCTCTGGATGGTCTGCCTGGAAGTGAGAGCCCTGCCTGGGGGGCCCGAGCGTGGGCCGGTCCCCTCCCATAAGTGCCTCTCGTCACTGCATAGATTTCGGAGCCCTTTCATATTGTAATGGTCATGGTGGCCCGAGGCTGCGGCGCTAACCTTTTAGCTGAGTGGGACGCATTATTCCTGACACAATGGACACAATGCTCCGCTTTACGTCTCTCTTTCCCTCTTCATGCCTCCTTCTCGGCCGTCTTTTCACCAGCTCGGGAGTTTTCTTCCTTGATCTGCTCTTCCCCTCCAGCTCCCATTTGTCTCTCTTTAAAGATGCATTATTCCTCCTCCTGCATGCTCAATTAAACTATTCCAAACCTCAAATTTCTTTTTTTTTTTAAATGCAAATTTCTAACATAGTATGTAACTAGCTTGCAGCTGTATTTGCTGTGCCGTCTGTGTGTGCTCCTTCTGACTGTGCGTGCACCTGTTTGCGTGAGAGCGTGTGAGGCTGGTGATGCAGGTGCTGCATCCGCCTTTGAGCAGGTCGAGCGGGGGCTGTGTGAAATTGCGCAAGAGCCCCCACCCCCCCACCCGCTGGCGCTTGCCTGCGGGCTACTCTGCTTGTGTATCAGTGCCGATACCGTGCTGCACTTTCACCCGCCCACGAAGAGAACTCCATTATCTGCCACTGAACACCGCTGGCCCACTGCGCAAGGCTTCCTGCAGGGCGGAGTCAAAGATTCAGAGGCAAAAGGTGACAGAGCGGGGAGGGGAAGGGGGGGGTGTATAATATGTGGGTTTACGTTACAGCTGCTGCGGTGATAACTGCACTGTAGTCTTACAGTCCTGCAGAGTCCTGTGAGGCCCAGCCGAGCCAACATCAAAGGCTTAAACAGCAGCCCGCCTTTTTATGCAGGAGTGAGAGGAGGGCTAGGTGGGCTGGTTAATCAGGGGAGCAGAGCATACGCACACACATGCACACGCACCCACACACACACACACGCACACACACGCTCGCACGTACGCACAGAAATGAGAAATACACTTTGTGCATCCACAAAAATATGCATAAATATCCACTACGGTGCATTTACTTTGACACATCCTGTGCGCTCTCTAGCTCACAGGGAACAAACAGAATACTACACACACACACACACACACGCACACACACACACACACACACACACACACACACGTTCACAAAATGAATCGAAGCCACTGCACAAGGCCTGGAGGCCCTGACAAGTGGCCCAGGTGAGCTCTCTCTCTCTCCAAGCCCACTCCATTATGACGATCTCCACACAGGCACCCCGGCTAGAGCTAATTAACGGCCTATTACTATGCAGATATATTCAAGGCCAGGAGCAGAGAGCAGGCAATAAATGGGCTTGATGAACAAGAGAGGGGCAAGAAAAGGGAGGTGGAGGGGGATGGAGAGGGGGAAAGAGGGGTCGGGGTCGGGGGGGAGGGAGAGACGGGCAAAGAGAGGGATGGAAGAGGAGAAAGTAATAGGCAGACAAGAGGAAGGTGGGAAGGCAGAAGAAGAAAAGAGGGCCGGGGGGTCTAGAGGGAAGGATGGTGGCATGAAAGGGAACCAAAGCAGGACAAGTGCACTTCACACTCCTTATCACAAGTCGCTTGTAACGCTGGCGATTCAGGAATTGAAGGTCATGGACATAATCTGTGGTTTTGAGTTATAAACTGTGTTTTGGCCCGGGAAGTGTTCTTCACAGAGGAACCAGAGTCTAAATTCAGTTCCTTGTCCATATAGTTGATTTAATGCATTGCTGGGCTACTTTCTTATTATTCATGGTTCATTAGATGTATTGAAAAAAATGCACACAGGAAACCATACGAACACAAGACATTTTTGGAGACTAGTACTGTTTGGCTGTTTTTCTGTCCAAATATGTTGACTCCACTTTCCCTTTTTTCAATTATTTTCTTTAAGAGAAGATATGTTCATCTGGTCTCCAAAGAAAGAAGGAAAGAAAGAAGGGGGGGGGGGCAAAAATGGATTGTATTCTCATTTTAGGATATTTTAAATGATGTAAACATTAGGGGAGGAAGTAATGCAGTCATCAATCTACGCTTGGCAAGAGTAAGATAAATCCACTTTCGAGTATGCCGCGGATGCATTTTCATTTCAGGTGTATCGACACAAAGTGCAGATACCTAAATGAGAGATGAGAGTGTGTGCCAGGTGGAGGAGACTGGAGAGAGTGAGAGTGTGTGTAACAGTGAATCTCAGCGACTTCAGAGCCAAGAGTCATTTAGGGAATGACATTGTATTTATTTTCATTTAACCTTTATTTAACAAGGCAGGTCAATTAAGAACACATTCTTCATTCATTATTAGGCCCATCTCCCTGCTGCTCCGCTTCCTGCTCTTCTCTGCCCCTTCCCTCTTTGTGTAACTTCAACTGAAAATCGTTTAAACCACTGTTGAATCATTTTAGAAAAAAAAAACGTTTCTATGACTTTTATAGCCATTTAAACTCCAGGCCTGCATTTTGTTGTCTACAACATTAAACAAGATACGCTTTGAAGTACTTTTTTTTCTTACTTTTTAGGCATATAGCCACAAATTAGTGACTTTTTGGGCATATCAGCCCCTTTCTCTTAAATATATTTGCCAAAATGTCTCAATAAATGTGTAACTATTATCACTTGATTAACTGTTCATGAGTATATAATATTCACGAGGGTTTACTATGCGTTCTATGAAGTTTGTGTATTACAGGTAGCCTAGCTTTGGATGCATATTGAGTAAATGGTGACTTGAAAAGTAATTATAGCTAATAGTCAGTTATGTTTTGATTTCATTTTGTGCATTTAAAAAAAAAATGTAAACGTTGAATACTGTATGTAATTTGTTTGTAAATTAGCATATGATAGCATTTAGCAACATCTAGCTGAGCTGAAGCTAACGTTAGTGTCACAGAAAAGCAAAGATGCCTTGAAGGAAAGACAGCTTTAAAGCCCTGACTCCTCAAGCTCTTATCTCAAAGTTTATTAAAGGTGAAATGCTAAAACACTAGTATGACTAAAAAGCTAAGATTCGGACCACTGTCTGTCACCTGCCAGCTGTTGCTCACTTGCACTCCAACACTGCAGCTAACGTTTCTCTTATAGACTCACAAACACAATAAAGTTTCTTAAAAAAAGAAAAAAAGCATCTACTGAGGAGTATTAACTGTACAGCACCAGCACGCAGAGAGCAGATAACATTATACTGACAACAGCCGGTTCCCTTCACCTAATTAACGTTAATTAGCCATTAGCTACAGCTGTGTGTTGTCCTTGTAGCCAACGACTAAAACAACGATCACCTCTACAGCTCTTCAAGGTCTCATACTGTGAACATTGCAGTCTTAAAAATTGCAGTTTTGATAGAAAACAATTAATTGTTCAGCTCTAACAACTACAAATAATATTGCATCAACTGAAGTAAAAAATAATATCGACTTTGATTAATGACAAATTTCTACACCAAATTAGAACAGTCTCTTCAAAAAACGTGTACATCGTCTCTCCAGTCTCTCTCCTTCCCTGCTCTTCTTCCTTAAGCAACAAGTTCAGCCATGCATATACAAAAACAAAACACTAAACTAAATCTGCTCTCAAACCAGTGCTGAAAAGCCAATCGGTATTCCTATACTAAAATTAGGGGCAATTAATTTCCAAGAAACACGACTGACATGTTTTAGCCTCCCAAGCTTGGCTGCCCTTCTGGGTCTTGCATGGTTAGGAATCGATTTATTATTTCACTCACCGGTAGTCCCTTTATTACTTGAGATTTAATTAACTAATTGATTTGTAAAAAGCTTCATTGAATAATGAATTAGCAAAGGTTGCATGCCGTTCTCTCGGTTCTCCATTATAGGAGTTATTTGCAGGCCAATATTTTAGCATTATTGCTTTTGGGAGAGAACCACAGTCACCCTTCCATTGATCAATGCTTTCCACCAGCCTGCAGTCTGTTTCCTGGGTGTCGCACATATGCTGAGAAAATCTTTGTCACTCCTTCCATCCACTTCTAATTCCCCTCCACTCACACACAGCAGCAAACCCTTCATTTTCTTAATTTGAAAGAAAACACTTACGATTGGTGGACGCTGCAGTTGTAGAAGACAAAGTCCACGCTGGCAAACTTCTTCCCCGTCTCCTTCGACTTCAGATACAACTTTATAACACGTTGGTCACCTACGTACAGCCACAAAACACCATATTATCAGTCATTGTTTTTTTTCTTTCAACAGCCTTCCAATATTTCTGTAGTATACAATTAATATTATCATATACAATAAGTATATGGTTTCATGAACCCAGGATCATGCCCAGGCATTGATTCTGACATGTTAAGCCTGGAGCTGAATCAACGGAATTTGGTAGAGATGTTACCCGGTGGGGGAAGCGGTTCAGCTGCCCATCTACATTTATGGGTGTTGTGCAGTAAGTTCTATGAATCAGCAGTTTCTTATTATGGGAATCACAAAGAAATGGATGCCGTTAAAGAGCAGAGTGACTCGTGTTTCACACAGTTGAACGAACAGGCTGAATGAAGCAAACAATTCATATTTGTGCAGCATCAAACAGAACCGCTCAACCGAGAAGCCCACAATGAATTAAAGTCATCTTCTCTCCAAAACAAAAGGTTGTTAAGCGTCTGAAATGTCAGTTAAGTTTTTTGTATTTTTTTTTTACGAGAAAGTGCAATTGTTAGCAGGACTTATTTACTGTGATAGATATTTGAAGCCCAAACATGTTCAATATTAGATAAATAGATTGATAATTGTAAATAGTCATATAAATAAATTGTTTTGTGACAGTGGTGTTGTCACTGTCCTTCTGACCTTTCAGCCAATCACATGCCTCTTTAACAAACAAGCTCCACATTTACAACCAGAGTTAGCTAGTTAGCACATGTTATCTGTAGCAACATCAACATAATAGTAGTTCTATTGTAAATTAGCTTTAAGTTAACACACAGACTGAACTTCTCAAAGCTGTCATTTTCATTTAACTAGCTTAACATGGCCACAGAGGCTACCTACCTAGCTGGCTAACAAGCTAACTGGCTAGAAAAGGCTCAACAAAGTTTAAAAAGGTTTAGTTACTGTGTCTGTGCTGTGATTAATTACAGCTGTGGCCTTCAAATTGGTTCATTCAGAATAACTTTGACATTATTGTTGGTTTAGCTAACAGGAGCTAACTGGCTAGCGTGTTCTAGCTTTAAAGAGACAGGGTTTACATGATTAGCTGAAAAGCAAGGGGCTGGTGACTGCTAACAACACAACTCTCTGTAACATTATGAAAAGTGGCATTATGAAATAAAACTTGACAAGAAATAAAAATGTCTTTGGGAAAAATACCAATATGAAATAAAATATTTTGAAAGAACAAAGTTGAGAAAGTTCAAGTTAGAGATCTTGAAACTTCACTCCATAATTTTACATTTCCACAGATTTCTCACACTCTGTATTTTGGTTTTCTTGGGATATTTTTCTTCTTACCTTGGTCTCGTGTGATGGGGGACACGGCTTTTGTAGAAGGGGACAGGCAGAAGATCCGTCCACCATAGATGCGTCCTTCTGTCTCTACATAGTCCTCGAAGGAGCAGTTCACTCCAGCAGCCAGACTGGGAACATTCTGCGTCTGAAGTGACAACTAGGGGAAGGAAGGAAAGGAGAAAGGTGAGGGACAACATGACATTTAAGTCAATCTACTTTATTAGTGATGCAGTAAGCAAGACAGAAACGTCGGGTCAGATGTGGCTTTTCAGCTCAAACTCAAACTGATGGACAGATTGCCAGGAATGACTCAAGAACAAGCTATATTGGATTTAATTTCACATTTATATTGCTCACTTTGTCCCGTCCATCTTTCTCTCCTCCACTTACCCCCCGTCACACAAACGACATACACACATTCGCCGATACGCCAACACACTGTACCTGCACTTCCGACATGGTGACGGAGACGGTGTCGGGTTGGACGGAGAGTCGGACGCACTGCTCCGCTCTGGTGGTGAAACGCTGAGGCTCCTCTGCTCGTTCGCAGCGATCCTTCCTTGAACATCTGGAGGAGGACGACATACCGCGGTCACATCTCCAATCACAAACCTCATAGGTAAGATTCAATTCTGATTTCTTTAGTTTATCAAATCCACATTGATCCTATTTACTGATTGTTTAGGTTAGAAACATCTTGCTTTGTATCATGGGCAAAGTTATCTGGACAAAAGGTGGCATCAGCCGCTTCTCACTTAAAAAACAAAAATCCTTACTCACAAAGTTAACATTCAAGGTTGTTTGAACCGAAGTATCTATTGAACAGCTCCAGGATGCTGGGTTTCATGCAGAGTTATAAATAATTCAAAGGCTGTCTGTCATTATGGCAGATAGAAACAGTCAAAGCAGAGTGAGAAACAAATGTGGCATCGCGTTAGCTCAGGTAGAGCACTGAAGTCAAGCTTGCATTAGCTGATTGGCACCGGCTGTTCATTCATGTGCCCCCATCGGTGGCTCATTCATCAGCTGACTGCTAGCATCCAATCGTTTAAACGCAGGTGTACATGGTGGCCTTAAAACCTGACACTTCTCACTATTACCCTGATGACACGTCCATGCCAACCCTATGGCGTCAATGACTTTACCAAGATTCTATGTGTGTGTTTACCAGCTAGGTCTCATTCAGAACAAAGTCTGTGTAGAGGGGAGGACGGGGGGGAAAGTTGGGTTAAGAAACACAGGAGATCGCCTTTTCTCTGACAGATAGCTTTTTTGGAATTGGTACTCGTAATAATTTAAATGATACTGAGCCCAAGTAAGTTCGTTATGTAAGGTACTGAACTTGAGTCACGTCAAATTAAGTAGCCTACGTAATAACCACTCATTATAACCCAAATTGTACAGTGTGTTTCTGTTTGGTTTCTCAACAGAATCCTCGTTGCATCTCTGATTCTCTGAGACGTCCCTGATGGAGCAGAACCTTTCCCACTAAATCTAAACGTGTTATATAACTGTATTTGCTAAAAATGGTAATTTCATTGACACAAGTGTCTCAGACAGAATTAGCAGAACAGGTTAATGGAACCAGAACAAGAATCCAAGAAAGAAAGAAAGAAAGAATCCATCGACGCTGCTTGGAGTGTAAAGGGGTCAGTATGACTCGAACCTTGTGCTTGTCAGGTTATCAAACAGCATTTGAAGCCCCTCCCACCACAACTTTCTGATGTCAGAAACACAACGAGCACGACCACTTCGAGCAGTGAGGGTGAAGATATCGGCAAGGTTTGAACTTCCCTCTCAAGCTCTCCTTTTATGTTCTTCTTCCATCATTTTTAATACGTATAATCAGATCGTCCAAGTAGAGGTCTGTGCCCAATTCAATGACATTTTCTCCAGGTGTTCCTGAGACATCGCGGTCAAGTGAATGGACAGACAGGCGGACAGACAGGCGGACAGACAGCGGCCGTTGCCGGAATTGATAGAATCTCCATAATTCTGTCCGTCACCGTAACTGATTATCATGAACTGCAAAGCACGTACTTAATGTAACCACGGAAATTACTGCAAGAGTACAACATAGTGAACAGTATGCATGTACTTACACATTATGGAGCACACACCAGCCACAGTGAGGGTCCCCTGATCCCAGGCAGGCTCCACAGGAGCTGTACTGCTCACAGCTCTCCACCGGTACACGGGTGACCTGGAAATAAAACACACATACACACACCTGTCTGGTTAATATTGCACACCAGCGCCGCTGTGCACACCGCCTTCAAAACAGCTTAAACCGTATAGGTCTGGTGGACGCGGGATCTACCGGAGGTGTCCTGCGCCTGGAATATGAGATTAAAGGGAACAAGCCCACTGTGACTATCAGAGTTAAACAGCTCTGGACGTGCTGCTTATAGCTCCACGCTGTTGCATACGAGGCTAGCTAGAGGGGGAGAAGCAGAGGTTCAAACACATGTAAACACACACACGCATGGGTTCAGATTACACCCTGTGACAAACATCTCTTTGTGATACACTGAGTACTGCCCACAGTTCTCCAGTGGACCAGGGAACACTGATGCCAGCAAGCAGTTTAAGTCAAGAGATACTAAACATAATCTAGAAAAAGTAAATAGCTCACAACTGTTCGCTGAAATTAATCTGAAATATCTGGAAAACAGACTGGGCCTCCTGCTGTATTGATCATTTTCCGTTGTCGCATGTTGAAGAATTTTTTCCTCAATCACCTATTTTTCTTTCTTGCGTACAAATGAATTGAACTGAATCGTAACAGATTAAAATGGAAAGAAAGCTGGTCTGAGAGCCACTAATTGAAGGGGCACTATGAATGTTACACATTACGCTCTGTTTACTAGTCATGAGGATTAAATAAACAAATACTTGCGAAACTAATGGCATTCCATTCATATTCAGCTGTACTTAGTGTTTAGTGCTAATGTTAGCATGCTAATATGTTGAAATAAGGACAAGGTAAACATCTTTAAAAGCCGATCATCATACATATGTTAGCACCATCACTGTGAGCATATTAGCATGTTGATGTTAGCATGTAGCTCAAAGCCTCACAGAGCTGCGAGCATGGCTGTAAAGTATTAGTCTTGTTAATTAAAAGCCTGTGTTACGAATGAGGGGCACGGCGTTTGAAAGCATTAACCATGCAGGGAGGTTACATATATTAAAGATAAAGTTGCAGAAAAAAGTGTATGACCCAGCGTTTTTTGGTGACACATACTCAGGACCGAAAGTCATGGAATCTCTGCCTCTTTTTTGACCGTTCCTGTCTCTTGAAAGTCCCCCAAATGTATGGATGATAACATGAAAGTGTCCCTTTAAGGCCTTTTAATGAAGCTATGAACCTATTTTGTCTTGCTTAGAATTCACTATCACAAATTTCTACCTAGGATATCCCTTGAAACTTTGTAAATGAATAATAACAATATGTTCTTCCAGCTGTCAAAAATTGAGCAAAGGTAATACTTAATCTACAATAACATTTTTTGTAGTTTTTGACACTGACACTTACAGACGGTAGACACATTTCTGCACTAGAACATAAGAATCATATCAGAACATAAAAGGACTAAGTTTGCTTAATATCAGTGACTCCCTTGCAAAGAATATTCTATTGTCCATAACAGCATCGAGATAAGCATCGAGGGTTACTCCTTTTGTCTAAATCTCTACCGGCTGCCATCTGTGTGTCTGCATGACTAAGATAAGATGAAACTTTAATGATGTCTTTGGGGAAATTGGAGAAGTTGGGTATTAACAAGGACATCAAACAGTGCTGTCCAAATGTACCTGCCTCTTAAACTTCCAAGTGCAGAAGAACAGGAACATAAGGGAGGGGAGGCTGAGAGGAATCATCATTTCACAAATTCATTTCCACAGACAGTTGTCTTTGCACTGGTCATTAAACAGACACGTGTTCTGCCGCTGCATGCACTTTCACCATCCGCCATCTGTCTGCACGATTAACAGGAAGAGTTACCCCGAATTTCACCCAGGTTGTAGAACACTCGCCGGGGAATTACCCATAAAGCGGGCAATATTGAAACGCTTTAATCATACCTGTGCACACTCGGGCATACTCTCTTAAATCTCAAAAATCACCAGTCTATCAGACAGACGGATTGGCAGACATAAAACTGCCTCAAGCAAACACACACACACACACACACACACACACACACACACACACACACACAGCAGCGATAAAGTCACAATTTTGGACCAAATTCTGAGACAAGTTTTTCTGGGGCAGTTGTTAAATACTTAAATACATCACTGACCACCCAAGACATGCACACGCACGCACCACCAGCTGCCTCAGTCAGGTGAAGTACGACATCAATAACACTGCAGAGGCAGGGGGCACACCGGGTGAGCAGGAAGGTGCTGAGGGTGAATTCTAATGGCAGCTGCAGGCGCAGCAGTGTAGAAACCTTCAAAGTGGAAACTCTTCCCCTATTTTTTAAACTTCTCAACCTTCAAACAGCAAATCAGGCTCTTTTAATGTCCTTTGCCTGAACTGCTGCATGATTAATCAGACACTAATGTGTATGTTGGTTTTCACGTCACTGTGTACTTCAGATATGCGCTTCCATCAGGTGACTCCTACAGTCCTTCTGCACAGCCACATTAGTATACTAGTGCGGCTCAAGTCTTCTAAGGCTGAAACATCTCTACAACTATAGAGACGGAGCGCATTTAAGTCCCGCCCACACCGGAGGGGAAAACAATTCATCCCTCTCCATTGACTTTGTATTGTGTGAAGTCACTTTGTCACTGCTAGCAAACAACATGCCTAAAAGCTGCTGTGTGGGGAGGGGGGGCACCACCAACAGGGTAAAGAACCCAAAGCTACGTTTTTATAAGCCGCCGAAACTAAAAACTGAGCTTCTTAAAAGACAAAAGTGAGGTATCAGCAGGAAGAATGAGAAAACTGGGGGATCCTGACACGTGGGCTCTAGAACTGCTTTGAATGGGGTGGGTGAGGGGCAGTAAGAGATGTTGGTAGTCACAAATGACTCATGTTAACATCCATCCATCCATCCATTTTCCTCCGCTTATCCGGGGTCGGGTCGCGGTGGCAACAGGCCAAGCAGGCTGACCCAGACTTCCCTCTCACCGGCAACATGTTCCAGCTCATTCTGGGGGATCCCGAGGCGTTCCCAGGCCAGCTGGGAGATGTAATCCCTCCAGCGTGTTCTGGGTCTTCCCCGGGGTCTCTTCCTAGTTGGACGTGCCTGGAAAACCTCCAGTGGGAGGCGTCCAGGAGGCATCCTAATTAGATGCCCGAACCACCTCAGCTGACTCCTTTCGACGCGAAGGAGTAGCGGCTCGACTCCAAGCTCCCTCTTGATGACCGAGCTCCTTACCCTATCTCTAAGGCTGAGCCCGCCACCCTATGGAGGAAGCTCATTTCGGCCACTTGTAACCGCGACCTTGTCCTTTCGGTCACGACCCAGAGTTCGTGACCATAGGTGAGGGTAGGAACGTAGACCGAGTGGTAAATTGAGAGCTTTGCCTTCCGGCTCAGCTCCCTCTTCACCAAGATGGTCCGGTGCAGCGCCTGCTTTACTGCTGCAGCCGCACCGATCCGTCTGTTGATCTTCCGCTCCATCTTACCCTCACTCGTGAACAAGACCCCAAGATACTTGAACTCCTTCGCTTGAGGTAGGCACTCCGTCCCTACCTGGAGGGAGCAATCCACCGGTTTCCGGCAGAGCACCATGGCCTCAGATTTGGAGGTACTAACTCTCATCCCCGCCGCTTCACACTCAGCTGCAAACCGCCCCAGTGAATGCTGGAGGTCACAATCCGAGGAGGCTAACAGGACCACATCATCTGCAAACAGCAGGGAGGTGATCCCGAGACCCCCGAACCTGACGTTCTCCACCCCCAGCCTGCGCCTAGATATCCTGTCCATGAAAGTCACGAAGAGGACCGGAGGCAAAGGGCAGCCCTGGCGGAGGCCAACACCCACCTTGAACGTGTCTGACTTATTGCCGAGAATGCGGACACAGCTCCTACTGCAGTCGTACAGAGACCGGATCGCCCGTTGTAATGGGTCCGGCACCCCATACTCCAGCAGCACCCCCCACAAGAACCCCCGAGGGACCCGGTCGAAAGCCTTCTCCTTTTGCACATGTAGACTGGTTGGGCAAACTCCCAGAACCCCTCCAGTAGTCTTGCGAGGGTAAAGAGCTGGTCCACTGTTCCACGGCCGGGACGGAATCCGCATTGCTCCTCTTGTATCTGAGGTTCGACAAACGGTCGGAGCCTCCTTTCCAGCACCCTGGCATAAGCCTTCCCCGGGAGGCTGAGTAGTGTGATACCCCGGTAATTCGAGCACACTCTCCGGTCCCCCTTTTTGAAAATGGGAACCACCACCCCGGTCTGCCAGTCCATGGGCACTGATCCCGACCCCCATGCGACATTGAAGAGGCGTGTCAGCCAGGACAGCCCAACCATGTCCAGCGCTTTCAGCATCTCAGGGCGGATCTCATCCACCCCCGGTGCCTTGCCACCAAGGAGCTTTTTGACTACCTCAGCGGCCTCTGCCATGGATATGGGTGAGCCTCCCCCTAGATCTTCAGGCGCTGCCTCCTCTGCAGAGGACATGTTGGTCGGGTTTAGGAGTTCCTCAAAGTGCTCTTTCCACCGCCCGACGATGTCCCCTGTCCGGGTCAGCAGTTCCCCCCGCCTGCTGAGAACAGCCTAGGGTAAGCCCTGCTTTCCCTTCCTGAGCCGTCGGATGGTTTGCCAGAACCTCCTTGAGGCCAACCGAAAGTCCTTCTCCATGGCCTCCCCGAACTCCTCCCATGCCCGAGTTTTAGCATTCGCGACCACTGCAGCTACAGCCCTTCTGGACTGCCGGTACCTGTCAGCTGCTTCGGGAGACCCCTGGGCCAACCAGGCCTTGAAGGTCTTCTTCTTCAGCTTGACGGCTTCCCTCACCTCCGGTGTCCACCACCGGGTTCTCGGGTTGCCGCCACGACAGGCACCGATGACCTTCTGGCCACAGCTCCTAGCGGCCTCGTCCACAATAGAGGCTTTGAACATGGTCCATTCGGATTCCATGTCCCCAACCTCCCTCGGGATTTGAGAGAAGTTCTTCCGGAGGTGGGAGTTAAAGACCTCCTGGACAGGGTCCTCCGCCAGACATTCCCAGTTCACCCTCACTACACGTTTGGGCTTGCCGGGTCTTTCCAACCGGTTCCCCTGCCATCTGATCCAACTCACCACCAGGTGGTGATCAGTTGACAGCTCTGCTCCTCTCTTCACCTGAGTGTCCAAGACATACGGCCGCAAATCAAATGATACGATTACAAAGTCGATCATTGATCTCCGGCCTAAGGTGTTCTGGTACCAGGTACACTTATGAGCCACCTTATGTTCGAACATGGTGTTCGTTATGGCCAAACCATAGCACGCACAGAAGTCCAATAACGAGACACCATTTGGGTTCAGATCGGGCAAGCCGTTCCTCCCAATCACCCCCCGCCAGGTTTCTCCATCATTGCCCACGTGAGCATTGAAGTCCCCCAGGAGAACTATGGAGTCGGTAGGTGGCGCCCTTTCCAGGACCCCTCCACCGACTCCAAGAAGGCCGGATACTCTGAACTGCTGTTTGGTGCGTAAGCACAAACCACAGTCAGAGCCTTGCTCCCCGCAACCCGTAGGCGCATGGAGGCGACCCTCTCGTTCTCCGGGGACAACTCCAACACAGCGGCGCTCAGCCGGGGGCTCGTGAGTATCCCCACTCCCGCCCGGCGCCTCTCACCCTGGCAACTCCAGAAAAGGACAAAGTCCAACCTCTCTCCAGGAGCTTGGTTCCAGAGCCAGCGCTGTGTGTGGAGGTGAGTCCAACTATATCTAGCTGGTATCGTTCCACCTCCTGCACCAGCTCCGGCTCTTTCCCCGCTAGCGAGGTGACGTTCCACGTCCCTAGAGCTAGTCTATGCTGCCGGCGATCGGCTCGCCCAGGCCTCCCGCCTGACCCGCCGCCCGGTCTGCATTGCACCCGACCCCGATGCTTGTCCCTGCGGGTGGTGGGTCCACAGGGTGGCTGCTCCATGCTGTTTATTCGGGCTGAGCCCGACCGGGTCCAATGGGGCGAAGGCCCGGCCACCAGACGCTCGCCGACGAGCTCCCCTCCTGGGTCTGGCTCCGGGAGGGTGCCCCGGTTTCCCTGGTCCGGGCGAGGTGGCTAAAGTCCGTGGGCTGCTTATCATTAGGGTTGTTTGAACCGCTCTTAGTCTGGGCTCTCCCCCGAGATCTGTTTGCCTTGGGAGACCCTACCAGGGGCTAATGCCCCGGACAACATAGCTCCCAGGATCACTGAGCCACTCAAACTCCTCCACCACGTTAAGGTGGCGATTCGCGGAGGAGCAACACTCATGTTAACATCAGTTAACATGAGTGTTCTTTAGGACAGTTAACATGTAGTGAATTATTGTATCGGACAATAAGTCTTGCGCCCTTTAGCCTACGCAGTCTGTAGATAGCTAGCAGAACATTTTGGGAGGCATCTTTCCTCGCCCTTTTGTTCTCTTTTGATATACTCCACATCTAAATACTCTCTCCGAGGAAGCTCGGCATTGGCCCGTCCTTGCCCGTGCCTTGAACCGGCATCGTCTACGTGTGCAGCAAGCATTTTTATCACAACGCACGTGCAATACAGGAAAATTACACGGGTTGAAAACTCTGGAGGATTTTCTGGCTTTGCAATTCTTCTTTTTGCCTTTTGTTGTAGAGATCAGTGGTGTATAAAGTACTCAAAAGCCATACTTGAGTAAAAGTAAGGATACCTTACTGGAAAACTACTCCAGTAAATGTAAAAAGTCACCTATTAGAATACTACTTGAGTAAAAGTCTTAAAGTATCTGATATTTATTGTACTTAAGTATCAAAAGTAATTTTCTGATATTAAATGTAGTATTGAAAGTAAAAGTACAAGTAAATGCTGTTAATAAAAAATAATTTGAGAATTATGAAGTTTATTCTTTTAAGTGCTGTGGCCACCATGACCAAGGACATGGAGCTGTGTTGAAAATAATTGGGTTGGCTGTGATCCATCCAGGAGCAACAATGTTCAACATAATATATTGTACATAAGTATACTGTTGCATCTACTATGAACTTATCATCATAATTCTCCAAAAAGCAATATGACCCTATGAAGGAGTTGTAACAGTGCGTTTTTAAGTATGCCCATTCCGACTAGAGGATGTAGAGGGCAGATGCATAATGTTGTGTTCAGCAAAAAACATCCACTTGATGCATCAGGTCAGTGTTGTGAGAAAGGACGCCTGCCTTGTAAACTCCTATGGGCCTGATCTGAACACAATAGGCAAAGGTTTTGCTCAAGCTGAATCTGCAATTGGGCGACTGCTACCATCATAACTCCATCTGATCATCCACAAAATTACTCAAATATCAAAACATGATCAATACTAAAGCAGCACCGAAAGTAACAACCCAGTCATTACTTGAAACTGAAAAATGTCCTGTTCATCTTCAAAAGAAGTTGGTTTTCAAAATTGCGAGAATTCAGTCTCGCTCTTCTTGGGCTGAAGACTAGTCCTGCGATGCTAACTAGCCTTTCACAGGCCGCTGAGGCAGGTAGAGGTGTGTTCAGCTTCACAGACAGCTTGTGCCCAGCTGGGAAGGATTTCCCCTAATGCTAACCCTAATGCTAACCATAATGCTAACCCTAATGCTAACACTAATGCTAACCCTAATGCTAACCATAATGCTAACCCTAATGCTAACCCTAATGCTAATACTAATGCTAACCCTAATGCTAACCCTAATGCTGCGCTCTCGCGGCTCCTGTCAATCCTATGGTGTGGTGGCTAGCTAACGTTAAGTTAGCTAACGTTAGCCAACTAGTGCTGCAATGATTATAGCTAAGATGACTCAAATCAACAAAATCTCACAACTGTCAACACTTCCTCAGCTCACTAACTCGCTAGCGATCCACGGGTGTTGGTCTTCGTCACCACTCACCTTCTGCTCATGTAGTCGCTCGCTAGCTATAGCATATAGCATCCTGGGCATCACTGGGAATCTAAACACCGCGGCTTTGAGAGCACTTGTTTGTAATTGCGCATTACCGTGATTAACCAATGATTTAACTTGTAAGCTAGGACCACTGATTCACCAAACCTGCTTGCTTGCAGTCTCTGTTCCACCACAGTCCCCGACGCTGGTCTCATGATTCATTTTGTTTCTAAAGATAGATTTGATTTTGTAGCGAGTAACGAAGGTTTCAGGGGAAATGTATCGGAGTAAAAGTATCAGTTTTCTTTGCAAAATGTAGTGAAGTAAAAGTAAAAGTCAACAGAAATATAAGTAGTAAAGTAAAGTACAGATATCCAAAAAAACGACTTAAGTACAGTAACGAAGTATTTCTACTTCGTTACTATACACCACTGGTAGAGATGTATATGTTCCTCATGTGACATTACTTATAAAGGTTTACCCATAGACAGCTTTCATAACAGCACATCACTGAACTAGATGCCAGTTATCCCCCCATTTCATCCTCACATTGTACACCTCCTCCTTCTGTGTCACACCGACGTACAGTAGGACACAATGGCCTATGGCAGATTCATAGCATGATGATAGTAGCCTGTGTCTGATAACTATTGTAATGCTACCATTACCAGGCACAGGCCTCTTACAGGACACTGAATAGCAGCAAATTGCAGTCATTTGCTGCCTGGACAAATACCATGCTAGTAATACAGCATATCTGATAGAGGGAGGGGAGTAGGAAAAAAAAGGAAAATACATGTCACGCTCAAACACAATAGCCAGGGAGAGAAGTTTATTCAATGGGGCTTTGTGGTAGTAGGGCGGATGATGTATTCCAATGGAAGAGTTCAATTATTGAGTTTTAGAAAACAGATAATGGGATGGGGGATGGGAAATGGGAGAGCCAAAGACTCTTTGTCTTACTGGTGTGGCTAGGGAGCAGGTGTGTGTGTGTGTGTGTGACAGTAAGTAAGAGAGGACCACCTTTTTATATTAAATATGGCATTTTCATTCCTGGCCTATTTGCTGCTGCAGAGGGAAACACATCTATCTGTGGACGGTGGAGGGAGGCGGGGAGGAGAGAGGGAGGGGAATTCGGGGATGTGGTGCAAGAAGATAGAAGGACCGGGACCACGGTGGATAAATGTCCATTTAAACCATTAATTTTAGTCTTCAAACTAATAACAACGGACGGCGTTTGTAGACAAAATAATCTTCCAGAGGGATTCAGATGCTCTTTTAAATTTTTTTTTTGTCGCCATGTTTCCAGAGTGGAGCGAAGAGGGGAAGCAGGGGAGATAATGGGGGAGAGTTTATTGCAAATAAATAAGAGCTCTCTCATTTGGGTCACGATAGAGAGGCTCTTAATTCGCCTCGTGGCAGATGAGAAGGGGGAGGGGGGTGGGAGGAAGTGGGTGGGGGGTGAGGGAGGCAGGGGGAGGATGGATGAGAAAGACACACAAATGTAATTGCGACTGATGTTTCATTCCACATATGGGGCCCGTGCGGTGCCAGCTAGTCGCGGCTATAGGCCCGGCCGTAATTGTCCATTCGGTGTAATATGGGGGAGAATACGAGGCGCTATTACTACACAATAGGCTGACGGATGGCTTATTCTGCCAGCCAGCTGAGTTTTAAGACATACAGGCCGCACAAACGCACACACAACCAGCAACGTAGTCATGAAATCTGTGGTATGCACGTTCTGGCGTGACAAAGATGGTCTACACGTGGGAATTAATAGAAGAACTTCAACATGTGGATATGAATTCAATGAAAACAAGGCTGCTTGCCATGTGCACAACATGCAGCTACGCACTCTGTGGATACAAGAGCTACAGTATGAACTTGCATACACAGGTGTTTCCAGGATATAAAATACACAACTTTTCTCTTTTGTTCATTTTCATTATTTATTTATTTTTCCCGTCCAATTTCCTTCCTTTCTCCTGCTCTCTCTGGCTCTGTCTTTCTGTTACGCTCTCATCTGTCATGAATTTGGCTGGACACTGAAAAACACAGCGAATGAGGCCATAGATCACGAGTAGACAGAGACATACACAAGGAGGAGACGGAGAGACGAGATACGGATGAAAAACATAGAGAGGAGCTCTGCATCCTTATCCTTTAAAAGTGCATTCTTGTTTTCATGAGCTTGCTAATCACCTGCAGGTATTAGCCATATCCTAACAATAAATGCACAATGACTCTACTTCTCACTTGATTTATTCCCTCAGTAAACATTGTGAACATGAGTTTATGGTCTCAATCTCTAGTTTCAAGTCTTCTTCAATACAGCATGATGTTCATTTCGTAAATGATGGTCCATTTAGAGTAAAACAGACGACAGAGAAGGCTATGCTTTAGGGCGTGGCTACCTTGTGATTGACAGGTCACTAGTTGAGTTAATGAAAGTTAATTGTAAGTAGTTAGGTTGACTGCAATGTCTTATTCAACGTTTTGTAGTACTTAACCCCTCATGTCCCATCTGGTTGCAAATAACCCAGATGGCGATGGCCAGAAACCAAGATGTTGACGGCCAAAATGCGAAACTCTGGGCTTCAAAACAGCAGTCCACAAACCAATGGGTGACATCACAATGTCACAATGGCTATGTCCACTTCGTATATACAGTCTATGACGGAAACCCGACAGTCTTTGACAGGGTATATAATCAGCAAAACCTAAACAGTGATCCCCTTTAACATGTTTCTCTTCATCATCTGATCCTCTTGTGCAACTTTTTCACAATAGCATGATGATAGATGTGACCTAAAAGGCATTTTTCATTTCATCTCGACTTTAAATAGTAAGGTTTTAGCAAATATGCACAAATGAGACTTGGATGATACTGCAGGAGTTGTGTGAGAGGTCGTAAACGGATGTTTTTCTTTTGTTAAACACAGCCCACAATTACTTTAACTCATCAAGACGTCTCTTTGTTTTCTAATTCTTCGTTAATCGTGGAGGCATGCAGGTTTTCTTCAAGAATTCAAGGTACCACACGGTGAGTAATTAATGTACAAATGATGATTTGGGGAATTAAGTATTCCTTTAACACACACACACACACACACTCAGTCACTAAGTTTAGTTCTTTTACAAATGAGTTTTAGTCTATGTCCTTGTTCAAACCCAGGTCACGCTGTTCCTTTCTACCACATTAAGACATCTCTCTCTTTCTATAGCTGTCAGTCTCTTTGACCGTCTCACAAATCACATTCTGATCAGCCGATCACTCATCTCTCTGCCTTGACAGACAGCGTTGACAGACTGTGTGTGTGTGTGTCTGTGTTTGTGTGTAGGACAGAAAAGGACAAGGACTTTGGCAGATATGATGCCACTCAAAAACATGCTTATGTGATGCAAATGTTTAAAAGGTATGTCACACCACTGTCAAAAGTCCTTTCTTTTAGTTTTTGACAGCAAATATGCGATTAATTTATTAGTACACATTGAAATAATAAATCTAAAATGCAATTTTGAGTCATGCATATATATATCTTTGAAATAACAGTCAAATCAAATGGTTTGGAAAGTCCATGCTAATTAACTCAAGGCAGTGTGATGTGCACTTCTGTCCAGCTCTCAAGCCCTCACATACAAACCCCAGAACACATCCAAAGGGCTCCACAGACTGCTAATGAGCGCAGGAGCAACTGCGATCAACTCTTCCCGCAGCACTTCCTCCACTGTTGTCGACTCAAGAAAGAGGAAACGCTTGGTGTAGCTTTTCGCTTTTGCCGGAGTGGCTGTCCGCTTTGGAGCCAAACGAATTTCGGATAGTGCAAAAGTAAATGTTTGAGTGTCTGTTAAAACTGATGCCGCTGGTTAAATCCACGAGGGGCTCAGAGGGGTCGGATAAAGTCAAGTGTTAGAGCTTGAGACAGCAGCAGCCCTGGAGGACTGCAATGTCTTTTGCTCAGAGACACTTCACAAATGATATTAACAGTCGTCCCCTGCTTGAAACGACAGCGTCTTTGAGCAATAGTCCTAACCACTCTGTCACTAATTTCAACTTGCCCACGCAAACCCACTGCCGTTCCAAAACTCGACTCGCCACACGATTAGCTGACAGGGCCCGGGGGCACTTCCAGAAGATTCCTGTCACCTATCCTCATCATTCTCCCTGTCCCGGTCTTCACTGGTCTTTTTTATTAGCAGCATTAGAGTTGGACAAACACGAAAGAAACCGCTTTAACAAAAAATAAGGGTAGCAAGCGACGGTCGTTTCTCCCTGACCTCCAAATGCAGTAAATGCTGAGTGAATTGAATATGAACCTTCTCTGATGCAGTGCCAGGGGTAGGGTTTCTCCACTGTGCAGTACAGTGGAGCTGAGTACATTTCTGTGCCGTGGCTGAATCGATACACGGAGGTACATCATCGGACCATTATGCCGCTGTCTGAGGGGCCTCACAGAGGGGGGAGCAAGGGGGGGGGGGGGGGGTCACCTTACAAAGCTGTTTGACAAGCAGAGAGGCCTGGACCTTGCCCCGCGTGTTCAGTAGTGGAAATGTGGTGGTGATACAACAGCGGAGGGAAGATCAAACAATGGGCCTGTCCTCACAGGAGCGCTGTGCATCAATACATGAACTGGATTGCATTATCATCCAAAACAAGCAAAATGTGAAATACAAGTCTGTTAGAAGAATAACTCATTCTAATGGGGAATGGGTGAAGAGAAAGCGCCACCTCCAAGTAGCAGCAAGACGATAAGGGAGTCATTTGGTACAAAGGTACGGCAGAAATCAATAGATTATGAGCTGTAATCAGCTCAGACATTTATTTAAAGCAATTAGGGTGATGTCATCCATAGGGAGAAATATCTGTCTCGGTGACATCAACAGCGGAGGGTGGTGACAGGATGAAAAATCTTCCTTGCCCCGCTTTTTTTATTAGATCGGGACAATTTGAACATGTAACGAGGAAACAACGGCAGTGATAAAATTGATTTAGTGCCGCTGTTCATTTTTATGAGCCCAAAAATGACGTGATATCGCCGAACAGAAAGAGATGGGCCGAAAGCTTCAGGCAGGCAAAGATACACGGTGTATGTGTGCGAGTGTGTGTGTGTGTGTGTGTGTGAGGCAGAGACACAAAGAGAGCCATGTATAAATCCATCGCTCGCTAATCGAAAACTACCCTCTCGCAGTGAATCGGCAGTTTTATGTTTTCGCACTGCGTGTGTGTGTGTGTGTGTGCGCGTGCTTGTGTGTGAGTCAGTACTGCTGTACAGATACGCAGTCTATGCGCCACAGTCCAATATACCACTTTTAATTATGTGTGTGAGTGAATATAGGAAAAGGTAAATTGCTCTGTCAAGTGGGGAATGGGCTTTGTGATGTGAGCTCTCATCACTTGGCCTTTCTATTATTCAACAAGGAGAAAGGGATGGAGGGATGAAGAGGAGGAGGAGGAGGAGGAGAGGACAAACAGTGTGAAGGTATACCTCACTTCTGGAAGGGATTATCACAGAGAATATGTATATGACAGGCTTTCTAATGGCTTGGTGAGAAGAGTCCTGAGTCGCTGAGGAACCGAGGCCCGGGATGCCAAAGGGAAGAGGGTTTCCAAAGGTGGAGATGCATCACCTCCACCCGCAGCATTCTGTTGGTTTTTTATGGCTCAGAACAATTGGCTAACTGATTAACCCACTGCGTTCTGTGTACCCACCTAGCACTAACCAGACGGATAGTAGCACCTCGCACAAACATAGACGGATGTGTCCCTCGCAGGAGCTTGTGGACCAACCACAATTAAAATGAGTGCGTAACTAACGGGTTCACCATTACAAGAACGTCATGAGGTGAATATGTCAATGTTTTTTGTTGACACATTGTTTTGCTTCCCCAAAGAAAGAAAAACTCAACTACATTAGCTAAATAAATATGAGGCTCAATGTTGCAGGATGCTAGCCTGTTTGACAATAGTCCAGGGCTAAAATGTTGACCAGATGGTAACACTTTATATACGTATATCCTCTGTAACAACAACTATAAACTTGTTGTCAGCGCTCGATTTTAGTGATTTTTTTCTTGATCGTCTTTTTTAACTCCTTTCCGTGAAGATAAGGTGATGATACAATCAGCTATATACAACAAGCTAATGTGTATTAGCTCGCGCCTAAAGTTAGCAATCGTACGTTTAGCATAAAGTTGGCCAAAATCTTCATTCACAACTTGCTCATACTAATGTAATTACAACCTCAGAGTTGTATGCCTCCGCCAACCGGTTATGATCCGGTTTACATCCACATCCATCATTTTATCCTGTTAGACATTTGTGTGAAATTGTCATAATTAGCATATACATTCTTGATTTATGGCCAAAAAATGTGTCTTGTGAGGTCACAGTGATCTTTGAGTCTGTCTCGAGTAAAAGAAAACAGCAATAGTCTTTTCTTTTGGATATTTCTTTTTTTGGGCTTGAAAAAAATGGAAAGCCCAAGTTTATGCAACCCAGGGGCTTGGCCAGCAACCTTAAACCCAGAGACATCATCTCTAGTCAACGCAGCCTCCGGCTAGGAAGACGCTCCTCATCAGCAGGCCAGGGAGGCTCTACAGGAACACAAGTTCACATTCTGCAGCAGAGGGAAGATGAAGATCCTTATTCTTTTCTATGCCGTCTGAAGCTGCTGCTGGTGGGAGAGCAGTTACTTCACAAACTCACTCCATCCGAGAGACAGAAGTGAGGACCGCTAAGAATAATGAAAAGATGAGGCAGGAAGAGTCGGAGAAAGGGGACAGACCATATCCTGCGAGCCAATTATATTTCCTCACCTCCTCAGCTCTCTCTCTCTCGCTCTCTCTTTTCGCTGACTGGACTGTGAATTTGGTCAATGTTGGAGCTCGGCCATTACGGCTGTGCAGAGAGACGGTCATTCCATCTCTTCTCCTCTGACCATTAGTTTGAGTCGGATTTTCAAAGAAACAATATGACACAGACTGAACGGACAAAACCTGCCATCACGGCACAGATATGAGGCAAAAAAAAGAGCTCCTATGAGAGAAGCCATCATAAAAATCGATTCACTTGCGTCCGTCCCCAATTGCTATTATAGATTTTTAAAGGAATAGTTAACATGCAAATGTATAAACATTAAGGAAAATATACTGAATTGCTTTCTTGGTGAGTTACATGAGAAGATTAGCTTATTAGCTTAGCTTAGCATAAAGACAAAAAGCAGGGAGAAACGGCTAGGCAGGCTCTGTCCAAAGTATATCAAAAACAATTCCACCTGAATGCACCACGACAGCTGTAAACACATGTAAAAGTCATTATGCCAAACCCTTCTGTCCGGCACAGCATTTTAACGGATGCTAAGCTAATCGTTCTTTCTGGAGCTTCCTTTTCGATGGACAAACAGGAGACTCAAGAGGCATCCATCTATCTTTTCATCAAACGCTCATCGGGAAAGTGAAGCGTATCTCCCTAATATGTGCAATGAACTGGACTGACTCTCGGCGGTTTAATACAAATGATTCCTTTCCAAGACACGTACAGTGTGAACGCTCTCCTTCGCTGAAGCACATAACGGCATCGTGTGGATCACCTGAAAAACAGGAAGCGTCGCGGGTTATTGCGAGGCTCCTCTCCTGTCGCCAGACCTCCTCACAGTCACTGCGCTGACATGCACAGACATGTAGTGGACATATCAGTGCTCATCAAAAAATAAAACCCCCGGCTTCAATAATTGAAAGAGACTTTCTGGCAGTCATCTTTAATGCAGATGACAGGAGTTAAAAAGGGAAATCTGCAAACACTCCCAGCATGGACTTTCTGGACTGCTGGCTAAAACATCATCCAACGTGATACCATCGCTTCAGTCTTACAGTCTCTGTTGACAGCTCACCATTGTTTGTATAAACGTACATTATTCTTAAGGTTTCCTAAAGCTCTTGCTTCTCTTTTTCCCCAAACGTGAGTGAGTACTTTGACTCTGGACCTACTTGACATTTGTTTTTTCGTAATATTGCTGATGTAGTGTTGCTGTAATGTTGATGTTAGTGCTGCAGTTGAACCCCGTTGTTTATGTCAATACATTTGAGAATTAAATCCCACTCTGAATCAACTTTCTGAGGTTCAGTGCGTGCGTTTCAAAAACCAGTGTGTATGTGTTTGTGTGGGTGGACTCCCTCTGCTCGAACATGTATTTATGGATCTCCCTGTACGGCACATGTCAGCCTAGCTGGACTACCGTCCATGATGGAAGGGCCTCATTTCCCCCAGTCACATCAACACCGACGCCGTCCGCTCTCATCAATTACACTCCGCTGCCTCTTCGCGCTCATTCAGACGCGCGGAAGTCAATTATGTCTAATTGCTGGTAATTTACACAGCACTCGCATGGCAGTTACTGTCCACGTAGCGGGGAAGTCTTGTTGAAGGCTATCACAGCGCGCTCATTAACTGTTATGAGATAAGAGAGCCGCGCAGGTAGAGGGAGGAGGGGAGGGAAGGCGGACATAGCTGAACTCTGCAGACCAGGGCATCAAACTCTCGTGGATGAAGTCGTTTCTGAATAACAGCACCTACGTGACAGGGCTGATTGTATTCTACATATCACTCTGCAGATGAGGTCGGTGCGGGAAAGTCAATGAGACAGCGCCGTTGCTCTTACGAGTAAAGTCCTGTACATTTCCTGATATCAAAGGCTTTTACACACCGGGGGCATGACGAATAAACAACATGAAAATGCGATGTCTGGGGCTTTTATTGTGAAAGGTAAGAACGGAAGGAGCAGATCTGGTCGACGCTATCTTTGCCAAGGTTTAAAGGAGTAAGAAAATGAGCCATTCTGGTTTGGACTAGAGCCTCCATGATGTTGTTCATGAATATAGGGGCAACTCAACCAGTTTCTTACAACGTGATTGGTTGATGACTTTATTCATGGTTCAGAAAATAAAAAACTTAGAAAAAAAGTAAAGTAAAAGGCTTTTTTTGCAGCGTGTGCTGTGTTAAAGTATTCATGACAAAAACAACAGTTCGATAAAAATGCTTAAATTAATCGCACAACAAAAACACCCCAGGTGTGTAAAGGCCTTTAGACTGGAGAATAGAACAAATAGCATAACGTTTCCTTTTCTGACTCCATCTTTCTATTTCAATATTTACTCAAGGAAATGTATACCTTAGGCAGGGTCACATTCGACTGTGACACAATTCATCTGTACGTCGACAGACATTTGATCGAAGCAGCTCGGTGACGTGGTGACTACTTGCAGGTTTTGTTGGCAAACTACTGGAGCAGGAAAGTTAGCGAGTGTGTCGGCTGAGCTGTTAAAGAGATAATAAGTTCACACAGTTTATCCAGAAGATAGTCAATACCACCAACTCCTGTCTCACAGCTGTCTGCAAACCACGCCTCTTGTGGAGCAGTTTATACTGCGACAGAGGAGGGTAAATAAAAGGGGATGATGATGCAACATAGCTGATAAACTTCGACAGCTTCTTTTCCGTTTTGGACTCTCTGGCTCCCCGTACTCTCAAAGGTCGGCACTATCAACGGATTTCACAGTGAAACTTCACCGTTTAAAATGCTTACGTGACAAAGCACTGTTGTCAAAAACAATAAGATCTTGTGAGACTTGACTTTCAAGAATAGAAAGCTGCCATACTTCTTAACCAAAATCTCTCACACGTCACCAATTAAAATGCAAAGATGGTGTGTGCACTGTATCCCCAGTGGAAGGGTGGTACGGGGCTTCATCCTATATGTGACGCATTTTAATATTCATGATATTAATTAGCACTTATGAATCTATATAAGTGTTTGCGTGTATAATACGGCTTGAATTGCAAATGCGTTCATGTGCTGTATGTGGTACCGTATGTGTGTAATTAGCTTGATTGCTTGTTCCCCCAGTGCAGGTTTTTAATACTTTCCTCATGAAGTCTTTATGGTGCTATTCAACTGTCTCCATGTTCGGTTTTTCTTCTGCTCGCCCTTTCTAACGTTCACTACATCTATTGTCAGTAGTGAGGAGGTGTGTGCGTGCGAGTGTGTGTGTTATTGTGAGCACTCAGCAAGTCTAATTTGTATTTATGAAAGTGTGCGTGAAAGTGTATGAACGCATCTGAGTGTGGAAGCAATGTTTGCAAATCATTGCAAACATACATACTCCTGAAAAACACACACCACCCGAGCTAGGTGCGCATGTATTTGTGCGCCACAGGCCGTCACGCAATCGCTGGATCTCTCCCCCGAAATCACCAGACCTCATCAGGGATGTCAACAGCGACCCGCGGGCTGCACTAAGGGCTGCCCTGCTAACCCTGCGCGGCTGTAGGTCATTTTGTTTTGCATGTGTGATTGTCATACCTGCTTATCGGTGAGGGCGTATAAGTACTGGTGATCCGGGCTGAAGAGCATGTCTCTCAGGATGGGGCTCCCGTCGTTCACCGCCACGTTCTCATACAGCAAGGCAGGCTGGGTGATGGAGTTCACCAGGATCTGGAAGAGGGCACATGGAAAAAGCCATGATTACAATCTAATGCTTCTTAAATTATCATTTGACCATAAAACAAATAACAAAAGTAGTAGTAGCCTGTCAAAATATTGTACTTTAGACATTAAAATTATTTGAATTTTGTCTTCATAACACCACTGATGACTCTAATAATAATCCAAAGAGATCCCGGTGTTTTAATTAAAACCTCATTCTGGAAATAGTCCCTATGAAAACAGTATGAAATTGACATACAAACTGGAGGAGGATAGAAGCTATGTCTGTCAACTTCAGTGTAAACTATAGCTTCTAGCTTTAGCGAACTAAACAACAGCTTAGCTACTTAAAGCTACTTTTATATTAAGTTGATACAGTTTTGCCACAGCTGTAGGCTTAAATGCAGTACAGTAAATTGATGATTAGCATGACGTGCACTGGCTGGTGTTGTTTTATGTTGAAAGTTAGCTTTAGCTCAGTAGCTAGCTGAAAGCTGGTGCTCGGTGTACCCGGGTTTTTAGCTAAGCTTGGAACAACCAAGCTTTACATCACTCTTTACGCTTCATTTTTTATTGATGTGAGTTGTAAGTTACATTTTTGACTAAATGTAACCTTTTACTACATTTTGTCAGTTTGGGGCATTCACATTAAACACCGTCTGTCCCACCGTTATTTAATGTAGCCTAACTACAGTAACAACTAAATGATGTCTCTTTTGTTGGTGCTTTTACAGTGCTGCGTCTGGCAAAATTACAGTTATGAGGGTTCTTCTCCCTTGAACCAGCTAGTAAATCCTATTCTCCTTCTCTCTCGTCTTGTGTGGATCTCTCTCTTTCTAATTTCCCGACCTCCATCTGGTCATCCATCACCTGACAGCAGTTTAGTCTGAAACTACTTTTCTGTTTTTCTGTCGCCTAGACTCGCTCTGTCATCTTACTTTTCTTCTCTCTCTCTCGTCTCCCTACTCTCAGCAGTCTCTGCGGTTATTATCTACCAGACTTTCCTTAATCAGTTTTTTCTGAACAGAAGGTTCATTAACAGACAGACTGTCATCACCGAATGTGCTTTTGTCGCTCAAGAGGAGGGAGCGGCTTTGGTTAAAAGTCAAGTGCTTTGACAAATCCGCATTTCAGCGGGACGTTCAGAGTCTAAAGTCTTGTGGTTTTACACTGAAAGGTCAAATGTGAGGCATGTAGCAGCAGAAACGGAACAGAGAGGAACACGTTTTGTTGGAAAACCTGACACAGGTTTGTATTGACTTGTACAGTTTACTGCCTGTGACAACAAAAGTTGAATTGCTGAACTTTTCTGACTTCCAAGACAGGTGTATTTGTGTGTGTGTGTGTGTGTGTGTGTGTGTGTGTGTGTGTGTGTGTGTATGTGTGTATGTGGGTGGAGGAGCTGTACCCAAGTTGTTACTGCCCAACGGTAATTTGTTTTAGCTGTCCCTTATGTTGCTCCCACATGAACACAAACACTCTGAAACTTTTATTGATGTGAGTGTGACCTTTTGTCCCCCTGTATTTCTGGCTGTGAGCAACAATGCAGGCGAGCGGAAAAAAAAACACCAAAAAACACTGTTTGGCCATTCTAAAACTGCTACAAGCCCTGGGCCACCATATCGGTTGCTATGAGTGAAGGACTGTGGCGGGGAGAGGAGGGTGAGGGGGGGTGCAGGAGCAGGGAGCGTGCTCTGGCCTACAGCTCGGGGCAGAGGGCAGTTGGAGCGGGATTCAGGTCAGCTGGCACGGAGGGGACTGCAGACTAGAGCAGGTGACTGGAGATTCTCATCTAGTCTAGTAGCCTGCAGGTGTCTGCTCTCCTTCTCTGACCTCTGGAAGTTAGTGTGTCCAAACACTGACTTCTCACTGAGGAAGGGTGAGAAACTTTCATTAACCCGACAGTAATCCACTGTTATTGTTTTGTTTTTTCTTACAATGTACGCTGAAATGTTGCGGACTGCTCGATCGCACCCAACTTTTATCGCTTTATGTTAAAAATAACAGTTTCAAATAAATGCCATCTTTTTACCGAGCTGAAACCCCTGCAGGGGAGCATAAATCCCACATCTTCGTCTTTGTGTCGTCCGCGGGGGGGGCGACACTTGGGCATCTGGGTCTTTTGCATGTTTCCATTTGTCCACTTTCTTACTTTCTGGAACGTATTAGCACAAAGCCCAGGCTATAAGATGAAAGAGACCTGCTAAAGCAGCGTCTACCTGTTTTAAAAGGCGCTTATTAAATGTGCTTTTATGACTGCTCCGACGGTGATTATTAGACTAAAAAAAGAAAAAAGAACATAAAGGGTCCTACTTTGATGTTACTGACAGCTTCTGAGTCATTAAAACAGGCTGTTATTTTGTACTGATTAGTTTACCTCTTTGGAGCTCGACAATCGAGTGTATTTTTATCCTGCTCAGCAGGGCCACTCCATGATGAGTGCGCCGAACACTAACTGCTGCCATTTGCATTCAAATTATCCACCAATCAATCAAAACAATGTCTATTTGGAGCATGTCCTAGCTAAAATGACACGTCAATTCAGTCGAGCTAATGTTCTTTCCCAGGGTAATGTACATTAAGGAAGCAGAGAAGGGTCTTGCTTAAGGACGGAGCAATGAGACATACATCA
>NW_022280074.1:2603776-2608776 GCF_004355925.1 Anarrhichthys ocellatus
TGACATAACTGGGTCTGGCTGTGTGTGCTACAACAGCAGCTCCGCATTCTTCCCCGAGGCCAATCCTGCAGGGCCGAGGCCGATGTGAAGCTAATGACATCCACGCAGAGAATGCCTTGTGACGGTGCAGGTTTGCTGGTTGGAAACTGTGGATGAGGTGGACCGTAATTATGAGCAGGTCCCAGGCACATCTGTGCATGTGCACGTCTATGCTTGCGAAGAAGCATTCTGGCAGCTCCTGGGCCTCAAGTCGGAGCCGTTCTTCCTGCTGAAATGAGCAACGAACAAGAAAGGTGGCACCTCGGCACATTTCAACTTTCTGTGGAGGAAGATGAGAGAGAAAATAAAAGAATATTCCTTGCAGCGAGTGGTGTTTGGCTGTAGGACTGTTACTGAATAACAGTTTGGAGGGTGTGGGAAGTCAGTGTGCTTCACTGTGATGCCGGGATGTCTGGAGTGCTCTGTGAGGTCGTTTTGTGTGCTTTTTTGAAATATTGTTATTGAAAAGAATTATGGAAAGTTGTGGTTTTTGTCTTTGTTGAAAAAGAAAAAGAGAGATGCCGAATAAGTTCTGACAGCAAACTCACATGGCTGACCAGCATGCTCGTGCATTAGTATCATTGTGTGAATTTATTGACACGATGGAAGAGTTAAAATTGCACAATTAAAAACAAATTCCTGAAGACCTCTCTCCATTTGTATCTCGTAGTTGGGTTGGATGGGGCTCATGCCTTCGCCATAATAGAAAAAAAAAAAATGGAAGGTCCAATGGCGTCATTCCGAATAATAATAATAAGCCGAGTGCTTGTGTTTGTTGCAGGTAGAGTGTGTACTTACGGAGCAATGGGCCTTCAGAACAATGGGCTTTGTTTTTAATGATAATGGGCTGTCCTGACAAATGGGCTTATAGGGACCTAACCCGTCAACCTTTGAGGATCGCTCCCATTGGCTCCAAACCAGTTGATGGACACACGCCTCATTTCTTTCTTTTTTGACCTTTGACAATTAAATGGAAACAAGTTGACTAATTGGTGAATTCATAACTGATGAGTGCTTACTACATCTTCTAAGTGAATGAACAATAGTCCTGGCAGGCTGACGACGATTTTTTAAAACAACTTTTCACTTTTGGAAATGATGTGACTGCCTCCTCTTTTTGACTTCTTTCTTTCTTTCTTTCTTTTTCTGTGTGTTGCCCATCATCGCTTTCTGGAGCTATACCTGAGAGGAACAAATACAAGGCCAGTAGTATCTCCGGCAGAGAATCGCTGCCGCTTCATTGGCTGTCAGTCTGACTCCTCGTACTAAGTGGTGCTTGAAGTGGGATCGCTTTGCCGAACTGCTATTTTCCAAGGTCAATAAACAACCTTCGTGCTTCATTTATAAGCTGACATGAAAGTCGTGTAAGAGCTATGGATAAAATCCTAACAGCTACTGAGCTTTCATGTCAACAGATCCATCTCCATGACAACTGTGCAAACTCCATCCACCTCTAGAGAGCGTATGATACGGTTGAAAGCTCCAGAAAAAGAAAGAAAAAAAGCTATTAAGTGGGCCGTGAGTTGGAATTGTTTGCAGTATAGCGCTGTACTGTCGAGCAGTAACATTGCTACTGTAGTGGTAGTATTTTTGTTAGATGCAAACAGGCCCCGCTCCACTAGAAGAAGTAGTAATAATGCGGTCGGAGTGATCTCAATAGCCTTTGTCAGAGACAAGGAAGCAGTTTCTTGTGGTGTGGAATGGTGCCGTGGTGATGGTGAAGAGAGCGAGGATGCAATGCAGACAGAACTGCTGGCCCCCGATCTATTGTTTCCGCACTCCAACCATAACAGTTTTATCTCGAACAGCTCTGAGAGGACAACAAGTGAGGACAAATCTTCATCTTTCGAGCCCTATCAATGATATGTGTGTGTGTGTGTGTGTGTGTGTGTGTGTGTGTGTGTGTGTGTGTGTGTGTGTGCGCAACTCTGTATTTGCATCTATGCAGCGTTTCACTTCCCTCGCCGTATCTGATTTGGCACCACCGTTTCCCTCTCACTCGCTCCTCAGAGCTTTGGAAACAATTGCATCTCTTTTGCTTCTCCCTCTCTCTCCCTCCCCCTCTCTCCCTCCCCCTCTCTCTCTCTCTTCACCCATCTGTCCCTCTCTCATCCCACTCTCTTCTCTTCATCTTGTCACACACACTCTCTCTCTCTCTTTTGCTTTTTCTCCCCGCCTTGATGTACCAGCTCAGCTGACACACCTGATCGGCCAAGCAGAACACACTTGTGTATAACTCAGCCTAGCAGCGTGCGTAGGTGTGAGTGTTCGTATATGTGTGTGTGTGTGTGTGTGTGTGCGTGTGTTTGCCCTGCAGTGAGTAGTGAAACTACCGCTAAACTAGCTCAATTTGTCAAGAGCAGAGAGGTGTAGGCCTCGAGGACCACTGTACCGCTGTCTTCAAGGTAAACAGAGGAGTATAGATTGAAAAGGAAAAGAAGAAAAAAAAAGAATTTCAAGGATGAAATTCCCACGGACGCTACACACACACACACACACACACACACACACACACACACACACTCCGTGTGTACACACAGACACATACACGATTCTGTAGTTTTGAATCAGCCTGACTGGAGCAAACACCAGGAGGAAAGAATACTTCATCACTGCCACTCCTTCAGTGTGTACGTGTGTGTGTGTGCGTGTGTTGACTTTGACAAAGAGCGGTCAAGACCCCGATGTTGACTGAGCATTTTACGTGTGTGTGTAAGCAGCAGGCTGCCCCACCTCGAGAAGACAACAACTCATTATTAAAAGGGGTAGCGCGTATAAATTATCAGCCGCTGGCCCGAATGAACTGAATAAAGAAAACAATGTCACGGTGCGGTCACAGGGTGAGCATCTACTGAGCGAATGATAAATGTCTCCCTCTTCCTTTCTCTTTGCTCTCCTCCTCTGGCCCGCTGCCACAGCGATTAATTCTGGGCCGCGGAGAGAGAGAGAGCGAGAGAGAGAGATGAGAGTGACACAATTTCAACAACCTTCCCCAAAAGACACACACACACACACACACACAAACAAACATGAATACCAAGTTTCCAACCCAAGCTATAGGTGAGTGATGAGTTCCTCCTGTTAGTTTGTGAGGTGAAGCATCGCGGACGAGCAGGTAAAGAGACAGGAGAGGCGTGAATTATTCATCTGTGCTGGTAAGATAATAAGAAATGCAAAAGAAGTATGTTTTTTTCATTCATTAATCTCCGGCTAATGTCTGACGCAGCAACTTTTCACCCTACCTCGTTCTCCTCTTGGCTCGTCGCTCAGAGTTACTGAGGACGCCGACTCAGCAAAGTGACCTCAGCTGGTCTCAGCGACGATAAAAGCTTCGGATAACCAGCGGCGACTCAGTCAGATCACCAGAATCAGCTCATTGAGACTTTAAAGATTGACAGGCAGGATAAATTCATGGAGGCTCTGCCATTTATTGTACACCTGCTGTAAATGGGACAGCTGGAATGTTACTTCATGCCATTCCCATATGAAAGAGGTCACCAGTCTACAGGTCAGCTGGGAGTTCATGATCCGGAAAACGTCGGTTACTTTTGTCTAGACAATAACAATGCATGATATTTATAGAGTAGCATGCAGCTAGTATGCAGTAGAAAATAGCAACAACTTGCTGCAGATCCACCATCTCTAAATTTAAATATATATATATATATCTATTGTCCAAAGACTACTAAGTTTGAGACTCACAAGCGACAGGTAAAAAAAAAGGAAAAGAAATAAGAATGGAACATGGGTGAAGATATCCTTGTTTTAAGTCCCTACAGAGCTAAAGCAAAAAAAAAACACAAGATCCTGCATTTCCCACAATGCAGCAAACAGTGTCATTTTGGTTGACCCTTGCTGTCTGGTAAAAGCCCACGGCTGTCAAAATCCCATGTTTTCAGTTTGTAACACGGGCTTTCTGTTTCCATTCAGGTCTAAAGTTGGCGGCTGATGAAGCTAATGTCTGAGGCAGCTCGTCTCTGGACAGGTGCTACACGAGGCCATTGTCCTCTCCCTCCTGTTCCCTGCGTGTTCGCTGTCCTCGTCTCCCCTGCTTTCTTGTCTCGGGAACAGAGAGAGCAGTGGCCAGTCAGATTAATGACCTCGGCCTCTAACACACTCCGTCTTCCCTTTTATGTCTATCTGCAGCAGCCTCACAGCCGCAGTGCTATGAGACACACACACACACACACACACACACACACACACACACACACACACAGAGAGAGGGAGCTCTGGCAAAGCGAGACTAGCACTCATATTTCTGTCTGTTCTCCTGCTGTGCCATCGTTCATCTCCACGTTTGCATATTTGTCGCAGCTGTTGACAAAAAGTAAAAGTCACTTCCTTTAGCAAACAGGCAGAAAGTCAGACTGGTGGAGATGCTTTAGCATATCAGCACAGGTGGTAAATCTAGCTATAATGCAAAGACTCTCTGTCTAACTGTCTGTGACCTTCGCATATCTCGAGAACCTCTTACCCGATCCACTTCACACTCGGGAGAGTGGGGTATAGAGTATACTGGGGACCCCAGAGAATTGTCAAAATTGGTGCAATTTAGATACGTCCAGTATGAATAAACTTACAAGCGTACAGCGCTCTGCTCAGAAGCGCGGGGGGGGGGGGGCAGTCCAGTATGTGTTCCGCAGCCGGTTCATTGACTGCAGTTCACTCCACAACCACACGTCTTCACTTCCACCAGAGTGTATTTCACCGCTGTGACCGCGACTCAGCCGTCGTGTTTTCCCCCTTGAGTAACTTTGTATTTCCCCGCTGAAGCACTTTGGACGAACTTACAAAATCAATAAAGTTACGCCAGGAAAAATACAAGTTCTAGTCAAATCCATGCTCTACTCGATAGCTGCAGTGGTCATGTCAAAGCCACGTAAAGTGTATTCCACCAATGTTTCTGACCGACGACTTGGGTGTGTTTTTCAGGGGCCGATGAAGTGATTTGGGGGACA
>NW_022280074.1:2610547-2646824 GCF_004355925.1 Anarrhichthys ocellatus
CACACACACACACACACACACACACACACACACACACACACACACAGATGGACTTAATAGCTGCAGGACGTACTTTAGCAGGATAAGATGAGAAACCAACATTAATGAGTCATCACTCAATTTATGTTCATGATGTACACTCTTACTAGCATGTGTGTGTGTGTGTGTAAAGGGAGAGGAGATGGGGAAGAACATGTGATCATGGCTCTTTGTGGACGTGTGTGTGTGTGTGTGTGTGTGTGTGTGTGAGTGCGTGTGTGTGTGTGTGTACTCTTTGTTGGCTTGTCTCCTGATAACACTCCCTCGGGTTTACATGGGCCGTAACTCATGTGTCAATTAATTACCAGCATGGATGTGTGTGTGTGTGTGTGTGATAGAGTTACAGTCCATCAGTGTAATGAGTGTAAGAGGAGCTGTAACCAGACACTGGTCCTATCGGTAACTAACACCAGCAGTCAAGTTAGGTCTGCAATCCCACCCCAATGTATGCAGCCGTTGGCACAGCGTCAAAGCATCATGGGAGCTGAAGTTGACATCCGCCAACACAGTAGTTATTGTTATTTCAATTATGTTAAAAGGACAATATGTACTGTCGGTTACAGTACATAAACCATTATATGTTACAAAATGGACGGAGAATGAAATTATTCAATGTTTAGTATGCAACCAGAGTCACTGGCTGGACTTAAATCAGAGACTCGGCAGGTATGTAGCAGGCTTTAGATCCTCTGTAATTGGATTTCCTGATGTCCACACTCCTTTTGATTTTTGGAATTGGCAGCCAGAGAATGTGTGCTATGTTTACAATGAAAGAAGCACAAGCAAGTATAAACACCATTGTTCCCTTCTTTTCTTTTGAATGGAATTTCTGTAATCTTCAAACAGCTTTTTTTCATGTTCAAAATTCAAATAAAACTGATGGATGAAAACCAGTCACCTGGTTTTCATCCTGTCACCTGTCCATTTCTTTCTCTTGGATGCATGCGGTAGCACGTTGATGCCTGCAGTTTGTTTGGGACAAACAGGACGTGGTGAGCATGGCTATAACAGCGTCATGGAAAACTATATAAATCAGCAGCATTTGGTGTTTGAAGCCATGCTAGCAGCTCTGTGACGGTGAATTTAAAGAGCTAAATGCTAATGTTAGCATGATGCCCTTCTCACAAGGACAATGCTAACATGCTGATGTTTAGCGAGTATCATGTTTACTATGTTCACTATTTTAGCTGAGCATGTTAGCCCGCTAACATTTGCATACCAGTGCAGCCGAGGCTCATGGGAGTGCTATATGTTTTTGCAGTAATTTGGTCACAAACCAAAGCAATGAAAGTATTGGAAAATTCAATATTTTGGCCTACGAATGACACTGGATTCAAACTCAGGGGATCACCAAAGTTATTAAAAGTCATCCTGAGGAGAACAAGAATGTCAGTACCAAATTGGCAATCCATCTACTAATTGTCGAAACATTCCAGTCAAACTTACAACTATCAACTTCATGGTGGCACTAGAGGAAACGTCAGAAGATCATCAAAGTCACTAGACTTCATCCTCTGGGGACCATGCATGTCCATACAAATTGTCATAGCAATTCATCCAATAGTTGTTGAGATAGGCAAGTCTGGGTCGACCTAACTAAACCAGACAAACAGACTAAAAACCCAAATCCTAGGCAGGCAAGCTTTTAGTTCCACACAGAACATTGCATGTTTCCCAAAAACACACACACACACACACACACACGCCGCCATCCCCATTCACACGCAGAGCTTTTCCCATGACGGGTAATCTCGTTACAGTGCCAGGCGGAGACGTGTACGCACACAAATACACATCCACAATCCAGCCCAGTGACCCTTTTTTTTACCTCCCACCCACGTGCTTCAAGGCTTCTACTAAATTCACTAACAACTCTTTATCTGATGCAAAGTTTAAAGGTTTTATGGTGCCAGGCAACGCATGGGACTCCAGCCACAACACAAGGGTCTGGTGTGTAAACCATACTAAACCCGAACTACGCTTTTTTATGTGTGCAGAACGGTGTTTACCAACCTTTCACAACCTCTCCATGATGATAAAAAATCTTTATGATGTGAATTCATAGTCAACGTTATACTGAACGGCATCAAACTGAAGCAAGCTATTGGCGGATGGATTTGTTTAAGGGCATAATATAAATCAATGCTTTTCTGCAAATGTAATTGATTTTGCGGACACCGCCGCCTTCTGCCTGCGGGGCGGTCATAATAGTTTACTCACCTTTATATTTACCACAGCAGCAGATAATGCCTCGCTGTAAAGCTCATCTCCTGACTGGAGGCTATAGGAAAGGTTCCACCCTTCTTATTATTGCTGTAGAACTGTATTTATGGTTATAGGGTTTTGCCTCTATACCCAGCTCCAATTCACAGCTGGCGGTAAAGCTAAAGCCTTGCATTGCACAAACAGCCGCCCACCCGGCCAGCGCACACTGGTTACAAAACCAAACACACCCGGAGGGGGCATATTTGAATTTTCTTTTCCAGCAAATTTCTATTTTTCTGTCATCCCCTTTTCTTCCCCTCTTTGCGTTTCCCTGACGGTCATTTTCTTGGTTACGGTCCTTCCTCATTCTCTTAATTTCTGTATTTATTATACAAATGGACTAGGAAGAGACGAGGAAGCAATGAGGAAAGAAGAGGAAGTGTGAGGTGTGTTTGAAGTATCCTCTGCCAATCAATCAGTCAGTGGAGCATAATTCTATCCACAAATAATAGAGGTGGTGACAGCACTAATTTCATCTTCCATTATGTACTAATGAGATTTGGATGAATAAAAGGAGGACGAGGCAAGCAAGGAAGGACGGAATCAGTGATTAAAGAGACATTCCAACAAGTAAACAGTCTATTCCCAAGTATAACATATGATAAATGTTTATCTGTTTTATATATATATATATAAATTTATATATATTTATATATATATATATATATATATGTATACTCCTAGAAAGTAGTAAGCAGGTTAGAAGGAAAGGATGAGAAAAAATCTAAGTGGTTAAAAAAGGGTATTAGATGCAGAGAAGAAGTGTTGTCACTGGATTTGACATTCTCCCCAGGCTGCTCTCCACCTTCCACCAGCTCCACCCCGACAGAGCCAGGGCGCTGTCTGAGTCCCGCCCGCCGACGGAGCACTATCCCGGGGCTGATCTCCTGTCACTCCCGACCAGCTCCTTCGCGGCTCTGGGCTTGTGAATAGAAAGGCATCAGCGCGAATGTCGGCTGTTGCAGAAGTGACAATGTCATCTTTTGAATGTGACCTAAGGGGCCCGACCGGCTGTACAAAGTGAGAGAGAATGCGTGAGGGTGACGGGGAGAAAACTGTCATCTTAAAACATGTTGTCAATAGTCATTTGTGTGTTTGTGTGGAGTACATGCGTGTGTTCAGGATGTCGAGTTTCCTTATCTGAGTGGAAACTGTAGCCGACGAAATAAATAGGCTGCCCTTCAACTGATTTTGACGGATTTAACCTTGCTTTGAACCAAAAGCAAAAAAAAACATGATCTGGATTACTTCAGCAGCCTCGTAATACGGTGGCAGATTGGACAGAGGTCAGAGCTGTAATGTTAAATACCAATGCTGTACATATCTTACATTAACGATATGGTCCATTATCTGTACCTCTTCAATGTGGATAGAAGAGAGGGAGTGTGGGAGAGTGAAGCCGATGCGGAAGTGTCTTTAAACTTCCATTCTCTCTACTGACCAGCAGGGGGCGACTCCTAAAAATGGTAACTTTCGTTCACTGGCTGCAAAAAAAACCAACATGGCGATGGCCGTAATCCAAGATGGCGACAGCGACATCGCCAAACTCAAGGCTTCAAAACGGCAGTCCTCGAACCAATGGGTGACGTCACGACAACCACATCCACTTCTTATATAGAGTCTGTGGTTCTCAGCTTCATTTTGATGTATTGGTTGCGGCCTTTGAAAGAAGAGAAGGTCCGATCCCATGATGATGCTGTTCTGCATAACAATCAACCTCGAGCCTCTGTTTGTTGCATGGAGAGTGTGTATTTTCGGAGCAATGGGCCCTTCAGAACAATCAGCGTTTATTTTATTGGCCTTCGGTCCAATAGGACATTTTCTCGGATTATTGGGGTTTCTCAATAATGGGCAGTCCCGGCCTCCTTCTCCTCGATGCAAGAGTTTCCCTGATTGATAGCTGGGAACGGTCAGCTGTCGACAGGGGGACGACTGCAGAATAGAGCGATCACTTTTCAATAATGTGTTGTCAGTGAAACCTCGTGAAATCAAAGTCCTATGTTGCAAACAGAATGAGCATTGTTGTCTTGCGGCCATCCACAATCATATGAATCTATTTGAAGAAATACCGGATGCACAGACGTGTCAATCATCCCCCCCAATAATATCGAGCAGATTCGGGTAGAAAAAATATCTGCTCCCTTCACATTATTTGCACTTGTACAATTAAAATAATCTCTAATGGGCTGATTGCTGAGGACATTTACTCCAAAGATTTAAAGCGTATTGATTTTAATGACTGTATTGGCTTCATTGTCGTGACACCTTTAAGACAAATTTGAGAAAAGCACTGGAATGATGACGTTTCTAACCCTTTAATAATCTTCAAGTTCGTCGGCGAGTGACTCCTCATAAAAAGCATTTATATATGGTTCTTTGCGCAGGGTTATGCAGGAGAAACAACATGTTTGTTAAACTGCATGTGTGCATGCACACAGCGAGTGTGATTATAAGCCAGCAGTCGTGTGTGTGTGTGGTGAGCTGGGGAGGAATGCGGGCATGTGTTGATTTCCCTTTTCTTTTTTGCCATGGGTGGGCCTCGGTGTTGTTGCTGTGCCAGGCAGTAAAAGACGCCAATCCAGCACCGGGTGCCCTAATCCCTCCCTCCCTCCCTTCTTTTTTTTTCACCAGCTCTCTCATTCTCGCTTGACATATTTTCCTCTTTGCCTCGACAGGCCGAGAAAAAGACAGAAAGAAAGAGGAAAGTCGAAGGAGAATTAGAAAGACATACAGAACGATTTTTTTGAGTGCGCAGAGGCCTCTGTTTTGGCCCTACAGCGACAGGAAGTTCAGCGTCAGTGGGGATGAATGGGGAGAGGGAGGGCGGGAGACGGAGCGAGGAGGCATGGAAACGGCCCAATGGAAAGCATGATGTCATGATTAGTGAGGTGCGACCATCCTGCAGTCCCGTTGGCACCACATGGACGCCAGTGGAAAGCGCGCGCGCACACAAAATGTCCCAGTGTCTGATTCTAACCGCTCACAGCTGCTGCGAGAAACAAAGCCGCCATTGTCACTCTTAACCTCCGCCATGGGCATGCAAACACACACACACACACACACACACACACACACACACACACACACACACACACATACAGTGCATGCACAGCAAATGTATTAAAACATTCTGATGCTTTAAGCCCTGTTGAAACGCTGGTGAACGAACAACCTTTAAAGCCGCAGCAGGTTCAATATCTCGAGAAGAGTGAGGACATTATATTTTCACTTAAGTTATCATAGCCGCTATTAAAGAACCTATACGCGTGAAAATGTTTTATATCTATTAAATTGCCTCCTCTTATTATGAATAGATTATCTCACTCTCTGTCTGAAACAGATTCAATAAAAGCCAGACTAAAGTTTCTGCGTATTCCTTCGTTTCTATTAATAGAAAAGACACACATGGTGATCAAAACCCAAACTGGCAGCTCTGACTGAGGTTATTTCTCGTGGCCTCATGGGACGCCCGAGAGAGGAGAGAAAACAAGTGGACTGGGTGGGAAGACTAAACTCGAGTTAACGGGCTGATGCCTGTAACTGAAGAAAGACAAGCGAGCTTATTAAGGATTAATGAAGGAGCTGAGGGAGGAATATATAGACAGAGACACAAACAGTCCTCCTTGTTCTGTGTTTGTGTGTGTGGTTTAAAGGTTCGGGGGACCGGACCGACCCGACGGCGCCATGTCCAACGGAAATTCACCTCAATGTGAAGCTGCATATGAGCAAGAAAAGAAAAAAAAGAAAAAGCTCTTCTTCTCGTTGTTGCTATTGCGCAATTTAAACAAAATGCATTGTTTACCAGAGAAGAAGAAGGACAACAGAATTTGTTCTTCCACTGTTGTTGTTTTTTATCTCTAAGAATCTCCAGCTGACTTAATGCATTTTGGTAAAAGCATTGATTCTCAATAAATAGATACATAAATAAAAGCAATAAAGGGAAACCCACCACATTTGCAAGATATTTGCTTTTTTGTTAAAACCATATATTCATTTTGTCAAAGTCGGTGTCAGTGAGTAGTTTCTACAATGGTTGTACAAACGCCCTTTATATTCTTTAGTAGTTGATGTTTTGTTTGTTTTGTCTTTCTAAAAGCAGAAACACTTGCTACTATTTTGGCTGTCAAAATGAATTATCCCTTTAAAATGACATATTCTAATAAAACTGAGTCCTTCATCAAGTAGATGATTAGCTTGACAAGTACTACAAAATCACATTGTGAAGATTTTTGTGAGTCTAAAAAGTTGGAGAAAATCTTTTCTGCCAACTGAAAGGTGTGTAACAGGGTTGGATCCCCGGTGCTCCTCGCAGCACCACGCGCACTAAGACGGAGGAACAGAAACAGCAGGAACCAAACCGACCCTCAACCTGAGAAAAACAAGCTGCTTTGCAATTACTGCCGACCAAAAAAACAGAATGAAAAAGATGTTTCCTTTATCTGTGATAGGAGGAATCAGCGTGCGGTTTCTTGTAGGCGTGCATATAAATATATATCTGTGGAGTGAAGGGAGATTTGATTTGGTGCTCTGTAATGAACGCAATTTCACTTTTGTCACAGTCCGTGTCTGCCGTGTGTGGAGCCCCTGATTCATGCCAATGAAAGCAGCCAGAGAATCCACGTGAGCTCAGAAAAGATGGAGAAAGCGACGGCCTTTGTATTCCCTTATTAGTGTGAAGATGAAAAAAAAGCTCCGGTGGCGAGCGAGCCGTCCGGCGGCGGCACCCCTGATGCTCCTCGCTCATTAATACGGGAAACGGAAACCTCCTGCTACTTCCTGCTCACAGAGAACGGCAGAATGGACTGAGATGAGGAACACACACACTTACGCAGACTCCGCTTTGAACGCTCCCCTCCGTATCCCCCTCTCTCTCTCTCTCTCTCTCTCTCTCTCTCTCTCTCTCTCTCTCTCTCCGGTCCTTCGATTCAATCAGAGAGACAAATGAGATCAGAGCTCTGACCTCTACTCATCTCACAAAACGCATACACATGCACACACTTCAAGACAAGGGGGCCTATTTGAGGAGAATGACATCATCATCAGCCGCTGTGTCGCCAGGGGTCAAGGCTGGCTGGGACCCGTCCCATCACGGCGGAGATTACCCCGCCGAATGGTTATTACACTTTATGAGGGATTGCCGCGACGAGGGTGACTACAGATACGCCCCCTCAGCGAGCCGGATTGATAGCGTGGCCCATTACTGATAGATGGATGGAGCAGATTATGGAACGCTCCATTAGTGTCACTTCATATAGGTGGGCGACGTGTGTGTGTGTGCGTGTGTGTGTGTTTCTGCAGTGGAGGCAGCTACGCAGGAAAAGGGAGAAAGGTGTCTGGAAGAACCTGGCACTCGTCGCTGATTATAGCTTGTGCAATCACACTGGTAATCTAAAGTCTGATTGGTCATTTATAAAGACAACTTAAACACACTTCAATGTATCTTTCATGCAATCTGCAGATATGCCGCACATGGAATTTCACTCCTCTGGCTGTAACTTGACATGTGGTTGCACATCCTGTTTTATTCCAACGTGCATTGCTGGCAAATATGGATGCAAATATGTGTTTTAGTCGTTTGTGACCCATAAAAATGTCAATGTCATAATAAGATGTTGCCGAAAGGTGAAGCCGTGTAGAATGTGCGAAAAACTCAACGGCAACGAGAGCCAAAGAGTGTTTAGTTCACTTGTGACGTCAGCACTTTAAGATCGAAAAGTGTCTGAAACTTTGTCTTGAACGTGTAAAAGCTGTTTCTCTGTTTAGTTTCAGGGTGGGTCGTGGTTGACAGGAGACACAGAAGACAACAATACCAATCTCACATTTCCGCTGCATGGTACAAAGGTTTGTTGGGGGGGTTTCCATTAGCAAAGGTTGTGGATAGTACCTGGTACTTTTTTTGGTACCTCTTAGTGCAGGTTGCAAGCGGACTGAGCCGTTACTAGAAACACTGTGGACCACTGATTGGTCAGAGAACCTTGAGACTTGCCTCCCATTACGAAATAGCCAAGCTACCGTCAACAGCAACCACATTGTTTTCATTCACTTATTCTTTTTAAATGGCTGCCAGCAGAAAACATGCTGTGGTCCAGTGAAATACAAACGTTCCTCTGTTTGGTTGCCGATGAAACTATCCAGCCGGAGTTTTGGCGATTTGACGTCACAGCAGTTTCCTGCGGTGTCGCTATGACGATCAGCTACTTTGGACCGGTACTATCCACAGTGGAGAAGAAAATCTAGACAAGGAACTGGTACCAAATGTGAGTCTAGTAGAGTTGAGGAGAGCTGTACCATGCAGTAAACATGAGGCACAAGAGTCTAATGCTGTACTAAGAAAACAGTGGCGCTTTGAGCTAAATGCTAACATCGGCATGCTAACATGCTCCTAATTGATAAGTGCTTGCAATCTATCAAATGCTGGTCGAGATATTGTGTGTCTGAGTGTCAGACCGAATGACAGACTGACATTGCTATTCTTAGAACTACTCGACAGTATGTACTGCCTTCTGTTCTCCTATTTATTGATCTATATATTAAGTGTGCGTGTCTTCCATATGGTCGATAGTATTTCATACGCTGTTGAACTTAATTTTAAACTTGGCAGGTAAGTTTTATTCATGTATAAACTGTGTGCAGAGGACTCACTAAAACTGTATATTGTACCGATTTTTTTTCTCCATTTTGGGCAACCGTGTATAAATAAAAGGGACTTGACTTGTGTGGCGTCTCACAGAGGGCTGGACCTCCAGTGGGTGGGCTGCTCCGTGTCCCTCCCACGGGCTGAGGCACTGAGGCGATGCGAGCACAGACGCGTGATGTACTCCGCCCCCCCACACACACACACCCTCGCCGTCCCATTCCCGGGAAGAGAGTGTTATTAACACCCGTGGAGCCGGTGGGAAGGTGATTCACCTCAGTTAAGATAATGCCGCCCGTCCTCAACTCATCTCTGGTCTAATGGAGCCTGGAGGGCTGGCTGACGTAGGGTGGAGGGGGTATTTAATCTTGGGACAAAGATGACTCCATCATTAGATGTAATGGAATAGAAACTGCGTATCTGCAGCTTCAAGAAATACTTCTTTTCACGTCTGGTTATGTTTAGTAAAGCAAAAAAAAGGGGTCGCGTAATGTGTGAACTAAACTGTATTTAACACATTTCCAGTCCATAGCTGGAATTTATGCGCCATCTTTATTTAAATACAATGTGTAATTAAGTCCATCGAGGTGGCCCCTGTCATTAGGTGAGGCTCTAAATGGTTTGTGGGAGTTGGAGTTTGCAAGCCAGGCGAGCACTGGGTCCTTTTAGCACGCCATGACCTGTGATCGACGGAGACCCGGCAGAGTTTTTAGCTGCGCCACTTTGCTCTTTCTATCTGTCCTACCTCCCCACCCCTCTCCCTCTCTTTCTCCCCATTTCCTTCTCCATTGCCAGTCTCGCTCCGTCAAATTCCTCCCGTGCTGCTAGCTCCACCATCTCTCCTCCGCCCTCCCCTTCCTCTCTCTCTCTCCCTCTGTTGCATCCATCTCCCAGCTTTTAATCTCTCCCTCTCTCCTTGCCCCCCCCCTTCTCCTCCCTGTTCACTTTCATCCCTCTCCCTCTCGCTCGGTGCCGTTGAGTGACAGTACAGTTAAACTGTTATTGGCTTCTGCAGAGGAAGCAAAGCAGCAGCAGCAGCACCGTGGCTTGGCAGCACAAAAAGAAAGGAGCATGTGTTTGTGTGCGTCCGTGTGTGTTGTGTTGCAAAGTCAAATGTGAAAGTGTGTGATTCGAAAGAATTGTTCTAACTTCTGAAGAAGTTACATGACTGTGGCTGAGGAAGGGGGGGGGGGGGGGGGGGGTGTAGGAAAACAAAATATTCGAGGGTGGAAAACACCGTCATAATATCTCAAGCCCATCCAGTGAAAACACACCACCATGCGGTGCTATCGCTTAGCATAACATTACTCACGTGCACCCAAGAGAACACATACAGACACACACACACAAACACACTGCAGCTTTGGAAAACACTCTGTAGGTTACTGAATGTAGGTCATGACACGCGAGTAAAGAGAATCAAAATGCGTTTAATTCCAGCGTTCAGTTATATTTCAGTCATAATGAAACGGGAGTCGGTCGGGCTCGGTGACAGGAAGTGATATGTGCCTCGTCTACCTGACTCCGAGGAAGTGAAACCAATAATACGAGTGTGCATATCAGACGGATGATGGTAAAACACAGAGTTGGACACTGAACAAGGAAGATAAAAAAGTGCAGTGATTCATCACATGTCTTTACGAGATTATTTCCCTTGTCCTTGTTACCTTGGACATGATAAACCGGACTCGTGTGTTCCTCACTTCTTACTACTTCTTCATAAATCCTGCCTCCGTCCTCTTCGGCTGTCATAATGACAACAAAGCAGCTTCAGAGATTAGACGATTTCACAGCAATTTGCATCTCTTTTAGACAGCTGGTGAAATTGCCAACAAGAACACGGCATCACAAGTGTCACTATAACTCATCGGCGCGTACAACGGCCCTGTGGCTGTTGCCTCTCGAGTCCAACAACTGTGTTTTTGAGAAGCAAAGCTGGATGAGATCTATTAGGAATAATCCTGCTAAAACGGTGAACCCTTTTGATTTCTGTTAGCTCCATTAGCTTCTAACGGGCGCGTTATGTTCACTTCATCGTTTAGTGTTTGCCTCGCCCAATCAGCAGTGAGCGACATGTGCGTCCTGGTGACGTCCTCTTACAGCGGAGCCAGAACTCACCGCTCCATTAGTGAGCCAACTACAAGCTATGCAGTTAGCAAGCGTGTTATCTCCGAGAGCGATAAAACACTTTATTGAGTGAAATGATGTACATTGTGGCAAAATCTAGTTGTGCGCATTTTCAATTTACGCATTCAAAAAAAATATAGATATATAAATCTTTGCAAAAGACGTTTTTGAGCTAGACTGAGGTGGAAAGGTTTGTGCATGGATGAAAGCAAAATGCGCCAAAACGGAACGGAAACACATTTAGCGAATAAATGATGACGTCCATGAAGCACGTGACTCCTACGTCCACTGAAGCTTCTGCAATGGAGAGCCGGAGCGCCACCTACTGCTTATCTTGGTGAACCGACACGATAATCGTGTAACAGTAGTGGGTGGGAACACAAATGTGTTGTCGATATTCAGGTAAAATTTGGATGCAAACCTGTCTTATGTCAATGTCTTCAATTCTTTTTGTGCAGAGGCGACTCTTTCTGGTGCAACTCTCAGCTATTTCTCAGAGATGAGCTGTGGAACCGCGCTGGGCTGGATACTCTGCTCCCAAAATACGTGTCTGACTGACTGTCTGTCAGGTCTGGAGTCAGTGTCAGGCTAGAACGGGATGTTAACTGCCTCGGGCACATGAGAGGTTGACTCCGAGCGTCTGTGACAGATAAAGCGGTAAAAATCTTTACTTTTTCTCTTTTTCCCGAACGTCAAATTGAAAGACCTAATCTCATCTGTGCTTGATCAGAAGGAGCATCCCTAACGCATTGTTTAAGGAGTCAAACCTCCAATCGTGCCCGTTCAGATGACAGTGACGCCTTCAATCTTGAGTCAATATTTGTGCGCCTTGATGATTGGGTTTCTGCAGCTCCACGAAATCAAACTGTGAGGAACTTTACCCCAAAGCATGACTCAGCTCTCTACTAAAATAACACAGATAACACACACACACACACACACAGACGAGTGCTCCATTCAAGTTCTCTTAGATTTAAAAAAAATAGACCTCCTGTCTGACTGAATATTCTCAGTTTCACCCCTATTATAAATATTCATGTGCCCGATTTCCTCTCCATGTGTGTGTCTGCCCTCCTGTGTGTGTGTGTGTGTGTGTGTGTGCGTGCGTATACCCTTCCGCGCGGCGGGACACGTCCACCATCTCGCTCCGTCACAAATTACCTCATTAAATTTCATTGCATTAAGCCACTTTTATGAATTTAGCGTAGTCCCAGGCCCATTGTTCGCCTGCAAATGAGATTAAAGCAACATTTGCCTTTCTCCCCGCTTTCAATTATATTTCTGGAAGGACGGCTCGGGCACAGCGCCTTAATGAGGAGAGAGGGGAAATATAGAGAAGAACGGGGCATTCGCAGCACTTTGGACAGTTTTTTTTCGGATTTGAGACAACTTTGTGACACTTTTTTTTTTTGGGATGTTCCGACTTTCATCCCACGATGTGCTGTAGCTGCTATGAAGATTTATTATTCCTCGTGTCAAAAACGTTGAGATAATCACTGACGTTTTTTCTACGATCTCGGCTTGTGTTTCTCTCTTTATTGCTGGTAAGATGGCACAGAAGAGAATGGCATCCATATAAAAAGGCAGAGAATGGTTTTATCCTCCCATTCGGATGAATAATTAATGTTTTATACGTGTGTGTTTTTGGTTAATACGCAGCATGTACTCCCTTTGTGGCCGTGGTCACGTGCCCCTATAGGGAGACAGCGCAATAAAACAGAGGGAGCTTAAGGCTGCCCTCACACAGAGCAGATTACAACAAACGGAGGACGTAAACACACACACACACACACACACACACACATGCACACACACACATAAGCTAATGGCCATTGAGATCATGTTGCTAGGCAACAGATACAACTCCTGCCAGTAAAATGCTTTTAGGAGCCGCTGAGGAGCCGCTACTCCGGGAAGTACAACATTCTAAATACTGGAGGTTAGAATAAAGTTAGAAGAGTTAGTTAGAAAATAAAACATCTAAGTGGCAAAAGTCTTGACCTCCCCGAACTACCAGGCTGCCCAGGGGGAGTTCACTTTTCTTTTTTTTTGACAGGATTTGCCCTGATATGAACGTCAATCACTCCAAACTTAGGTGGAACTAATCAGGTATTGGGTTGGTGATGATCTGCTGGAATTCACTGTGGATGAGCGCACAAGGTTGTGCCTTGGAACTCCAGTGAGATTCACTGTGACTCTGGTCTAAAAGTCTGAAATCACCTGTTAGCTTGACAATCACTGAGGCGGTGGAGGCACGGCAGACTTAGACGCGAGTCAAACATGTTTGGTTACGTTCGTGTGAACTTTTTGTTCGTTTAATTTAAGAGAGAGCCCTGCAGTAGACAGAGAAGTGGGAGAAAACTGGGGTAAAAACTGGAACATCTGAATAATCACTCCAATAGTATAACAAAAAAACAACTTTTGACTTATAAAGACCTTTAAATTACTCAATTTTTGCAATGGAATCAACAGAAAGTACACATTGAAACATCTGTTATGAAAAACCCCGATCACAGAAACTTCACATGTTGCTTCACAGCTTCGACTCGACCAGAATCAAAGAAGACCCTCGAGCCGTCGGCCGAGTCAACAGAGAGCATTGTGTCTGCAGAAAGGAGCTGGTGGCCCGTTGGCCAGCCACACAGGACGAGTGGGTTCTGTGGAGAACTTGAAGACTATAGCGGCTCCATGTGAAAGCCTGTGTGGAGAGGCTTATGTGGCTGATCTGCATGTGAAAAACAGGGGGGGAGGGGCTTCACGCACACATTGTGCAAGGCTTTGACCCTCTCAAAGGAATGGATACACGCACGTGTACACACACATGCGCACACACTTGAACAACAAACATGAGGGGGGGGGCATGGCACGTTCTGCAAAAATAACGAGACAGATTTTAAATCTTGAGGATTACGCAACGTTATGTGACTTATTTCTTTCGTCTCGGAAATGAAAATTCTATGATGGTGAAACAAAAACTGATATGTGGATTAGAAGAATTCACTGCATATGTCCTGAATCCTCACTGTATTGTAAGTCTCAAGCAGCGCAGGAGTTAAAAAAAAGAAAGAAAATGAAACAGGCCAAGGAACCCAACAGGAGCCGCAGTAAACAGCGAGGGAGACTTGTGCGACCGTGGAATCCCAATTTGTTTCCCTGTTGTTGCACCAGCCAGAGCGCCATTGACGGAGACTACCTTTGCTTTATTATTCCTTTCTTTTGGTCCTTTTTTTAATTTATTTTTTTACATTTGTGAATTGAAGCTCATCTGTATGCGTCTGGGCTCCGGCATCACTCGCAGCCAAATCCTTCTCCTATGGCGTTCCTCTCAACCCCCCCCCCCCCCCCCATTTATTTTTTCACAAAAAAAGAAATCTTAAAAAAACAAAAAGGAACAAACACCTCCCTCACTTTTTTTTCTTTCTTTTTAAACCTGTTCTTAAACCTCGGCTCGGTTTCTTTATTTCCAGGCCTGCTATCCCTTTCTCCATGCCTCCTCCTCCTCTTTCTTTTCATAAACTCCTCCTTCCCCACTTATTTCCCTCCTCGCTCTCAACAACATCTCATTTCTTATTTTCTTTCCAAATAACGCCTTTTCCTTATAGCATCTATTGATTCTCATGACTGCTCTCCGGCCCGTTTGATGCGTAAATGTAATTGAGTGTGTGTGTGTGTGTGTGTGTGTGTTTGTGCAAAGTGTGTTCCAGAGTGTGTCTGTCGGAGAAAGGTTGCGATTCGCTGCACAAGTGTGTGGGACAGAATGTGTGTCCTGGTTTATGAGCCTGCACGTCTAGAGGTGTGTGACAGAATGCATGCAAGTGTGGGGGAGTGTGTGTGTGTGTGTGTGTGTGTGTGTGTGTGTGTGTGTGTGTGTGTGTGAGTGCTAGCATTCACACACACTTTATGCATTTCATTGTTAAATGTGTATTTCAGAGTAAATGTGCATCTACCCTTTTTGGGCTGCATCTGTGTGTTTGTTTGTGTGTGTGTGCACGCATCTGCATGCATGTCTGTGTGTGTGTGTGTGTGTGTTTGATAAGGTGGGAGGCTGGCAGATATGACACACCTCATCTTCCTTTCCGTCGGCCTCTATTTTAATCTGGCAAAACAGGCTGTGCGTGTAATGACCTTTAGAAAGGGTGAAGATAAGTAGATGAGGCTGACTGTGAGGAGCGTTGAGTTACTGTATGGAGGAGCCGGCACTGAAAATAAGGCGGTAGATGACAGAGGGAGGAAGATAAATGGATGAGGAGATGGGGATAAAGTGCAGCATTTAACGAGATATATGCAGACAGAGGGCTGAGAACATGGAGGAGGACTGAGAATTTTAAGCTGAGGGGATCCAAACCTTCGGTCCAGCACCCTCACGCATGTCCTTTACAGAGGAGCCTCTCCATTCTGACTTCATCAACGTAACAATTCTGTGCTGGCATGGTCAGCCGTCTGAATCCTTTTATTACTCCGAGCGCCCGACTGACGCGCTTTGCTCCAAATGTCGAACGTCCTTTCAGAGTTACACTTCAGCCAACAAGAACATGCGGATGTTTTTCACAAACTGCTGCTATGTTTTCCAATGTTAGCAGTTCCCGTGGCGTCTATTAACGTCCAAAAATACAAAAGGACTGTCGTTCGATTTACAAGAACCTCATGACGTGATGGCGTCACTAGATGAAAGTAGGGTTTGTAAGAAAATATCAGTTAGAGTATCGCGATATTATGTTTTGTGATATTGTATGTATAACACGTTCTTGCCAATATGATGAGCTTTCACCTTTGATGAAAGGTCAGATAATTATTTACGTTACTACAATTGACATATACATGAATTCTTCCCCTTTTATGGAAATCCATCAAAAAATCTCACTAAGATACAACAACATTAACCTTACATTGGCATTAGAAGACAATTCATGGGATAACCAAAGCCAGTAGGGTTTATCCTCTGGGCACCTCGCACGGCTGTACAAAGTTCCATGGTCATCGTCGTAGAGACGTTTCAGTCTGGACCCAAAGTGGACCAACATACAGTAGAGAGGCTACAAGTGTCATGTGAAATGCCACTCACATACAAACTGATGGCGTATGTGAGATGCCGAACTGGTCCTGAAAATAACAATGTATGGCACGCCTGGCTAAGACACACTAGCCGTGATTTCCATTCACATATTTTGAGGTGCGTTTGGAAGTATCGCACGAGAAAAGCGAAATGGAAACGGCTACATTTTAAATTTCCCATTTGCAAAGAAAAAACTTTTTTACACTTACTTGAGGTTGTTTTTGCCTTTGTGGAAAAAAAGAGTTGATGTGCTACGTGGATTATGGAGACACCTTTGCCCAATAAAGTCTGACAGAGTGGAAATTCAACCCACATGACTGATCAGCTGTTTATATTCCCATTACGCACTTTAATAGGTCTTCGTCCCCGACAAAATGAAACATGGCCAATAGTAGCTGACATGAAAGAACAATTAAAACGTGCACAGTTGAAACAAATTGTTGCCCCTCTCTGATGGGTCGGATAAAGTTCGATGCCAAACTGACTTGTAACCGAGTTTATTCGCTCCAAACCAGCTGATAGAAAACGCGCCCTATTTGCATTTCTTTCTTTTCGACTTTTCAAAAGTTTGCTTATATTCGCTTGACAATTGACTGCTAGCACTGCTTGTGTCATAAGCTAATAAATAAAGGAGGTGAGACTAAAACAGTGGAGGGCTCAAAGGGTTTAATCTTCTCCGAGCATGGAGTGAAAATGAACAGCATGAAGCCTCAGAGAGCAGGAATTTAGTATGCAGCGCTTGTGCTCGTGTGCGTTTCTATTTTGGTGTAGCCGTTGTAAGGATATCAGCACACCTCGAATATCTCTAGTGCGGCTCGACACCTGGATGCCTTCACTCACTCTAAATTGCTTTTTTTCTCAGGCACCGCTCTCATGTTGGCCGGTCAGTGTTCGCAGGGGTATCGGACTTTTCTCTACACGGCTGGGGCGTCTAAACTTTGATGCTCGGTATCTGGGTACTGCACTGCACACGGGCGGGAGCTTGTAATTCCGAGCCGCTGAGTTAAACGCCTACGATGTAGAAGGTAATGATAAGGATAAGTGTAAGAGGATGAGGTCAGCGGGATGAATGGCAGCGCGGGGATGAGGATGAGGAGCTGAGCAATGCGCTATGAAAGAGACTGAGGGAAGGATAGAGGGATAAGGGGGAGGATTGAGAGATGAAGGAGGCTGACGGGGGGGAGGGAGGGAGGGATGAGGGGGTGGATGGTGGGCAGAGCAGCCGAGGGTTGACGGGGTAAGGAGGTGGAGCGCGGTGGGGGGCTGGGAGGGGATCCTCACAAGCCCCTGATTATACTAATCCTGGTGGACCCCCCTCATAGCAGATTAGTGCCTGTACACACATATACACACTCAAAGACAGAGAGAGAGACACACACACACCTTCTGTTGCCCCCAGCACATGTTGATTTGCCCCTCTCTCTGGCACTCCCGTGGCCACATCCAAATCCCTCACAGATTGGGCAACAGCTAGGAGACGGGGGGTTTGTGGTGAAGTCACGATTCCCTTTTGGAACACGACTCGCTTTGATTCACGCCGAACTTCTAATCAGTCCAACGAGCATTCTTTTTGAATTCTACTTTCGAAATGACCATTCATGTCCTCACATGAACTCTTTTTGCTGCAGATGCATTACTGATGGTGTCGGAGAACAACGGTGGACGTCAGGTATCGTAAAAAAGGAGAGTCTCTCCAGAGCCACTGGTTTGTCCACTCTGGGCTACTGTAGGAACACGGCCGACTCCCTGAAGGGGACCTGCTCTGTAAGAATGGTTACTGGATGAAAGGTCCTAAAGATTAGGAGTGTCTGTCAAAAATGTTTGCGTATCATATCATCAACTTTAGTGGAGTTGAGCTTTGACCTTTAACCCAAAGAAATTACAGTACAAAAATTGAAAAATTTGTTTACCCTTTGTTGTTTTGTCTGATTTCTTAAACTCACAAATATCAACATCATTACTGTAGAAGCCCCAAATGGAATCAGTTTCCCTATGATAGGAAGAGTTACCCCATATAATAGAGATATAATAAAACATTGCTCACAGCAGTGAAATGTCACATTTTGACAGAAAATCATAAGGTTTCAGGTGTTAATCACAAGAGTTCGCTCAGTTCTCATTGAGCTGGGGGGGGGGGGGGGTTTTATTGTGACGAGTTTCTAGGAAATGAAATGTGTGTATTCACCGTTTTACAGCCAGTCCTTTGACCGCGAAATATATCCGATCACTATCCGATCAGGCAAGTTGCGTTGATGTGTCAAGTGGACCCACAGAGATTGTCATCCATAATATCTAATTCCTCTTGTAAGTTGGATCTAGTCCTATAGAATCTCTGCTTTTCTCTGAGCTGTCCTTTGTTGAAATAAAACGAAAATCGAAGACAAAACAGACTCACGATTAGACCTTGAGGAGCGGGTGCCGGATCCTTAATGTGGCTGATAAAAAAGGAAAGAGTAGGACATTAAAAATTCAAATTGGAGTGCTGTCCTCGCTGTCCTTTATTCCCCATTGTATTTGTAAAATATTGTGCGGGTTAATTTTCTTTTGGGCTTTTGGGCCTACTTGCCTGTGGCAAACTAATGAAAACTGTTTTCAAAAAAGGCAATTTCTAAGGTCAAAACTTTCAAGCAGAAAGTCAAAAGAAAACTTGTAACTTGAATAATCCAAAGAACCATCGACATGCGTTGGTAAAAAGCAGCTCCTGTCAAACTGCGCGTGTGAATACTTTCCTTTAAAGCCGGCTTTAACCAGACGCTGAACTCCCGACCGCTGCTCATTGGCCCACACCAGCAAACCGTGGCGTCGCTGAGCGGGTTCAAATGTGTCAGACGACATGGAAGCACAGCAGGAGGGCGTTACAATAGAACATGTATGCTCAGCAAACATGTCCTGGGTGAATGGCATTTACAAAAAAAAAAGAATGCAGGAGATTGTGTCACGGTAAGCTACTAGTCAAGCGGTGAGAGAAGAGGCCTGAATGGCAGGATATGCTTAACGTCAGCCAGATTGCACCGTGCAGCACTTCTCAGGGCGAACGACACCAAAAACGGATGAAGAGGGATTAGAGAGCGCGGCGTGCTGCAGTTACAGGCTAACCGGAGACGGCCAGTTGACTGCGCTGATGCTCGGCGGCCGTTAAACACACAACTACAAATCATGCTCTTTGTCACGCATGTCCGCCCCCCGGATAAGGTCACAGGGGATAAACAACAGTTGAACCATAGTCCCGGCTTTGCTTACATGTACGTTGATTTCGTGTCTCCTTTCTTCACGAGTGAGACGAGTTACAGACACAAATGTCACCTTTGCGCTGTGTTTGGTCTGAGTTGCACAGATTAGCTGGACACACACACACACAGACACACACACACACACACACAGAATTACCTGTGTTGCTCTTTCACAGGTCATCCAATACTCCCTCTGCAAATATTAAATCTGTTTTAGATTCCACTGAGAGAGAGAGAGAGACAAACAGAGAGGGATATGGCAAGAAGCTAGCAGAGATAAAGAGGTGAGAGACAGCTCTTATGTTTTGGTGTGTTTATGATTACTATTTTGTCTCGTACTTTTAATGATAACCATTCATTGCATGTTTTTTTTACACTTCATCTCAGAGAGACAAACAGTGAATGTAGTGCTGCGACATCATTTTCTTTGTAGATAAGGAAGTTTACAGCTGGAGGGAAGACACCAGGTGAATATAGGGTAAGAAAACATAATGAACTAATGGATATCACCATCAAACATCCCCAGTTGATTACTTACATGACTACAAATATATACAGTATATGTTTTCAGAAAATGTATGTTTAAATATGCAAATTAGGCATTGTTTTATCAAATGTGTGCAAATTTGCAAACATTTCCAGAAGGAGAATCTGAACACTGATAAAGCCAGGCTCAAAAGTTCTTGTTATCTCTTTATTTCACGCCATGAATCAGAAAATACTGTGAATCAATTTCTGCCACGTTTTCATGAATAAAATGTTCTACAAATCAGGCTATGAATGATATATGAACGAAGCCCTCTGTAAAAACCTTCAGAATATACGTAGATGGGAGTCAAAGTGGAAAGTTTGGTGTATGGAAGTGAACTGAAGTGGAGATTTCTGAGTAAAATCTCAATTAAAGAAATCGGCCTTTATTCATATGTATCGTAAAAGTATACAAACAGGTGAATAAGGTAAAAAAATTAACTAATAGATATCATTATGAAACTTCCCCAGTTGATTACTTACATTAAAACCATTATTAATTGTGTTGCAAGTTTGTTTAAGTATGCAAATGAGACATTATCTGATGCTCACTTTTGTCGAATTCAGGAGAAATCTACAGACGCAAATAGACAAAGCAGTCAAATAAACAGCCTAAATATGTATTTAAGATGTTTTCTTTCCACTAGAAGACAAAATCTCAAAAATGTACCAGTCCATGAAAGACGATGCTTTTAGCTGCGGTGTCGCTCCTCAATCACTGCTCAACATTAAACAAAACATCTCTTTTCTTAAGTCCTAACGTTCTCCAACTGGTTAAAAAGAAACGCAGAAGCACGCCTGACCAATGCAAAGTCCCTCCTCAGACCAGTGCTGGGGAACCGGAAATATGATTCAGAATAATAATTACATAACGCACTTGGCGTGGCGCGTGTTACATCTGTCCCCCACATTCCCTGTCACACCCACAACAGGACGCTGATTCTGAACCTAAGTAGGTCATCCATACGGGCGGTAATCTGTCCATCATCACCCACCACAGCTCCTCCATCTGCGTAACGTGAAACTGTCAACATTAAGCAGTCTGTGGTGCCAAAAAGCTAGGGAACTGTTGGCCAGCAAGGCAGAAGCTGTGCAGACTGAGACACGACAATCCGTCTCCCTTTTTTGTGTGGAGACCGAAGCTAAGGAGACATTTACTTGTGTGAAATTTCACAGATTATTACCTCCGCTGCTTGTTTAACTGAGTTGTAATTGCCACGATGTTTGTGATCTCCAGCTGCCGCGCATAAACATTCAGTGACAATCCAAGGCAGGTGTTGCCGGTGTCAACGCAGAGCCGTGAACCACACTGGATTGGATTTACAAAGAGACAAGCAGGCAAAATGAAATAGGGGAAAACAAATAGGAGATCTGTACTGAATAAGACAATTTTAGGCAACGTAAATGTGAAAATGATCTGAAAACACATTGTAAAAGGGTAACAATTGTAAAAACTCCCAGACCAGACAACACCGTGGTATTGACCTGTCAATCACAAGGTAGCCCCGCCCAGAAGCATACCCTACTTTATCGTCTAATTTACTCTAAAAGGACCATCATTTACTAAATGAACATCATGCTCTGTTGAAGAAGACTTGAAACTAGAGATTGAGACCATAAACAATAAATCTAGAGAGGAGTAGAGTCATTTTCTCAAAGACTTCCATACAATCAGACTTCTTTTCGCAACCAGAGGAGTCGCCCCCTGCTGGCCATTAGAAACAATGCAAGTTTAAGGTACTTCCGCATTGGCTTCACTTTTCAGACCCGGAAGTTGCCGCCTGGTCTCACATCATAAATGTTTAAGGCAAAATACTCCTAACAATGACCACCACGTTGTTGTCAATGTGTAATCTCCTAAAGAGATTAAAAACCTTTATTACTAAGAAAACTGAAAGGCAGCTGTCAACTCTCACTAGTGTCTACCGAAAACAAAATTTCATCAGGATACCAAAAACAAGATGCTTTTCAAGTCCCTGTCGGAATATCATTAAACCATTTCGAAGATTTGTCTCTTTTGATCCTCAGGAAATGTCTCAAGTCAGTTGACAATTCTAGTCAATTCAAGTCGGTAGTCCCTCGAGCCTCCCGAACGCCGCTACTGCAGCTCTCAGACGCTGGCCCTCGCGCACCCATTCCACTCGGTGACTTCCCATGCCTGATTGAATTAATGTCGCATCTGCTAGTGTTGACATGGGAACCCTGCGGTGATATTTTGGTGCTGTCTGTTTCTGTTGGGTCTCCAAGCCAGGACACTCAGAGTAACAGGCCGTGTGGCCTGGCCTGGTGTGAGACTGTGTGTGTGTGTGTGTGTGTGTGTGTGTAGGCCACATGGCTAGAGGGTAATAATGTTAGCAACAGGGTTGATAAGTTCACGTCCGCCAAACACACACACACACACACACACACACACACACACACACACACACACACACACACACACACAATGTTGTGGTAAAATAGCCTTCCTTCCCTCACTGTTCACTCATCTGAACTTCCTCAAATGGATTTAATAGGAAATATTCCGAGAAGGGTTTATGCATCGCCTCCAAGTAAAAGCTCAATCAAATTACATTGCAGTGGAGTAAGACACCAGCTTTGAATAGGAGATGACAAACACAACACAGCCTTTTTTTGGGGGAGCAAAAATGAGAATAATGCAAAAGTTACTGGGTCTTTTAAAAACATGAAGGGGGAGCTATTGACCCTTTGTTGTTACCTGTAAATACTCAGAGAGCCTCGACAATGTGACACTCATTCAGGATTCTACACATAGGGCACATTCAACCTTAAGCAAGACTCTCCCCTCCGCTTATAATGCTGTCAGCGTGCACTAAGGATATGCATTTTTAATTCTACAAGTAAACTCATAAAACATTCATCAATACATATACATATACTTCAGGAGACAAAAAGGAGAGAGAGGCGTCAGGAGAGTGGATAAGTCGTCGGCATGAGAGGAAAACACACCGTGTGGCCAAAGACGCCACTGGCACTTTGGTTAAAAAAATAATTCAATGTTGCCTTTCCGTTTTGTGTTCATACGGATTTTGAATAAAATATGTACATGGCTTATACAGATCATTTAGAATATCATTTTATTCGACATTTCACGATTGGCAGATAGTAGTCGTAAGGTTTTTGTAAAAATCATGCTAATATCTCCGATCACAAATTCCTGTGTTTGGAATGATCTGTCTTCACTCTGCAAACTCACAGCAACAGTTTGCTCCGAGGCATCCTGAGACCCATCTTTTCAGGCGGTTCTGATCCTGTTTTTTAGTCCCACCAGAGTTCCATTGACGGCGTTCACGCCAGCCCAAACTAACCAAAATGAACCGAGGCAAACGCACTGGTGTTAATCTGAACCGAACAACCCCGTGCTGCAGTTTTAGGATGATCTGGAACGCCGTCTGTGAGCCGGGCCTTATCACCCAGCATCAGCGTCCGGCCCCGCTAACGCCTTTGTGGCTGAATGGGAGCAGATCCCTGCACAAAGGTTCCAGAACCTGTTTGGGAAGAGTGGAAGCTATTTATGGAACAGACTCCACATATACAACCATTACAGCCACATATGGGTGGGATGTTAGGCTGTCCACATACTTTTGGCAATAGTTGCAGTCAGCAAATACTCGTGCATCTTGGAAAAAACGACTAAAACAAACTAGTCCTTTCTCATGCTTGAAATGCAAATTCAGAATATATATTTCATAAAAGCTGCGGTTGTGAAGTGTGTTTATCTTGTGGAAGAAAAGTCAAGGAACTACGTGAAACTCTCTTTCACTGACTCATTCTCAGTCAGCCCAAACGGCCAGCACACTTCAGAAACTACAGGTGACTATCGGCCACAGCGACGGCCTGTCAGCAGCCGACGGCCAGCTCGGTGTGTCGGGGCCCTTACAAACACACACACACACACACACACACACACACACACACACACACAGATATTTTATGGCATATGGCACCGGCAGAAAGCCCGAATACAAATAAATACAGTACAACGACTGAATTACAATGGAGACCTTTGTCTGTTGACAACGTCTCTCTCTCTCTCTGGTGAAAGATACCTATGTCGGCAAAGCAATATAGTATTAAGTGAGGTAATACCATTGACATTGCTCTCTCTGTTTATTTGTATTTGACAATCTAAAGTACTTATTTTCATCAGCTGAAGTGACACATGAGCGCTTCAACCGTCTTAGAAGTCGTTCCGGAGAACATAACCCTGGCTTCATTTGTGACAGTAACTCCGGACGACAACAGATGAGCGTCTGTTCCTCCATTGATAGAGCCATCGCGGCGATGTCTGTCTAGACACTGATGCCTTAGAGTCATGCTGGGGGGAGAGGGGGGAGGGAGGATGGGGGGGGGCTTGTCACGTGCATGCCCCGAGGGCGGTGGGGAAAAGAAAGCTCAACAAGTATCCCGGCTGTAATTAGCTAATGCCGCTAGAAGGCTCGGCGTGATGCTCGCTGAATGAGAATGCAGGGAAGTTCACCGCGGGGTCGCCAGTTCAGAGTGGCTGCAACTCACTCTCTCTCTCTCACACACACACACACACACACACACAGTATATACTGTATATATATATATATATATATATATATATACATTCACACACTGAGAATACATTTGCTGAGATGGACAATAGCTCGCTCATAGATAGAGTGTCTGGTCAGCATCACTGTGGTCGGGCAACACTGATACTTCTTAGCTCTCTGTGCCACAAAATGAGCAGTCAGGCTCACACACACATACAGACACATACAGACACACACACACACACACACACACACACAGACACACAGAAACACAGAAACATCAAAGACAGTCGATATAGATCGATGATATGCAACGACATGGTTGGAGATCTGATTCGATCAAATCTGAACCCAGTATCAGCGTATTGAAATCCAATCCTTCTCAAGCTCTTATCAAAGCTGAGACATGTTATGCGAGTGGTGAAACATCTTGGTACAACAATAAACTATTCACGTTATAACATTATTACTGCGTGTGTACATGCTCCCGTGAGTCTTAATTTGTTGTTTTATCGTGTTTTTAACCGGAGCACTAACATCGGAAAAGGAAAGCGCGGGAAATAAGTGCAGCACACTTTGAAGTTGTCGGCCACATTATCTGCCCGGAGAATTGTTTTTGTTGCTGCCGTTTACATTCCAAAAAAACCCACTACAGGAAGGCACTACTGTTTTTGCTTCGTTTGTGATGTTTTTTCTCGTGCTGCCAATGGGCTACAGCTGGATTCCGTTGTGCATCCCTGTGTTGCACAATGACAGCAAACAATCCCTGAATCCGTTTTTTTTCTTTTTGTCCGCCTTAGCTATCGATACGACGTGAATGAAAGTTTCACCGGAGCGATTCTGACCCTTGAAATTGATGCGACACAATCACCTTGATGGTTTCATTAAAGAAGCTTGATGAGCCTTTCTCCAACGAATGATCGCTAAAGAGCACAGACCAGACAGCAATGCAGAGTTTCATTTGGGCTTTTTGTCAACTTCTTTTAATGGAATTAACAATTATTGGCCGCAGCGGAATGTAATTTGCAAAAAGTGATGTTTGACTTTTCAACTGAGCGAAAGAGACGGCCAGTGCCGATTAAAACAGAAATTGCTCTTTGCTAATAAAAAAAGGACGAGGTCAAGAGATTCGGAGTTTAGCCAATCCCGGCTCTTTGCCAACCTGGACCCGCATCAAAAAATGTTGAATTACATTTAAGAAAAGAAATGAAGATAGGTATTATTCATCCTTTTAGTCAAGGTATTGTTAAGCAAGTCATCTTGGAGGTGGGAGTAGACATGCACAACTAGCATGCACTACAGAGACCTGGAGAGAGACGGCAGCTCCGTGTGCTTTCATGATAGAGAGTGGTAACAAGGTCAATAGAGAACGCCGACAAAAGTGATGAAGAGAGAGAAAGATGGAGGCGGGGGGGGCCTCCTTCCCCTCCTGCAGCCGTCGCTTCTTACCATCTCTAGAAGCATTATGCAAATGTGTGTGCCGTCGCACGGCGCGCTCTAATGTCATGTTGGCGGTAACAGTAAGCAGTAATCATATTTAAGGAGTATGGGTGGGGAAATCAAACAAGGGTCTTTATTATCCGGAGATCCCTAATCCGATAAGCTGTCATCACTTCACTCTGCAGCAATGCTTTCGGAAAAAAGAAGGAACACTCTCTGCTGCAGAGGAATGAGGGAGAGGAGAGAGAGACAGAGAGGGGGGGGAGAGAGAGGGAGAGGGAGAGAGAGAGAGAGAGAGAGAGAGAGAGAGAGAGCTTCAGTCTAACTAAACTCTCTCTTCTGAGAGCAGACAAATGTGGATTTAGCCCTGTTATTGTGTCTGTCGGGTTGTGGGTAATTAAATGTAGCTGATAATTTGATCTTTTTGTCTCGTGTCTTTTCTTCCCGTTCTCACAGCCGCCGTGGGAGTCTACACTGTGTGTGTGTGTGTGTGTGTGTGTGTGTGTGCGCGTGTGAGATCAGACTTGCGATGCCATGAAAGACTGCGCTCTCCTTCCAGACGTCTTCCAATTAAAAGGTTAAACAAAGGAATGTGTTGAATAGCAGCTTCACCCCGGAGGACCCGAGAAAAAAAAAGAAAAAGAAAAAGAGAGGGAGACACAGGTTGACCCAAAACAAACACACACACACACACACACACACACACACACACACACACACACACACACTACAAATAATGGCTGCATTGTCCGAGTCGCCCCGTCCTGTTTGTGTTTTGAATGATTTTATTGCTCCACATTATGAATTTTACAACTCTCTCAGCTTATTATAGATATCGGTTATTGCATATTGCTGTGTACTAAAAGTTTCAAAGCCAAATAATTCACCAGCTCCGAGTGCTCTGACTGTAACAACTGTTGTCTGTTGAGTCTCTTTCCATATGTCACACGTTGCTATGCCAACATGTTTTCTAATAAACACCCATTTGAGACGGTGGAGTGGACGGAGTCGCCCTGCAGTACAGAGGGATGAGAGAATGGAGAGAGCAGACAGGAAACAATCAATCAAACGCCCTCCCCCTGGCGCATCGCGCCCTCCCTTTCTGTCTTTATTAAACTTCCTCTCCGTTGACCTTTGACCTCGCTGTTCCCAGCTCCCCGCGAGCTCTAAAAGGAGCTTTTTGCCTTTTGAACCCGTCTACAGGCTTTCGCCCTGAGGCTGACTGACAAAATGTTCCTCAGTGCTTTTTCGTTTTTCCCTTTCTCTGCAGAAATAAACAACTCCCAATGACTGACCTGGGAGCAGCACCAGCAGATTAAGGGGTTCAATCCAAATAAACAATAAAGGGTAGAAAAAAATGTATATATATAATATACATAAATAAACTGCAGTCCCTCGTTGGCTCCAATCCCGCTTGTTGCAGAGTAGTCAAACATTTCCCTCTGTTTTCTGTGCTTTGCTGTCTAATGCTGAATGCACACTATTTAAAGGAAAATCGTGAGAAACCCCAGACATAACAACATATTAAACTGATTTCTGATATTTGAATCGTACCAACACACACACACACACACACACACTCACACACACACACACACACACCAGACGATTGAGTCAAGACGCAGGACCACACACTCAGCGTTTACACTTTCAGAGTCGTGACTCCAGGGACTCACTCGATCAAACGTGACTTCAGAAAAAAAAACTAACTAACGTGGAGGCGTGTCACGTCTTGCACCTAAAAACTAAATAATTCCACCAGCTTGCCCTTCGTTCCTACCGACCAACAGAGACACAAGTTCTGTTCCCTGCTGTCGGGCAGCCATGTTTCCACTCCACACAAGTGGGCAACACCCGGCTGGTGACGCTTCCCCCGGTCATTCCGTCGCTGTGTCTTTTACTCTGCAGGATCATGACATCGGGAAGACTCGGATCCAGTCGGTAACATTGAGACGATGTCTGAACCCCCACACAACAAGATCATTCAGGCAGATTGTCGAGGTGAACCAGACCCAAAATGTGTCCAATCATCCTCCAGGCTGGGGCCAGCACAACATAATAAAACACTAACGAAGAAGATGGGTGGTCTTGGATAACTGGTATCATGAAGCTGGTTATTAACTGGCTCAGGTTTCCTCTCTGGATAGTTTATGTGAAAGAGTTAATATCACATGAAACGTTTCTTTTTTTATGTACTACTATGAAGGCAGCTGTAATAATAGACAGTATGTCGCGTGTTACATCATGTGTGTATTGTATTATAAATATAGCACGTGCAAAGTAATCCCAATTATAAATAAGAAGCTGGAGAAACATTGTGAGTAATATCCAAACATTAATTTAGATAAAGGCTAGAAATAAATGTGGCAATCACATTTAGGCCTTTGGCATTTTCAATAGCTCGTCCAGAGAGCACTGTGGGAAACGAATGGATTATCTATAACAAGATTATCCATTTGTTTTCCAAAATGACATTTTTATCGGTCTAAATTTTGTCACATTGAATCATTATGAATAAGTGACACTCAAAGTAAAGTCTAATGGAGAGCACAGGACCTTCGGCCCTTCCAGTTCGAGCATTTCATAGAAGTGCCGTCCCAGGCGCTACCACCGTCTGCAGACGCACTACAGAGCATCGCAACACCAACCACAGCTGGCCTGGATGCCTTCTGCATCTTTTATTAGTCAGACTATTTGATTTATTTGCTCTCCAGACACGGTAATTCTGATGTTATTGATGTTCCTGTAGATTAAAAGTTACTTCACCTTTCTTTTCTCGACTACAGCCTTCTTTGTGGCCTCGCGTATAACCATCCGTGTGCTCGCCACATATTTCTGGGTCTTGCAAACGGAGCACAGAGGCCATCTCCAAAAGAGAACACACGCCAACGCGTTCCAAGTATCTGTTATTCCCCCCCCCCCCCCCCCCTCGCAAGCATCTCTCCGCCTAAATCCCTCCCTCCCTCATTGTGTCATCCGTCCGGCAGAGAGAGGTTAACAAACAAATGAGAGAGAGAGGAAGAGAGAGACTCTTGGCTGGCGTGCAGGTTGTTTGGACTGATACAGGAGAGCCCTCTCATCTCTAATCTCACCCCTTTACTCTCACCGGTCCCCGCTCCCTCCTCCACCTCTCTCTCCTCACAGCCAATCAGCTCCCTCCTCCACCTCTCTCTCCTCACAGCCAATCGGCTCCCTCCTCCACCTCTCTCTCCTCACAGCCAATCGGCTCCCCCCATTCGGTTCCTTATTCGCTACATTTGCCAAAGTGAGGAGCATTGTTTATAAGATCTGCCATCTTCATGCGACTGCAAAGTAAGCCACGTGTATCGGGCAAACAGCACCCACCAGATAAGTGAATGCGTGACATGGACTCTTTTTGGTGTCGTCACACAATTGAAAATGTGTATTATGAAGAACATTTGTTCAAGTTCAAAAGATCAGGAAAAGGAATCTGCCTGTGTAACAGTTGATAAGAGAAAGAAAGAGAAACCTAGCTTGAGATAACAGCCACAGTTCAGAAACAATTCGACACAAAGCATCTTGGTCGAGCCAGTTATATGTTAAACCTGCTGAGCACACACAAAAAAAAAGACTTATGGTGCTGACAAGTCGGGTGCTTTGGAAACGTTTCTAGCGTGTTAATAAACCGAATGGCCTTTCTTTTACACTGTATTAACCTGATTACACCGATAACGCTCTCCTGTCCACTGCTTTTCCATCTGGGCCCTGGAGACACCAGCGGGCCCCTGAGGAGAATGTGGAATAGTGTGGTTTCACCATTGTTCAATTGACTGAAATCTGTCCTGATATTCCACGAGTGCAGCCTCTGCTCTAGACTCCGTCTGGTCAAGTGTACAGTGATGTGATTGTTTTGACAATGTAAGCTGAAGCCGCTGTCATGTGGCAAGGCCCGGTGTTTTCACCGCTAGCGTCGCCGGCTCATGTGATTAGATGTCACGACACTCTGGGTCAGAGTGCAGATTATCCACACACCGTGCAGTTCCAGTGTTGGGTCTAATGTTCAGCTTCCCCAGCATTGTGTTCTTTTCATTTGTAAGTATTGTGGTCCTTTAAAACGCGGCAATCATCATCATTCTCTAACTTTGTAGCACATTTTCTCTTCACCAAGAATATAGTATTTTAACCTCAACCAAGTCATTTCAGTTCATTGTGTTGGTTTTTATATTTGATACTTTCAGATGAATTATGACACATCAAATTATCATTACTAATAGTATTTATTGCCATGTCCGTCAGCAAAGGATGACAGTGTCCATATTGCCTCTTTAACAAACGTTACATAATTGCTTACTTATGTCCCTGTCCTCTGCCACCACCGAAATTCTCATCCATGCCCTCATAACCTCCAGACTCGACTACTGCAACAGCATCCTCTACGGTTCTCCCAACAAAATCATCAACAAACTCCAATATGTTCAGAACTCTGCCGCTCGACTGCTCACTTCCACCCGCCGCTATGATCACATCACCCCGGTCCTTCGCAACCTCCACTGGCTGCCGGTCAAATTCAGAATAGACTTCAAAATACTACTCACCACCTACAAAGCCCGAAACAACCTGGCCCCTCCCTACCTTTCAGACCTCCTCCCCCTCCACGCCCCAACCCGTTGCCTCAGGTCCGCCGGTGCCAACACTCTGAAGACCATCAGGACCAAGCGCCGGACCTGGGGTGACAGGGCCTTCTCAGCTGCTGCACCTCCCCTCTGGAATGCCCTCCCCATCCACATCCGTGAGGCTCCCTCCCTATCATCATTCAAACAAGCCCTCAAAACCCACCTCTTCAACCTCGCCTTCACCTGCTAACCCCTGCACCCCACCCTCCACTACATGACCCATTCAGCACAGCTTCTCCAGTCATTATTTTATTTTTTCGTTTCTTTGTTCTGTTTGTATCTGCCTTGTAAAGCGTCTTTCGGTATTTTGAAAAGCGCTATAGAAAATTTATATATTATTATTATTATTATTATTACATATTACATAAGCAGATAGACATACAAATTATTTTCTATATAGTTTTGTTTATATATCACCATTGCATTCCCTCCTACTTTCACTACCAACCACTGATGTGTTGTTCGCTCTGTACATTAGTTCATCTTTATACATCTCTATATGAACTTATGTTTGCACCATCTGGTTGATAACCAGAGCACGCTCAAACGTGATTGGTTGATACCACATGGAGAGTAAACGGGAACCAAAACGCTTCAGATACCCAAAATCTTGTTCCATTGCAGATGTCTGTTTATAGAGATTATGTCAAAGCCGTGTATTTAAGAGCAGTAATTTGACTTACCTTATAATATTTAAGCAAATCCATGGTTTACTTTCTACATTTGGTTCCACGCTCACTACATTTACTTATTGGCTTCGGTCCGGCTGATGGAATAATTTGGAACATTGTATTTAGAGTTTTGCAGTATTTCAAACATTTGCTCATTTCTTACTTTGACCGTTGAAGAGAAAAATGTCTGTTTGAGGCATTTTACTGACCTCAGTTATGTCACAAAGAGTAACAACTGGTCAAAGGAGTCTTCTGTGCTCAATATGTTTTGTATTTTTTGATGAGAAAACCAGTGAAACCAAAGCTTCATGTCACGAAAACAAGTACAATCATCCATCCCTTTATCAATCGTTGATCCTTTAACTTCTATCACTCTCCACCAACCATCTATTCCATTATTCCAGCCCTCATCTCTCTGCTATAATCTCCAACTCGGCCGTCCCCGGTGCATTGTAATCTGCTGTAATCTGACGGATTAACCTCGCTGCGCTTTCTCATCAGCGGATGGTTCTGGATCAGTGCTGTGGCTCCAAACGCCGCTGCTCGTTTTATTTTGCTCCTTGCCAGTTCTCTCTGTGTTTATGTGGAATACAGCAAGGGTAAGCAAGGAGAGGGATGTGGAAGAGATACACAAAACACAATCATACATAGAAAGAAGAACAATTGAGTTTGTAGCAGATGAAAGAAGAGGCATATGAAAACATCTCACCTTGAATTAGCCAAAGCAAATAAAAAGATAACTGAATTTAATCCTGCTCGAGAAGACAAAGAAAAGGGACAATATGTTGAGCAACATATTGTAAAATATGTACAAACCTTTGCTGTATTTAATCTCACACTGCATGCTTAACACAAGCAAACATGTCAGTATACTGTTTAGTCTGTCAACACACACACACACACACACACACACACACACACACACACACACACACACACACACACACCACAGTCTAGCATAGTGCTTTCAAATGGCTGAATTACTCGTGCCTGGCTCAGGAGGTGATCGGGAGCACGAGACCAAATCCTACACACACACACACACACACACACACACACACACACACTTCAGAGAGTGGATTAACTTCTCATTTTGGAGACTGGATGTTAATTAGAGTGTGTGACAGCTAACACCTGGGATGCCATATGAGGGTCGGCGAATGAAGCACAGAGGCACCGACTCATATCGATACCAACACATACAATAGCAAAATAATAAAACACACACGGTTGTCGTATCTGAGCTCACGGGCATGAGACACACATCTATTTTAGATTGATACATCGCAAACAGATACTGCTAAAATCTGATTCAGTGGCGCTTTAATGGGATGGTTGTCGATGCTGTCAGAGACTTTGTCAGACTGTGGAGTCACCGCGGAGCCTGTGACGCGTGCTTATTCAATTCTGCCGAAATAAAAAGAGCTAAAAGGAACGTCCTCATCAAATATATATCTGAGCCATTTAGGAATATGACTCCAAAACACATGAAGTAGTACACGAAATGTAATATGGTTCCATTATGATCCGCTGGGGAAAGACTAACTGCATTAGGGCTGTTGTTGCTGTCCAATTATCTCCTTCATCAGCTCATCCCCATTCTCCTCCACCTCCATCCTCTCCTCCTCTTCTCTCATTCCTCTCCCATCATTGGTTTCTACGACTCATCCCTCTCTCTCTCTATCGCTCTCTTCTTCTATTGTCCCTCCGCATGACTCTGTGACATCAGGCAGCCTGCCAAGTCAGTGTACACTTCAATTAGAGGAGGGACCTTGGCGTGTACACACACACACACACACACACACACACACACACACACAAACACACACCAACATACACACACACACGCATGCACACACACAATGCAATGGTCGCCTGTCTTTCAGCTGAATGCTTTGTGAGCTTCCCAGTGAAAACGAAAAGGCTGCAGACAGACAGACAGACAGGGAGTGTGTATGTGAGTGTGTACGTGTGTGTGTGTGTGTGTGTGTGTGTATGCAGGTCTGCCACTTGGAGCGTGTCCTCGAGTGTGACTTTCATATCAGTCTTGGTAATCTAAGTCATTCTCTCCGCTGCATTCAGATACAATAGAAAGCAGGCGCGCACACACACACACACACACGCACACTCACAGAGACCAGATGGCTGAACAACACCAGCTCTGGTTGGCTCTTTGTCCTCCTCCATTCTCTCACTATCAGCCTGTATATATATTTTCTCAGTAGTTATCTGCCGCCGTGTCTGCTTATCTGTTTGTGTGTGTGCGTCGTAACGCACGTTTATCTGTTTGCCTCTTCCGTCCCCGAGGGAAGCTGCACGGCCACTTCCGAAACTCCAAAAGCAACAACAAAAAAATTGTCTGATGCGGCTGATCAGACAGACGGCAAAGCAATTCCACTGGATTCTTTAGCTTGTGAGCCAGATCAGTTAGTGAAGAGGAAAGCAGAGCAAAAGGGAGACTGAGGAGTTGAGATTGGAGAGACGTGGAAACACAGTCACTACATGTATTTTTAAAATGAGCTCGTTCAACCAGAAGTTAATTGACATGAAGTCTATGCAGTTTCTCACTGCGACCTCACCAGTTCATCACTGCATCTAATCCTTTGTATCATCGGTGTCTACTCAGCAGAACCACGTTTGTCTGTTACCAAAACTGGTTAGCGTTAGCTAATATAGCAAGAAAACAATCTGTGGGCCTTTATTCAAAAGAATGTTTTGTCATTTTAAAAAATAGGTCTTATCTTTATAGTTGTCCCATCAGATATGTTAATATTTCAAACGCCAAAACAAATGCTGAAATCTGGAGGACATAAGCTGTCTGATTGCAAACGGCCCTGTAACATTAATTTAAGTTTTACGGTACACTCTCTGATTCGCTCTTCTCTTCCGCAGTCCAAATATGGTCACTTCCGTTCACTGGTTGCAAAAAGCCAAGATGGCGACGGCCAAACCACTGAACTTGAGGCTTCAAAACGGCAGTCCACAAGTCACGACGACTACACTCACTTTATTTTTTTTAAATAAATCAACAGTACATGAATATCAGTAAAATGCAGCATTAAAGAAATTATCTAAACTTTATAACTGGAAAGTAAAACAAACTATCCAGTGAAGATGATGTCACACCGAATGCAGTAAAAGGGAAGTAATCCATGAAACCGCAGATGTACACATGAAAACTTCAGGTATGTGTGTGTGTGTGTGTGTGTGTGTGTGTGTGTGTGTGTGTGTGTGTGCTTGAGAGAGAGATTGCACACGGAGTGAAGGATCATTGTCGTTGATTGCAGAGGCCACTCCAGACATTAGATGCTCTGGCTGCAATCACAATGTTCACAAATGTCCAAATCAGAAATCAGGAGGCTTCTGGAGAACAGCCAATCGATATCATAAACATCATCAAGGACGACACTCCGACGGTCTCTCTCACACTCAACCTCCTTATTGTCCATGTCATTATATCTCCTTGACCCCGACCAACTCTCTCTCTCTCTCCCTCATTTACATAACGAGTGCTGAGCCGTGGCCTGACATCCTTGTGTGTGGCTGACAAGCTGGGTTTTAGGTGGACTAGAACACATCAAAAGAAAGCGAAGTTTGGACAATGACTGGGAAAAAAGGGGATTAAACAAATACATATATATAATAAACCACACAATGGAGTTCCTTCTACCCTAATTGTACCATTTTATTCAACAGATTTGCCACGAATGGTGTCGAGCAAAGTTGACAGACATTTTCCTCACATAAGACGTCACAGAATAAGCGTAAAGGTGGCAGACCCCATTGAGTGCGACGCACGCCGCGTGTGTCTTATAGGTCGACAGAAGGGCCGTGTGTATGCATTAGTGTATGGGTGTGTGTGTTAATGGACAGACAGATGGGGCAGTCTAGAGGAACAGTTGATGAAGGCTTTCCACTGCAGCTGGCCCTTTCTCTTCCCCTCAGCAGCAACCACACACTCAGAGATACAGAAAAAGGGCTGCTGGCACTGTGTGTGTCTGTGTGTGTGTGTGTGTATGTGTGTGTCTGTGTCTGTGTGTGTGTGTGTGTGTGTGTCTGTGTCTGTGTGTGTGTGTGTGTCTGTGACTGTTAGTGTGGCAGCTGCCCTGGCATCAGGTGGGCAGCTCCCATTCTACATGAAGAAAGCACAGCTGCTGTAATATATAAAACACACACTGCTTCCTACACTAACTTATGAAGATGAGCTCTCTCTCACACAACCACACACACACACATACACACACACGCATACACGTAAGGAGTGTGAGATTCCCCTTCATCTAAGGATCGGTATCTCAGACGGATACACACATTTGCACACAAGCAAATGGACCCTCTGCAGTCCCACTAAACACACACACACACAGTCTGTATCCTTTCCTGCATGTGCCCTCTAATCAAATGCACATGTACACACACACACACACACACACACACACACACACACACACACACACACACACACACACACCCACGCGGGCTGCGTCTTTCCTTGATGTGGAAGAGATTAACATAACGGGCACAAACACATGCTGAAATGTTTCTTCGGCCCTCTAATCAGACATAAACACACACACACACACACACACACACACACACACCCATCCAGGCAGCACATTTACCTTGATGTTAATCTTCTTCATTTTTTTGTTATATTTTTAGAAATTCTCATTACATGCCGACAGCAATCGATAAATCAAATGCTCTGACAATAAAAATGTTTTATGATTGGACGGGTGAATGATTGGCATCTTTCCCTAGATAATAGTACAAGGTGCCAAAGAGTACAACACACGTGTATAGACAACACACATGCCAGTTGTTGTCCAGATGCACGCCAGATACAGAGACACATGTCCGCCCATCACCTCCGTATCCACGCAGACGCGTTGTGATGTGAGGGGGTTAGCCAGCTTGAATCAGGCCACAGGCACCTGACACCGGTCATCAGCACAACAGCTGTCCGAGCACATCGCTGGCTGTAGCTGAACATCTGCATATGTGTCTGAGTCTGTTGTTTGGCTCCGCTTGTGGCCTCGCATGGCCCTGGGGGGGGGGGGGGGGGGGGGGGGGGGGTCGATGTACGGCCGCAAAGTGTGCGTCAACACCACT
>NW_022280074.1:2646924-2662712 GCF_004355925.1 Anarrhichthys ocellatus
GGGGGGTTATGGCCCTTCACTGTTCAGTCTCAATGTTCACCTCAACCTCATTTCCAGCCACAGCAGGCTGCTGTTTCCGGAGAAAAAGCTCTGAGAAGCCCGCTGAACACTTCCTGACCAGCATCAAAAGACAGACAAAGTTAGCAACTAATGGAGCGGTTATCAAACGAGTCGGTGGAGACCAAACCAGAGGTAAAATAACAGGTTGACAGAAAGACATGCAAAACCCTTTAGTGGCAAGCGGGTTTTAGGCGGTTGGGAGTAAAGTATTAATACTAATACTAATAATACTTTGAGCCCTAAGATATACAATTTACATGAATGTAGGAATCCAGTGTCAATATAATGTGTAGGTGTACGGTAGTAGGGACTTCAAGGAGGGCGGGCTAAATAAACCCCCTACAGTGTTACAACATAGTAAAGTTATCCAATTTAATAGCAGCAGCATTTGATATAGAGCTTTATAAACTCTGTTCTCCATGACAAGAAATAATGACTTTATAATAACAACAGACTGTAAAGAAGAAGTGGACGGAGACACTGGGACGTCGTCCATTGGTTTGTGGACTGCCATTTTGAAGCCTTGAGTTTGGTCATTTTGGCCGTGGACATCTTGGTTTTTTGGAATCAGAACAGCGCAACAAAATGCTGAAGGGTTAGAATTGTTAGACGAAAACACCGACAACACCAAGGGCGGACAACGGCGTGTTAGCGACCTGTCAATCACAAGGTAGCCCCGCCCTAAAGCATACTCTGCTTTATGGTCTGTTTGACTCTAAATGGAGCATCATTTACTCAATGAACATCATGCTGTATTGAAGAAGATTTGAAACTAGAGATTGAGACCATAAACTCATGTTTACAATGTTTACTGAGGTAATAAATCAAGGGAGAAGTAGAGTCATTTTCTCATAGACTTCTATACAACCAGACTTCTTTTTGCAACCAGAGGAGTCGCCCCCTGCTGGTCAGTAGAGATGATGTAAGTTCAAGGCACTTCCTCATTGGCTTCACTTTTCAGACCTGGAGGTTGCAGTCTGATAATAACATATGAAATTGCAATTTAGGATCTTGCCTTTTTTTCCGAATGGATTTGCTTTATACAACCGACAGGCACATCACTTAGCACTCTGCAGGGGTTTTGTGTGGATTAAAGCCATCCCACAGCTGATAGGTTTAGCTGTGATCTTTCCCTTTGTCTCTTGACACTCACAAAGCCTTCCCACTTATCAAAGATTCATTAGCTCACTAATCCATCCATCTCGCACTCCATGCACATCGTCCATCCATTAACATTGAGCCACATTCCTCCAGAGGGAGCGCTGAGATAATGCCCTGCTCAAGGACACAGGGGGTAATACATATGAAGTGATAGCCCGCCTGGGAATTGAACCCACAACCACAATGGCACATTAGCAGCGGCTGCCTCTCAGAAGTGATGCAGAACAGTATCATATCAGCCCGTGTCCCGGAGGTGGCAGAGATCCTGCTGCTGTAATTCAGATCACTCTGACAGCCCCATAAAGGACTATTTCTGTATCACTCCATCCTCATTTGATGCTGTGCTGACTTTGGAAAAAAAAGGGTTTTACTCTTTTTTTTTCTGTCCATTTGTCTCCTCCTATAATAAGTAACACCTGGAGAATTCACATGCAAATGAGTCTAGAGGAGGCGTTTTAACGCGTGGAAGCCAGTCTTAGGTGTAGTCCCATTGATTCATTTTCACGCTAATGCATTCATTTCCTGTGAGGCAGTGAAAAAGACAGGAAGAAGGACTTTGATTTCCTTAAAAGAAAGCCATTTCAGATGTGCTTCAGATGGAGGTGTTTTCCAAATCCCATTTTTCAAAAGCCGACTGAATAGAGCGGGGCAGGAGTGAGTTCTGAAACCCAGAAATGAGTCAGCAATTTTGCACATCCGGTTCCCTTGTTTCAAAGCCGGTGGGTTTTATGAATGGGTTTTTGGATGGGCTTGGATGCCTGAAATAGGTTCACGCAAGCTTAAGAGATTTTAACGTTTTGATCTACGACATAATATATGTCAATAAGTGAAATTTGAAGCTTTTACATGTCTAACATTGTATGGCCAGTTAAGATGATATTTCTAACTGTGCTGGAGTATACTGGTTATATGCAGTAAAGCCCTTTCCATATACAGTACCTATCCACCTTGTTTGCTCTGGGTAGCCCAGTGGTCACAAACGCCCCATTGAGCTCCATCAGGTCTCCTAATGCACAATGTCGTGCTGGGTCACTTCGCTGCTGTTAATTTGCATAAATGATGACTTGTCTCGACGCTGGCTTGAGACGTTGCAAATAAGTACAACAGCTTTTACAAATGACTCTCACCTCAAACAGTCGTCCGGACGAACACAGGCACAGAGATCCATGTAGATGCTCAGTACAATCATTTAAAGGATCACTTCTGTGTCTGCCTTACATGTCCTCCTATCTGTTGATCTCTATCTCGCTTCCTCTCTGTGTCCCTAAGCCTCTCTCTCATGAAAGGCTTGACAGAGATAGCACTTCTTTTCTTTTTTTTTCCCAGGCTGACGTACACTAATGTACTAATGGATAGAGGAGATAAGGAGAATGAGGGAGAGGAGAGAAGGACAGTACGCCCCACACACACACATACACACACACACCAACACAGGTTGGAAATTCTCTGGGGGAGGAAGATTTGCGGGCATGTTGCCCACCTCGGTCGGGAGAGAGGGAGCTGAAGGTGACATATGAGTGAGGGAGGGAGCACAGGGGATGAGAGAGGGGGGAGAGACGAGAGGAAAAGACCTGAAGAGAGGGAGTGCGGAGAAGTATTAGCGGGGAGAATAGGATGATAATTCACTCAAACATTAGCACCGCTTATAGCGGTAATATTATCTCTGCGAGATTTACACACTAGTCCTCTCACAACGGCGACACAGACACACACACACACTTTCATTTAAAAAGGATAACCGCTGACACATTGATATATACATGTCCACATAATTGTAAGTACACACAGCACATGCAACCAGTGTGCTTGCCAAACTACAGGTTCGGAAACTCACTCACACTCAGGGAAGAAGCTCCAGGCACGAATGACACCACTAACACACACACACACACACACACACACACACACACGCACACACACCAGGCTTCACAAAAGTCTGGTGTGTATTCCGAAAAACTGGTCGGACATTATTCCACTAACTTCTACTTAATGGGATAAAGATGGAATTATAGTGTGCTCAGGTGTTGCGCTCATCTGCTCATTATAAGTTTGCATTGGAGAGAAGAGGAGCTGTAGTCCACACACACACACACACACACACACACACACACACACACAAACAGGGCCAGGGACAGCAGCCCGATCCGAGATTATCAATCATCTCCACCAGCCTGGTGTTTTTGCCATTTAACCAGGCTGAGCAGCCGATGCGCTGCTTCAATCATCGTCTGCCAGTCTAAATGCTAGTGCTAATTAGCATTCACATGCTAAATTACCTCCCATCCCATGTTTCCTGATTAGGCTTAATCATTCTGACAGCTAGTTTTACTGCGAAGCTTGAAGAGCCACTGCACGCACGGCCATCTAAACCTCTAGGAAGAGATCCAAGGCACTCTCATTCGCAGGACACTGGGATCGGCAGAGCCGGTATCCTGCAAAGCACACTGCTCAGACTATTGGTTCCCAACCGCAGTGCTGGATACATTTGATTTACAGGCTTTACAAATTCTATTGACTTTACAGACTTTTCGCTAATCACTGCTCTTTCCATAAAATATTCCTCTTGCCTTTAAAAGTCATTCAAATAAAATGCAGTGCAGTAGAAGTATAAAGCAGCGTACTTAAAGGGACAGTGTATAGGATTTGAGGCATCGAGCAGTGTGGTCGCACATTGCAATAGAAGTGCCAATTGCAAAACCGTGGTAACGCAATTAACCTCGCTCAGACGCCATAACAATAACGCTATTTGATGAGCGATGGAAGTCAAACGGCGGCTGGCGGTAGCACAGTTTTGCTCGAGTTACCACCGTTTCATGAGCTTGTCAGAAAACTACGGTGGCCTTCAGGTAAAGTTAAGATGCAAGAGGTCCTCTCTAGAGCAAGTGTTCGGTTTGTCTGTTCTGGGCTACCGTAGAAACATGGCGGTGGCGGTGATTATGCACTAATGAAAACACAACTATGAACATTACATTCCAATTCTTCTAATAGATCCCTAAAATGCTACACACTGGCCCTTTAAGTAAAGTGGAAATACTTAGGAAAGTCCAAGCATCTCAAAGTTGAATCTGAGATAACGTACAATATATGCAAACTGTTATGAGAGGTAGGTGAGGAGTAGGTGCTGTTTGATTTGAAGTTGGAATTTGCTGGTGCCATACAGTTAGATATACTGCGTAAAAGATTCACAGAATGCTGGGTAGTGTATACGTCGCTGCGGTCACACAGAAACTGAGGAGAACACATGAGGCAACTTGCCAAAAAAAAAGGCAAATCAGATCATCTCTGAGTGGGACAGCCGTGCGATCGAAGGAGCGGGGCCGGTGAACTTCTGGTCCACCTCGCTGGCTCCGAGGTGCCCCGAAGTCTAATCGGTCCCTCACTTGTCTCCGTGTCTCACGACGGTGAAGTGCCAGCGCTCCGTCAATCAACCCAGTTGGAGCGGTAGCGCCGCACCAAATCGGTCCTGTCACTCAGACCATCTTCCGAGATAGAGAAGGAAAAGTAATTGGATTTGCTGCTCGCAGGGAAATGATGAAATGACAATGAAACCCCCCCCCCCCCACACACACACACACACATTCACACACCTATACACTACTGAGTAACCCCCCCTCCTCTAACTCTCTCTGACTTCGTTGCTTGCGTCTTTTTGTCTCGTGTATGTGGAAATACTTGAGGCTGTTGAGAGTTCCTCTTCATCTCGCCTGATGTGGTGAGAGCGCCTTGTTCTCTCCAGGTAGACAAAAGACGCGACGGAATGAGAGGAATGAAAGGATTTCCAGGTTTTTATCGAGATCTGAGGAGGTTTTTGTTTTTTGTTTCAGGCAAACGGCACAGAAGGCAGCTCATGGTGCAATTTCATGCTGTTAAGAGCTATTGGTCCGCCACCTACTCCCGTGTCTCCCTACAAAGTGATGCACTGTGGGGGTTTTTTTTAAAAGAAAGATGTTCGACTTTGAAGCGCTGAGCAAAGAACAACAGTATATAATGCAGACGTATGCTGCTGCTGGCTGGCAGCCGTTTTCACTCGGAGAGAGGAGGCCCGTTCTGTGTGACAAGGCTGTAACTGTTCCCTACACCAAATACCCACACTGCATCTCTTATGTCCTACATCCTAGTGTACATCCTTCATCTAACCTTAGACACCCTCTGTCTCACGTCTTTCATCTTGCAACCCTAAGTCTTGCGTCATACATTCTAGCATGTCTTTAAGCCTTCAGTTTCTTTTGTTTCTTTGATTCTGCACTCTACGTCCAACAATTGACGATGCCTTCCCCATAGCGATACACTCAAGGAGTTTGCGGCCTCTGTTATGACTTGTAGCTCATTAAGGCTATTGTTAGCTCATGGTAGCCAACTTTAAGATACCGCACAAAGTGCTGTATAATCATTTACAACAATAACAATACTTTTAGCTTTTTCCAGAGCTCTCGACTGGATCTGATTTCCAAAAGTGCAAGCAAATGGAGCTCGAGTTAAACGTCCAGAGTGGGGGATGTATTGGCAGAAAAGGAATATAATGTATGTTTTCTTGGCCCCCTTGACGTTTTCGTTACGTTAGAATAAGCCGTTTATATTACTCACGGAGCTGGCGGCCATGTTTGTACAGTAGCCCAGAATAGACAAACCAAGCACTGGCTCTCCATAGGGCTAATTGCATCTTCTCCTCAGCGACCGTATTTCACTTACACCACCAGATGCCGCTAACTCCTACACGCTGGCCCCTTTAAGATCACTTTTTATTTATGTTTCTAAGGTAGAGACAAAAGAGCTTTCATGCTCAGCATGATGACTCCTGATGACATGATGACTATGTTTCAGCATTAACCGGTGACTGTTACATGTCACTGCAATAAAGAGTTTTTTGTCTCTCTTTAAACCACTAAAATGCAAGAACAGTGTGTTCCTGACTGCTGACGCAGAAAATAAGTCCCATTTGAAAGGAGCATTATATCTCAGCTCCCTAGAGAGCATCATGTACGGCATCCATGCTGTGCATCCACTGCAGTACTTGCTGAGGTTCAGGGTTGCCTCTAATTTTTTTAATTATTTCTAGAGATTTATCAGGGTAGCTGTCAATCCATCTATTTATTTCTAAATAAACTGTTTGGTCATTTAAAATGTGAAACATTCTTCAATTTGCTGGCTTTGTCTATTCAAAAGTCCCAAACTGAAATTGAAGCGACCGATTCCTCCATTAACTCCTCCAGCTCTACTCATATCATGGATCCACATCCTGCCACGTGTCCTTCATCTCACGTCGTATAATCTACACCATAAGATCCTAAATGTTGCGTCCAGATCAGTTTGAAGACAGCGTCGGCATTCTGTCAACGGTCTGCGTCTTTCTTAAGACTAGTCACTCAATGTAATGGCGACCTTCTCCTAACAGAGACTATCCTGCACAATTAAATCACAAAATTAGCCTTTATTTTGACACGGGCTCTCAATCAGCTGTTCTCTGCTGTGCCGCGTTAAACCAATAAAGCCTGTTAACAGAATGCTGATTTGGTGTTTACCCCAAAGTCAGAAATGCAGTCTACAAGGGCGACTTCATACAACAGTGTTAGTCCTTACACGCACAGTCAAAACCTGCACAGAAAGAAAAGACACAAACCCAACAGTAATGGAGACATTAGGAGGGTATTTAGCACTACATGCCAGTCAAGGCATTCTGATTAGTCATGCTGATGTAAAGCAGCAGCCTGGCTTATGTCACAGCTCTCTCTCTCACCCACATATCCAGACGAAGACACCATCACTTATCGAATGGACTGCCTGGGTTTAAGATTTACACTAACGATTATATATTCATAGATCAATCGATACGGGGAGTCTGGCGCGCACTCAGCAGCAGTCACATTGTGGGATTTCTAATGAGCGTGAGCGAGCGCGCGTGTGTGCAGACACCAGCGCGCTGCAGCTTTACATTTCATTAGGGCCAAGGAGCACAGTTTAACTCCCAATGAATAGCAATAAAAACCACACAGCCCGGAACCCTCTCTCATCCCATCTGCCTCGCTCTCTGCGTCTCTCTAATCCCAGCTCCCCTCCCTCTTGCCTCCCTCAAAAATTCTGTTTTGGTAGCAATCCAGTTCAGTCATTTAAGAGTTGCTGTCCAATTTAGTTGGAAAAGACCTCATTTTAAAAGGCAAAAACGAATTGCATCCTGTGTCAGAGGAAAGACTTAACCAGGCACCGGCGGATGTAAACGCCTCGTGAACGGTGTAATTGTGCTGATTTATTGTTATTGGTGTCCTGTCCCGCTGTTTCCCCTGCCCGTACACTGCAGCATCTGCATTGATCTGCGCCCGGACACCGGTGGCCTCCATCCTCCGCGCTCACCTTCCTCCCCTCCGTCTCCGGAGCACAGGAAGGCATGCCGGCTGAGGGGAAATGGGATTCCGATCAGCGGGGTATCATCCAGGATCTGCTGACACCCCCCCCCCCCACACACACACACACACGCTCAACAAAGCCGGCACACGTAGACACAGAACAGGGGTCAGGCACAAGGACTAGCGGGCCAGGTTTCAGTCGACGTAGCAAAACACCAGAGACAGGAAGCCGTGTAAGGAGGCATATGTGTGTGTGTGTGTGTGTGTGTGTGTGTGTCTCTGCGAGCTTGCACATTATCATAGCCTATATAAAAGAAGTTGACAGCAGCATTACTGCGGCAGACGTTTCTCCGGCTTCGGAAACACAGGGGCCTTAACGCTTAAGCTGTCAAACTGGTACGAAAAAGTGTAGCAGCTGAATATTCCAAACGCATTTCGGCTTGAACAGAAAGTGGCAGACGATGTAAACACAAACACTTCCAAACCAATGAGACAAGCACTTACAAAGTGATAGATGACTTGAAAGCGTTCCTAAAATAGTCTTTAAAACTTTCAATTTCAAATGAAGCTGACAGTGAAATGTGGATGTAACTTCCTATCTTTTTATTACGTATGTATTTATGCAATTATTTTTATCCTCAGGTGACTTTTAATTCAGTCTCCAGATTATTGGTGACACTCTCGTATGGAGATGTCCTGCAAAGGATGAAAAGAGAACAAAAACACAGAAGCGGCTCCGTCGCATCTCAGATGAAGGAGCGGCTGATTGGCACACACACCCTGCGGTCTACTCAGCATGGGTACACACACACACACACACACACATACTGTAAACCCACTGGCGTACACACACACACACACAAAAGCACTGCATGCTGCGTGTACACTGAACATAGTGGAAATTACCGCTTGCCTGTGATTGAGGAGAGATGTCGAAGGGGCGATTGTGGCTAAGTGGATAGCAGGGCCGTCTTTCAATCAGAGGCGGTTCGAACCCCGGCTCCGCTAGTCGCATGTCGATGTGTCCTTGAGCAAGACACTTAACCCCAAAAATTGCTCCCGTAGCTGTGCCTACGGTGTAGAAATGTGATAGACTCTGAATTGTAAGTCGCTTTGGATAAAAGCGTCTGCTAAATGACTGTAATGTAATGAAGGCCACCATTGCAAGCGTGAGCGCGCAAACACACACAGATCTACTTCACCTCTGGGGACAAACAGGAAATCATCGTCAAACAGCAGCAGCTCTACACACACACACACACACACACACACACACACTGCCTCGCTCCGTGGGAGAAAATGTGCATCTCCCCAGAGCTGCTGCCTTCAAACATATATATGTGTGTTGTTTGGTATGTTTAGAAAAACATGTGCGTGTGTCTGCAATGAGATTTGATGACAAAACCATTTGTCAGCAATGTCAAAACCAATGACCATTGAAAATACATCACAAAATTGCTTCAGAGTGAAAGTGGTTTTCTGTAGAGCATTGTACACACACACACACACACACACAGAAACTCTCTACTCTGGCAGGAGCATTTGAATCCCTATTTCAGTGACATTTTGTTAGTTTTATGTCGGTTATTACTGTAATGTATTGTTCACAACGAGCAGAAAATGGGAAACGCCAGAACATACATGACAAAAACAACTTTCAGAGCGGACTATGATATCTTCTATATGCTGCGGGCTTGGAAAAGAGTTTCTGGGCCAAACAGGATTGAATGTTTATTGAATTTGGTCTGTTTGAAGAGCTTCTAATCCTTTACGCCAAGTTAATACAGCCATGACTCGTCAAAAATGGAGTTTCAAGGCTTTCGCACCAAAACGGCAATACTGCATCAACTCTAAAGAGCAATGGGAACACACACACACATACACACACTCACACACACACGCATGCCTACCTTCTTCATGCGTCCACCGCGGGTGCCAGTGAACGCCACGGTGTGCCCGCGGTAGTCGTAGGCCGCCACGGAGGTCATGCCGTCGTCCTTGTCCACGTAGAGCGGGATGCCCTCGATGGCGGTGGTGCCCCCTAGAGGCTGGTTGAAGTCCTGGCCGCAGAAGTTGTCGTCTATCTGCAGTGGCTGCATGGGGGGGGGGGAAGAGGAAGAGACGGCCATTAGCTCAAGCATTAACACTTTTTAAAACAATCCCTTTTCCCGTTTGAACTGACATTAATTGTTAAAGGAGGAGGAGGAGGCTGTCGACGTTTTATAGTGCTGGAGCGAAGCCAAGCCGCTGCAGATTTACTGAGAAGTGGAACGAAATGAATGAATGGGAGTCGCTGGAAAAATTCACTTCAGTTTCCTCCCCTTAAAACAAAAAAAATTTTTTATTGAAAAGCAAACTGATAGAAAATGGGGACACAGTGATGTTTGTCTTTCATTCAAACAGCACAATCCAACCGGTACACAGTTCTAGCTCCTGTGATTAATGGCTTCCCCTCCATTCCAGCCTTTGATTATTTCATAGTACATGATGTCAAACCAAGCAATTAAGCATCTCAGCATGGTTTGAATGGATGAACAGTTGCTTGCTAATGTTTTTAATATTGATTCCTTTGTATACAGCTTTGGCAATGTAGTTTCTAATAAGAGACAAGCCAATACAACGAGTAAATCAAACGGAGCAGGAGTAAAGACAAGGGGGGCTGGGGGGGGGGGGAGGCAGGACACTGGAGGAGATGACAGAGACATGACAGGAAGTAAATTATAGGTCAGATTAGCATATCATGATCAAAGTGTCTGGTACAGGCACATCACCACGCTGATATGTTGATATGTCACGCTTGATTTATATGTGTGTGTGTGTGTGTGGGGGGGGGGGGGGGGTATTAGGCATGTCATTAAAAGCATGCGATAGCTGCGTTCGCATCAGAGGTGTGCGGCATAGACGTGTGACACAGATCATCGACTGCATCTAAATTACCGCGGCGACTTCACACACACACGAGCATACAGAGACCCATATACACAACTCTGAAAGGAGACTGTGCAGATGCACACACACACACACACACACACACACACTAAATAACATCTAGTGCGTGCATCTTTACAAGCCAAGTTTCTGGATGTGGAGGGATGTGGCTATGAGACAAAGGATCCTTCAATTCTGGTTATTCGGGGATGCTGCAAATCTGATTTGACATAAAATTGCTTGGTTTCTCCCAAAAAATGATGATGTTTAGCCTATTTTAGTACAAAAAACGGTAATAAAACCATGTCGCCTAAGATCATCTTGGCTGATACAGCAATAGAAGGCTACCATTTCAAAATCAAAGAATGCGTTTATTAATCAGAGGACTCGCATACGGATGTAGCACTATCAGAGTGCTAGATAATTTGGCAAAACAGAAAAATGGAATTAGGACCAGAAGTTCCATCTACAACAATGAAAAGTAATCAGGGTAAGAAAGCGTGTCTGTTGCTCTGTTTCAGTACTCTGGACAGCGCCGCATCTACAAACACACACACACACAACAAACATTTGTCGGCTGACCTTTTGAACCGGATGTTGTGAGATCCTTGGACGTAAGAGGGTGAAGTAAAATAGCCCTGCACTAAAATCATTCACTTCTCCTCCATATACTTACGGAAGAAAGAAAAAACATCTGCCAGCTGTGACGATTTGAGGGCGCAAAACACATGCCCCTTATTCTTAGTCGGGGTGACCCCTATATTCAACCATTGTAGGAGACGCAGGACGAGATGACGTAGTTAGAGAGCGTCAGTCAAACCTCAAACAACTGAAGACCATTTAGAAAGCATGATCTGTGGAATTTACGGATCTTTCATGTATTCATTTGAGGACGGCTACAGCCTCTCTTGTTCTAGTCTCTTCAGTGAATGTTGAGGTCACACGCCTCGTGTACGACACGATTTAATCACCGAGTCAAAGTCTATTTTCATCGCACTTCTCTTTCATGTACAGCCAGTGTTCCACCTCAGCCGCTCAGAAATACTACAAATAGAAAAGTTGGATGGCAAAAAATATATATTTATATATTATCGTTCACTGGAACAAATCTAACGCACGCACACACACACACACACACACACACACACACACACACACACACGCTCCAGCCTTTCCATGAGACACAAATTAGCATGCAAGCTTTCCCTTGTTCATTAGAAAACGTATCGTCTCCATAGAGACTAATCAATCACCCCCATCCCTCCCAAACAGCAACGCTGTCAGGGGAGCGAGTGTGTTTTCACACATAAGCGTGTGTGTGTGTGTGTGAAAAATAAGGTCTTTGGTGAACATTGTCTCACTTCTACCAGACTTTCAAAAGGCAGCCAGACACCACAGCAAACTTTAACGTCTGAGGACAAAGACACAACGTGAGGGTGAGAGAGACACACACACACCTAACGCGTTGGCCTTTTCTGTCATTTGCTTAAACATGTTTTAAATTTTGGAACAGTTTTTGCGAGTAATTTGAGAGGAAGAAAGGAGGACAAAAGGGAGAGATGTAGAAAGGAAGAGAGGGAGAGGTGGACATATGAAGCCTGGCCTTGGGTCCCCTTGTTTCCTCTGATAAAGACAGAGCAGAGCCAGACCTCCATTCATTCCTTCCCCTTGTTTCCTGTCTCTGTCTCTCTCTTCTTTTCCTTCCAGCCTCCTCCTGCTAATCCTGTCTTTCTCTTCTCTGTCGCCACATATTTCTCTCGTCTTCTCCCTTTTTCTTCTTGTTTTTCTTTCAAGGTTCACTGGGAACGGCCGGAGGGAAATCACATCCGTCCCAAAGGGGTTTATCTTTTCTTTTCTTTTTTTTTCTGCTTTCACATGCCTGCAGCTCTGCGAGACCATCTTTCCTTCCTTTCAGAGCGTTATAGGGATGATGATCCCGAGCTTCAAGCATTTACAGGTCACATGATTGTTGAGATAAATAACTAAATGCATGTTGCAGATGTCTTTGCCATCAAGCTGAGGATAAACGACATGACGGTCAAAAGCAAAGCCACTGAATATCAGCACCTATCTGTATGAAGACCACGTCCATTTCACGCCTCTATAAAAAAACACAGCTTTGTGTCCAAATCAGAAGTTTTAAGGAACCCGTTTATTACAGTGGCTCATAATTACATCATTGAGCCGGGATTTATTTCATGCCGGTGCCTCGCACTCGGCAACTAATCTGCATTCCCAGTGTCTGTGGAGCACAGAAGCGAGATCGCCGGCATGCTGAGGACGCTAATGGTTTGTTATGTTTAGCCCTGACTTGCATCATTACCGTAGAGTCAACAGCTCACGTTGAGGCACAGCGGAGCGTTCAGTTGACGTGTGGGGTTTTCTTTTCTTCTCACTGCAGACAAATGTGGCCTCACACAGACCGGACATCTGCTAGCTGTTGTGTGCCTTGTAGACATGTAGTTCCTACAGTCTGCCTGCTCTGTCACTCATTCCTGTACTGCAATCGGGACGCTGACGCTCCGTCAGCCGCAAAGACGGAAGTGACTGGAGAGCCTAAAAAAAACCAACTAAAAAAACGCATTTCCTCAATTGATCACCCTCGGGTTATTCCAGTGTTCAGACTACAAACAGGTTACTTTTTTTCCAAAAGTCGCTAAATGTAGCAAGAAAATCTGAGAGCCCGTCTCTTTAGGCCTCCTTCTAAAGAAATAAAGAATCCTAAGAACACGTTAGCCACCCTAGCTTTAAGGGGGAACTGATCCCGTCTGGTCCCAAACCACTCTTGAACTAAACAGAATTATTAATACGGTACTTTTACTTGACCTGTGACTCGGTTTTACAAAGCCAGAAGATAATACTTTGTTTGATACCTTAATTTAAGCAATTATGTTGTGTCACAAAAAAAGAGAAACTTTAGATGTCCCGTCGTTAAAACCATGAATGTCATATGATCAGGGCCTTCATGCTTCCATCATCCGCTGCATGACTCAGTTTAAACGGCTTCTGCTTTCTGCCACTGAGGTTTCACTTCAATGTGCACTTGAAGGACAGTGGCGTCGTCCATATTTGTGCTGCATTTATCATATTATAAGGTTATGGCTGAGTCGTCAGATGAATGGTGACAGTGTGTTTGGTGTGGATCCCTGTGATAATCCTTTACTGTGTCTCTAACATAAGGTGACCAGCAGGAGGCTTTTATTGGGCTTTTATAAGCTCTGCGTAGCTTGTTCCTGTTGGCCCTGCTGGACCTCTGACCGCGCTATTATTATTACAAGCTATTGCTCATACTCAGGACACTGTACAGAGCTTTACACATCACACACACAGGCGCACACACACACACACGCACACACCGTTGTGCTATTTTCAGGGGGTTAGACAAGGACAGAGTCCCCTGTGTTGTCCTTGCCGAAGACCTCTGCTGTACACGGGCGCAGGCTGGCCCCTGGCGACACACACAAACGCACCCACACACACACACACACGCACACACACACACACACACACGCACACACACGTAGGCCCCTGCCAAACTCTTGCTGGGTGAATGATGATGGGCCAATGAGGGAGAGAGTGGGGCAAGTGAGATGAAGAGAAAGGAGAGGAGATGGGGAGAGAGAAGAGGAGGAAAAAAAGAGGGGAGATAGGGAGGAGAGACAAAGGGGGAGGCTAAGGGGTCAACGGCACTGTTGTCGTCGCTAATGAGCCTCGATCCAGGAAGAGAGCGAGAGACGGAGAGGGTTTGAGTTCGGCGTGAGAGCTGACCGTGACCGTTCTGTGGTTTCACGAGATGTGGCACCAGGAGGAACACGTTACCAACATTAGCACGGAAAAACAAAATCAAAGCATTCTTTGTGTCGTGAGCAAGAAGTAGAAAGAAAACTTAAGTGCTTTCTCTTCATTATTAAAGCAAGGGGTGGTTAAACTCTGTGGATTGTGGGCCAACACGGGAGCAAACAACAGTAAATGATTCGTCTTCAACTAGTTAAACTGCAAGAAAATCTGAATTTCTAGACCACAAAACCTCATAGAAAATTCCTTTTCTTTCTAAATAACTGCAACATTATTACTGCTGCTCCTGAATTCCATTTAATACACTGCACTACAAACACTGCATGGATTTTGTGCCCACTTAAAATATCATATCATGTGTAAATAAGTAAACAAGTTAAGGTAAAACAGGCAGAAATGGCCAAATATGTGGTTTCTGTTCATGGCCTAGGGGCCCACTTCAAAGGTTACGATGCAAACGTGAACACAAGATGAAAATCTGTCAGTCTAGTGTTAAGATGTAACAAACAGAACGGGCAGAAATGGTAACATGTTGGTTTGTGAGGCAGAGATACTTTCACTAAATTCAGTCGACATCTAGTGTTTAAATTAGGATGTGCAAACAGTGACATTCATGAGGTGGCTGATGCTCAAGACATTTAAAATTGGTCGGCGGGCTGTAGTTAGGCCTCCCCAGGTTAAGGCCATTTATCAAGTCATGTATCTACTAGACTTTCGTTCATGAATATTATTTTTATGCAAATCAGGTCCGGGTAATATTTCCATTAGTCTGGATGGGTGAAGACTTTTATTCTGGAATCTAAAAGCCATCATAAGCCACAATAACCACTGTTCCCTTTAGTGTAGGTGCGACTCTTCTCTTCTTCAGTTCACTGCAGGGCAGTTTATTCCAAACAAAAGCGTCTATACGTCCGTCTAAACACCTTAAATTGTCAGCGTCTTAATTATTTTCAAATCTTGGTTTATCCGCGTCGATGTGAAACAGCGTCACGAAGAGGAGAGGCGGGGAGAGAACGAGCGAGTCAGAGACTGTGATTGAGGTAAACAGAGAGGGGAGAGCGAGAGACAAGTTGTCAACATGCTCTCCAGAGAGCCAAATGTCTCAAGAATCTTCTCATCCGATACCGGCGCAAACACACTGCTACAATCCCACGGAGAGCGTTTGTGTGCGTGTGTGTGTGTGTGTGTGTGAGTGTGTTAAACATAGCTCGTGCCACGTTCCCCCGTGAGAAAGATAATGTTGAAGCGTGTGAGAGTCGTACTACTGAGACAGCTGATGCAACGAACAACAAGACTTGCAGAGTGGAAAACTGCATTTCATTATTTGAGGCTTTGTGTGTGTGTGTGTGTGTCTTTTTTTAATAAAGAATGGAGATGAGATTGGACCGGGAAGAAGAACTTGGGAAGAAGAAGAAGTCAACAACGAACATATAAACACACTGCGCATGTATACACACACACACACACGCACACACAGTCCTGGCCTGCATCCAGGCATTTGTTGTG
>NW_022280074.1:2662722-2686803 GCF_004355925.1 Anarrhichthys ocellatus
ACACACACACACACACACACACACACACACACACACACACACACACAAGTGTCCTTGCACACATATACCATTGTTGTTCAATGTGCATTTGTGTGTCTGTGGGTGAGACAGAGTGTGTGTGTAGTGGGGAAAGTGTACAGCCTCTGTAAGATACATCCACACACACACACACACACACACACATAGAGTGGACTTTGTGCAGACATCTGGCAGTGCAGTCTGCTCTAATGGCAACAGAACTACGGGCATCTGCATCTCACGCCCACACACACATGCTGTCACTCGCACACAGACACACAGTGCCCGCCCTCTATCACTGCAGTTGGTCGAGTTAGAGCAGGACAAGCACAAGATGCAAAAGACTTAATTTGTCCCATCGAGCCTTTGTGACTAATATTATTTTAAAAAGCAGCTTGAATATCCGTTGCTGCGTCTTGATTGTGTTTGATTGGAGCGTACTGTTGTTAACGCACAAGACCTATAACGGAGCAGCGGCCCAATCATAACGAATGACACATGGTTTCTATCTGTTCTCTTCGTATAAAGGTACCCTGTGGAGGGTTTTCGGTGGCGGTATGTAGCCATGCAAACCATTTTGTTTGCATCTTGTGCTTTGAGTAGCATCCGCACAAGACCGCAAGCGAGTATGAAGGCGATGTAACACAAACACATTCCACCAGTTTGAAGCTGATCGACCGGCGGCGGTAAAAAGGCAGTTCATTCATACTTTTTACACATTATTAAAGCAGCAGAAATAACACTTTATCCTATTTTGCTCAAACCGTCACTCTGTCCTGACAGTAGTACATGAGACAGATAATCTGCGGAAAACAAATCCGGTTCCTCGGCCTCCTTTAAGTGCTCCTTCTACCGTGCCCGAAGGAAAACAACCAATCAGAGGCGAGGAGTCTGTCACGCAGCTGTCAATCACTGCTTGTGGATTGCGATCAAACTGTCAAACTAAGCAGAGCTGATCGATTATGAATAAAGATTGTGTTACTTTATCGCCTCAAATGTTTTAAGCAAAGTATTTGAATGGACTGCTTTTCTGGTGGGCGGTGCTTGGTTTTGTCTCGACTGTTTTCAACATGGCAGCCGGGTTAAATACTTTCTCATTCTCTAGTCCCACAGTTTGATTGACACAATCAGTCAATCCTGATTGGCTGTTTTTTTTTTTTCCTAAAAGTTACCGACCGCAGCTTTAACCGCAGCGTTGCAGGTTTTCCTTTGGAAGATGATTTGCTTGTGAAGGTTAAATATGCTGATTTGTTAAATATTCCAAAAATCTGCTTTGCAAATGTTTGAATTCATTCAACGATCCCTCGAGGAAACACTGAACGGAACACGAGAAAACTCATACATAATTAAGTTTCACAAAATCTCCCCAAAAGTAGTGTTTTTTCTGTTTAGTAGGTTGGTAGGTTTGGTACATTAATAATAATACTGTTGGAATTAATTTGACATTATTGTTTTAACAGTTGCAAAGAATCTAAAAACAAGTGGGAAAAATATATATATTTTGTTCCCTTATCTGGCAAATTATCTACAAAAAGCATCCAAATCCTGTTCAGGTCAGTGTTTCCTTCACACCGTCGGAACATCTGGCGTTCTTGGTGGAACTGGCATCCCTGCTTTTACTAAAACCACTCGGCACTACTTGGCTTCTCAATCACTCACATGAGAAGGAACTACGGATTTTTGCACACAGAACAAGCCATCATTGACCTGATGCTTTCTATCTTTTGGTAAATGTTTTATTTTTTTTAACTTTCTGCAAGTTCATGAATGAAGGGAAGGCCCTTTGACACTTCAGCATCTGTTGTTTTGGCTCGGGTGAAATGAGGAGCATTAAATTGGAGATGGAAGGAGAGCCTGGCAGCAAGGAGATGTGCTCTGGTGGAACGAAGAGGCTGCAGGCGAGAGAGAGAGAGAGAGAGAGAGAGAGGGAGAGGGAGAGGGAGAGGGAGAGGGAGGGAGGGAGAGAGGGAGAGGGAGAGAGAGAGGGAGAGAGAGAGAGACAAAGAGAGAGAGAGAGAAAGAGAGAGAGACATAGAGAGAGAGAGAGAAAGAGAGAGAGGAACAGAGGAATAGTTGGGATGCCAAGAGATCAGCGTTTGTATTTCTCAGCTAGATTCATTCCACACAGTCTTCTTGCTCCGTTGGTTCCATCATTCTCTACTTCTCTCTCTCATTCCTTTTCTTTATCTCTTTCTTTTTCTCCACTCCCTTAACCCCCCCCCCCCACCACCCCTTCCTTGTTTGAGAACAGATGTGCCAATGCGAGGAGCTGAAACATTTGAAATAAAACACATGCAAAACTTGACTGACCTCGAAGTGTGAACATGTGTGTGAAAATATTTATTGATCGCAAAACCAGTGGAAAGTGTTTCAGTGTTTCAGTCCCACAATTTCGAAAAAAGAAATTCTCATTGCTTTCTCTGTTCTTTAGTCACCTGACTATCCGCAGCTGTACAACACATGCAAGTAAAGAAAATAAAATGTTAAAATATCTCCCCGGGCCTGGCAATAATCACGCTATTCCTCGGTTGTCTCACTTCCTGTCTGAAGTGTTTCCCTTTTTCCTTCCTCCATTATTCAACACGGGGCTCTGTGCATGCGGGAGGCCTCATCAGCTCCAATACTGGTCACACTCAATATACTTTAAAAACACCTTGAAACACTCTTTTGGGATAATTGGTTTAATTGCAGAGTCCTAAACGAGGAGGCTGGATGGTGAATGCGAGCCGATCGCTTTTAGTGCCACACCGGTGAACTGAAAAAACAACAACAACAACAACAAAAACAAAACAAGGCGGAGCGGATTTGAAATCCCTGCCAGTCCGTGCGTTTGTGATGACTGAATCCCGGTGGGAAACCTTTCTGGGTCACAGTTTCACGGAGGTGTGCGGAAAAACAAAACGTACACAGTAGAGGAGTCCCAGAGAGAGAGGGTGCTCTGCGGGGACGAGAGGGCTCGGCTCCAGCAGTCAGTGTCAGTCGGCCACACGGGTTAATGTGCCGCAGCGGGACAGCAGCTCGCTTCACCCCGGATAGCCTCGGCCCTCCACACGGAACAGCTCCGGTCTGGCGTGTTGCTTTTCTGGCACAGTAACACGTTTGTTGACACAATGCTCTGAATATATTTGCCTGCTGTGCATGTGTATTTTCATCTTTATGCATGTAGTGTTTGTGGATCAGTGAGGCTGAATGACACTTGTCTTAGAAGTTTAGGATTCCATATTATCCACAAGAACTCCGAAGCCCACAAGCGTACGGTATGCTTTTTTGTTGTTGTTTTTTTAAAAAGATAAAATATCCCCAAAAATACAATATTAATTTTAGCCTGAATTTTAGCTTCTCAGCGCAACAGGGAAGCCATGACTGACTCGGCTGAGACCGACAGTCACGTGACAAAAGAATGGGCAAATCTTGGACTGAGATGCCGGCTGTTTACACAGAGCGGAGAGGACGACACAGGCATGTTCTGGAAGTAGAGGTTGCACAAAAGGTAAATAGCTTCAGGCTCCAAACCTCAGCTGGATTTTAATCAGATACCGATTTGCTATTGTTGTCGTCTTCCACCCTCCCTATTTAATGAATTACTGATATTTGCATGTCAACACATTTTATATCGTATTGGCCTCTACCTTGTAAAGAGTAAATCATTTACATGTAATTCTCTTAAAGTAATAGCACAATCATATCTAGTAGTGATAATATATTTGTATCTGGATGTCTGTATTCTACAGAGACGACTAGATATATCTCGAGGTTTGGATAGACTACAGAGACGATCCTAGGGTCGGTACAGGGACTGATCCGTGCATATTTCAATGAACCGCTGTCGGCCAAAGTCATCCACATCGAATGCGGATCTTCTCTTTACTGCACTCTGCCCCGCTTTGGCCCACCTCAGCCCGCCGCGACACATCTGCCACTTTTTGGCCTACGTCGAACCAAATGTAGGCAAACATCAACGTCTGCAACGTTCGCCAAAACCGCTCGCTCCGTGTAACACGGGCCAGATGATGCTCTTTAAAGCGTGCCGTCCATCCGAGCACTGCAGACTATAATCTGTATAATCTGAACCAAAGCCTTCCCTGACAGCTTTAATCCAATAACAACAGAGCGCTGCAGGGATTCACCCAAATATGGGGAGCCTGCAAGATACTCAACAGTGTGTTCAAAGTGACGGGGCACGGACCGACACGGAGGAGGACGTGCCCAGAGTACACACACAGATGCTTCAAATACACATGTGCATATGGCATGCATGTAGGAGTGCAACGGCTTATGAAACACAATTTAACGGAATTATGAGCGCGGGACTGACTTTTGTTGATGGCTGGCTCACAAAATTAAGATTTACTTTTGTAATTAATGCCTGCCGTACTCTGCCATGTCAGGGTTTCCGACCGGTGTATTGCGAGCCCTGCGTGCGTGTGTGTGTGTGTGTGTGTGTGCGTGTGTGTGTGTGTGCGTGGGCGTGCGTGTGTGTGTGATGATGAGTTTGATGCTAGCAGAAGCGATTGCCACGTGATCGAGAAACTAGCTGGCGTGCAAGGTTCGGTTCATTCTAGTGACAAGCTGCACCGCAGAGTTTATTTGTCAGGGACAATACATGTAGGCATTGTTTAAATAAAGTGCAACAGATGTATACAGGACTTCTAACTGACAGCATTAATCTGTGTAAAGTGTTATTGGCAGTTAATTATTAACATCTCTGCTGGAGAATGATGTTTAAGATACATAATAGAACGACCAATCACTGGGTGTTATTATTGAGTTTTCTTCTATCTTTTGAGATATAAGTCATGCTGATGAAATGCTGACAAAGAGCTTGGTAAGTGTGGTGAATTACCATATTTCAGATGTAAACTTTCCACTGTTTTTCAATATTAGCCATTGACTGCCAAGTGTGCGCGCGCATGTGTGTGCGTGTGTGTGTGTGTGTGTACTCATTTCCACAACCACGAATGAAAATGTGAAGCCAAATCCCGTCTTTGAGCTTCAACTCGTCTCACAGCTTCTGGTGAGCAGCTAGCAGGGGAACCCAAACACAGCCAGGGACAGTCTGCTTCAGAGACACTTACGAACGCGCCTGCATTCACACGTGCACACGTGAATAATTAAAGACACAAAATACACGTGAATGCGCAAACATAAATGGATGCATTCATGTCTGTCATGCACCCACACAAACATACACAAACGCAGCGTGACTGCCCATCAATAAATGATTACACACTGGTTAGATACTGCAGGTTTGCGAGTGTGTCTCAGACATCGTGTCTCAGACGACAAACACAGGTTTGTGTCACTGGTTAAGCAGCTGTAGAAGCTACGTGTCGAACGCTGAGGGAGTTCTGCTCCCTCTGAGCAGATTGTTTGGTGGACTCATAAATGATAATTGACATGGACACCAGCATAGCTTTGGGTTTAGCGAGTTGTTGCACAACTTAACCACATCTAATTCATCGGTTCTTACAACCCTCAGAACCCCAAAACCCAAAAAGATTCCATTGTTTGCCCATTTTTGTAAAAAAAAGATATTCTTGAGTTCTCTCTACTTCTAGCCATAGTTGTGCTGTTCCCATAGAAGTGCATGAAAATGTGACAGGAGCAAAAATCTCTCCGAAACTGCTTTGGGTTCAGAGGGTTAAACTCGCTGCAGTATCACTGCTTCTGCTCAGCGTTGCCTCGGAAGTCTCGTTGGGACTACTGGTGAGTTTCTGAGGTAAAAAAAAAGAAAAAGGGCACTGCAGGTCAGACTCACACAGCTTTAAGGCTAAGCAGCCACAAGCTCCGAAACGCCCAAATCCATGACAAGCTGACACTCTCGTAAGCCTATAGCAGCCATTAATCCATTTCCAAGTGCTAAGAGTTAACAATGCACACCACTGTGCAGTAGATTTACTTCACAGCCACCATTCATACCGGCCTGTTGGATCTGAGAAATTCTCCTATTGAGAATCCACTATAATATAGGAAGATTTCAGAGCATGGTGGGCGCCCCGTGCCTCAGCCCCGAGGCGGAAAATATCACAAGACTAAAGCATATCTTGAGGTGTTGGAGCCAAAGTCATTAAAATGCCTCAAGGTGTGTCATATTTTGCTGCATCATCGTGCATCACAATGTCTCGAGGGGCGGGAGTGAAAACTGCACCTCATCAAAAAGTGTTTCCCTCAACGGGCCGTCTTCTAGACAGCATTTGACAGTAATTCACCCCCGCCGCTGCATGTATTCATCACGGCACTGCCAGACAGAATTCATCTTTACAAGTCACTTAGTCGCCCACCGAGTCGTAAAAACTTTGATTTCTTGACTAAAGTCTCCGTGTGGCCTGAGATGACGCTCTGTGTTTTTCAGGGTTCTCTCACCTGCTCTTCAAGGAACAACATCGGTAAATAAAAAAGGCACACCGAGACACGAGTTGGCTTCTGAGACTGAAGTTAAAGCTACAACAGGGAGCTTTCATCGAGTGTTGATTTTGCCGGTCCCTGTGGGTCGTGTTCTTTGAGAATACCTACGTACAAATAGCCAGTCTTCCTGGTTAGGGTCTCGATTGCTGATGCAGATCATACAGAGGCATCAGTGTTGAATTGATCCTGTTTCATAAGCAGTGAAAAGTTCCTCACAGTGACTTTAAGTACCTCTTATTTTGTAGGTAAATGACTATGTGACTATGATAATGTGAAAGCAGTCACAAATGGTGACACACTCACAGAGGACTGTGCAGTTTGTTGTTGTGGGATATTGCTTTGGTTGTGCAGGTCAGCTCCCATCAGCATCGTTTTCTAGAAGCAGCCGGCAGCTGTTTAAAGCAAAAAAAAAGAAAAAGAAAAGTACCTGTCTAGCACCAAACAGCAGACAGACAACGTTGGCAACTAGCTGGTGTATACTGCGAAGCATCTAGCAGCTTAAGAGACAGATAGTTCCCCCAGGAGCTAGAGGCAGAGTGAGCGGACTCAACGTCCACCGGAAACCCGACTACAAATGAATGTTAATGCTACTTCCTGTCTGCTGGATGTAATGTGATGTGACTGGGCATCTGTTTGCGAACAGCTTCGCCATGACCACTTTGTGAGGTGATGATATGTTGCATTTACAGCTTATTCCACTGGCCAAAAATCAATGAATACCTCTTCAACAATACTGCGGAGTCATGTAACAGAACTCATTTTCATTTGCATAACTTAATTTCTGACTTTATCAAATACAAATTACTGTGTGACGTGATTCAGAGATTCAGTCATTACAATGGGGACCGAGCACTGCACCGTATTTTGCAAACTTTATCCAAAATAAGCCAAAAATGGCTTCCATAAGCTGCTGAATGTGTCATGGGGTTTTTACAAAGTGGAGTCGTTTGGCTTCAGCTCCATGTCAACGGTGCACACAACAGAATGTCAAGCTTTTCGACTGGACTTCTCTGAACCCAAAACGCTCCTTACATTTCTATCTACACAGGCTTGTGCTTTTTTGGACGACCCAACTATTTACTAGCTCATCTTTTGCACCGATGATTCATACTCATCCACGCCAACTGGAAGTGCTCCAACTCGTCGCAAAAACAATCACTGAAATAAACTAAACTAAAATAAGTAAAATCCTAAAATGAATCCTAAATACTTGAAATAGCTTCCCCGCTCGATATGCTGTATGCAAATGTATACTAGCTGGCATGAGAGGTTGTCTATAGGTCACTGTAAGGTCATCTTCAACCAAACAACTTGGCCCTGACAAATATGAAGGAAATATAAGTGTAAGGATGTAAGCAAAGCCTCGTGAGCCTTGATATTCCCCACCCAGCAGTCCTGATGCAATGTGTGTGGGTGATCCAGCCACTGAGGCACAAGCTAACGCTAATGAGACTGAAGATACAATGGAGATAGAGAGAGAATGAAGCAGTGAGCGGACATACGCACACACACACACACACACACACCAGGCGCCTGGAAGACACAATACAAAACGCCACAGGAATAGACTGTAATCCTGGCCAGCAGTGATCAACACTGATAAATATTAATAAACACTATTATGCGAGAGAGAGAGAGAGAGAGAGAGAGAGAGAGAGAAGTAACAAAAGAGTCTTCTTGCACTATGTTATTGCAGCCAATTTTCCCACTGACATCCACCTTGTGGTGCTGCAGACAATGCAGCAACAAAACACACACACACACACACACACACACACTTATTATTATTATCAGCCCATTTCCCTCTCTTTTTCCCCCCCCCCCCCCTCTTCTTTGGAGGCCAGGATAAGGTGGCACACACACACACACACATACACTCAAATGAGCACTCTATGAAGTATAGAGAGAAACCCAGAAAAAGGAAGATAAAAGGAGTCCTAAACACACACACACACACACACACACACACACACACACACACACACACAGAGGACAGTATCTCCTTCTCTCTGTATGAATCGGCCTCATTAGTCATGCCGAGGCGGTAGCGTTGCCGGGTCGGCCTGCTCACAGAGCTGTAGAGCTGGACGGCAGCCCGCAGCCGGCGAAGGTCACCCTCCACTCAGTTTAACTCCCAGAAGGCCAACACCGGCCTCCTCCTGATAATGAGCGGGACATAAAGATGCGCGGGGAGAGAGCCGCACCCCGTCAACGGCGGGACAACAACCGGCTCACCCAAACCCAGGAGGACTCGGGACGACGCACGGACACGCAAACCTGCTGTTGCCAGAGTAATCAGAGTGTACGATCTACCGAGACGTTTTGTTAAAGAGAATGATGATAAAGAACATAATCGTGCTCCAAAGTGAAGCTGACACAAAGGTTTACGACGTATGAATGCAGCAGTAGTGACAGCACCGCCACAATAGTGTTTACAGTATACAATAAAAGCAGAATTGTGTGAGTACAACTTTATCAATGTGAATCGGAGTGTATTTTTATTTTTTTTCACTTTTAAACTTTTGAATGTTTGCCGTCATACATCGTGCGTCGAAAACTAATGTGCAAGAAGTTTCGCAGAAAAGGACAAAAGACAAAAGACGTATTTTGACATTGACGAGGGAATTGTTTGTTCATCCGGCTAAACTTACCGAGATGAACCTCAGGCTGTTCGGGTTTCACTCTCCGTGCTTCACCTGAGCCCCATTTTTGTTCCTTAGGTGAGGCCCGAAGTTAGAAGGAGCAGCTCATTTATAATCACTTGCATCACTGGAGAAAGGAAGTCAAGCTGATCCCAACACATGCATGACGTACATACAGTATGTATACAGTCATGACTCATGGTTCTGAGGTTTAATAGCCACTTTCTCGCTGGATGTTAAGCAGGCCTTACAGAAGGTTGTCTAGCTGACAGTGGGGCCATTGTCCAACTGTCTGCCCACATCTCTGTCCATGACTCTTGCATTATCCCATTGCTCCTCTATATTTCACCTCATCCACAGTATCTCTATCCACTTTGCTGGCCATCTAGCTCTCTTGTTTTGTGGGTAGGTTTCATATGAGTTACAGTCTGCGGGTCCTTATTAATATACTTAAACAGGAGGGCTGAATCTCAACTCAAATCATGGGTGACATTGTAGAGACCCTCATAGACTGAACAAATTACTTTCTCTCCAATATGTGAATTATACTGCCTGAGCCCTGGGAGGAAGACTGGAAATGGACTTGGACTGATCTCAAGTCCATTTAAGACAGGCAGTGGAATGGTGACCATAAAGCCCCTCCTTTTATTAGCTATAAACCTGGTGCAAGGAGATAATCCGCGGCCTTTGGAAAGTGAGAGTTCCATAATCATTCGTGATGTCGGTGAAAAGTTTGACATCATTTGACAGTGCTAAAAATCTAATATTGATCTTCAAGGAGCACGTTTTTTCTGAAAATTGATTTTCTCAAGCGCCGTGATGAAGTTTGACGGCCTCCAGGTGAAGCGGAGCATCTGAGAGTTGACTGACTTGACCCGACCTTGTCTCTCGACACAAGGCCGTGTGAAAGTTTCCACATGAGACTAGCGTAGGGGCGAGGGGGGCCGTCACCGCCCTCGTCAGGAAACGCTGAACACGGCCCTACAAGGAGATGATGAATCCATCACGCCGACGTCCCACAGCGAGCTCGGCCGACACGACCTTGATCGATCGCAGGCGGAAACGACAGATGGCCATAAAGGACGATCGTGTAACTGTACGCTCTTTAGCATAATCATATGCATATAGAGTTTACTTCATACTACGAGGCCACATGGCGCTCGCGCTGCACTGGTGGGCTTGTGACAAGAGGTGCCATGATGTTATTGTCTTGTAAGTGGGGCACTTTCAAATATTAAATGAAATGGGAAGATAGAACGTGAAAGAACTTCCTGGATGTGATTCCGTTACTTGAACATACATGTATTGTGTCCAGCTGAACACAGACAGTGACTTTCAAGAAAAACACGAAAACATGGCTACCTTTCCCACTAACGTATTTCTAAAACAAGTGGTTACAGTGATAAAGCCATGTTTTCTATATACAGATAAAATATAACGTTAACGTTGGATAATCTAATTTACGACGGTCCATGATCAAATCATGTGTGGCAAACACTTCTGTCAAGAAACGTGATCAAATCTAAGCTTAAAATAATAATGTTTACTCTAAATCACTTTATTCAACGTGTCGTATTTTAAACAAAGCATTTGCAGTAACCAGATCCTGTAAAAAACATTAATTGATGCGCTCCTCTGTGCAACTCAGATCAAGGAATGACTCGGCTGAGACCGACCGTCCACTGACAAAAAGTCAGTGAATCTCCGATTGGACTGCAGGCCATTCACACAGAGCCGAGAGGAGACCAGAGAAGTTGTAGAATGTAAGTTCAATATATAAAGCATGATTTCAATTTGTTTCCAATTTTTGAAAAATATATTACTTTATTTTTTCATTATTTATAGCTATGACTGGGCTATACTGCACAAAAGACATTGTTGCCCCACCACCACCCTTCCAGCCATGAGTGTGCTGTTTCCATCGAGGTGCAGCACTTATATACCTCTATAGGAGCAGAAGACGGCCTGAAACTGCTCGGGGTTAATGGAATAGCCACAGGTTTGATCCCTTCACCTGCCATACGAGCAGTCAAAGCACAAACATGAACCTGCCGGCTCATTCCAACTCCCACAAGGCCGTGCCATAATTGGACCAGTGGCGTCGGACACATTGCATACACTGTCATGACATAGCGGATAAAAGGACAAAGACTGGTCCATTTTTTTCTATTAAGTTGTAAAACTAGCTACACTTAGAATAAAGAAAGACAATTCAAACATAGTTCAAACATAGTTCAAACATTAAAAAGTCCACATTAGTGCTTGTTGTAATTCTGCCTGTCCGTAGTGTTGTTCTTAATACTTTAAGTCTATCAACACCCATCAACTATCATCTCAGAGTGTACAGCCTCTGTGCGGCTGCACTGAGGCACAGCGGTGCTTTGTTTCTTTCCTCTCCGCTCTCAACCCAGTGATCCGTCTAACGTCGCACCCTTCCTCACGTCTTCCCTTCTCCTTTCCCTTTCTTCTTCAGCATCCTCCTCCCCACCCCCACCGACGAATCCTGCTTTCTTTCATTCCCTCCCCAGTAGCGTCGGCTGTTCCCCTCCACATTGTATTTTCAGATCACATCTCGGCACTGGCTTTATACACTAAGTCACTCTGCACCTCATCACTCAAAGGAAAGTCAAGGAGAGGGCAGAGAGAGATGGTGCAACAGCAGAGGTTTGAGAAAAGAGAGAGAGACAGAGAGAGAGAGAGAGAGAGAGAGAGAGAGAGAGAGAGAGAGAGAGAGAGAGAGGGGAAGAAGCTGAAGAGGAGCGAAAGGAGCAAGAATGTAAAAATGAGGGAGGTTAAAGGTTAAAAATTAAAAGGCATAGAGAAGAGGTCAGGGAGAGGAGGTGAGGGACACGGAGAGAAGCAAAGCAAATGAAAGGCAGATAAAAGAAGGAGTGGAGGGAGAATGGGGTTAGCAAAATGAAAGAAATCTTTATGCAAAAAGATGGGGCTTGAGTGAAAGAGAGAGAGAGAGAGAGAGCGAGATAGGAAGAGCGAGAGAGAGAGAGAGAGAGAGAGCGAGAGAGGAAGAGAGAGAGCGAAAGCGAGAGAGCGAGAGAAGAAGAGAGAGAGAGAGTAGTCCAGAGATTTATGGCAGGTTGTTATGGAGCACCGACTGAATAACAGAAGGTGAGACCAGGTGAATTATTCATGGGGATACAGGGCCATGTGTGTGTGTGTGTGTGTGTGTGTGACATGTGGGTAACACACACACACACACACACGCAATGTCTCTCAAGCACCCTTAGGCCAGCTCATATATGAGGGAAAGGAAAGACAAGCCACCCACAACCTGTGGACAGTCTGAACTATTCCTGGGAGACTGCCGCCCATAGCCCTCAGGCTGAGTAGTCTCACTTAGCTGTGGATACATTTTGACCAAATTAGGTTCAATTATGATAGAATAAATTCATTTTCATCCCTCTTGTATTCACATCCGTCAGTGGTAAGAAATTCCCACCTGCACTTGAAAATCTACGTATTTAGCTCTTTTAGTTCACCATTAGGTAAGTTCTCATGATCATCATTAACATTGTGCAGGAAAGTTGGAGGGATGAATGTTTTCTAAGCCCAGAGAAACATTTAGGCTACTGTATGGCAGGTAGACCCGATAAATGTCTGTGATCAGTGCTGCAGGGATGACGTATTTATGTAGGCCAACCCTGGAAGTTAGCAATACACTGGTTCCCTCAACAAAAAGGCGATGGGATTTTTCCATTGGATTTTGGATTATTGCAGAAAATAAACTCTGTGGCTTATAATTATAGATTTAGTTTAGCGAGATAATCTTCACAAATGAACAACACTTTTATAAGTTTTGAAGAGTGAAAGCAATCGCCACATGAAAAACTTAACAATAGGCTATTAATTAATTACGCCACAGTCATGTGACCTCACGTCACCACCACTAAGCTAAAGGGGGACTAGTGTGCGGCGTGATGAGGTTTTGTAGTCTCATTTAGCCACTTGTTAGCAACCGCCTTTTTTAAGACACGAGAGGGGAATTTACTGATGTATTTTATGTCATAGAACAAAATCTCTTAGGTTTGTGTGAACCACAGAACATATTTCAGGCATCTAACCAAAAACCCATTAAAAAAACGTGACTTGGAGACGAGGGATCAGGAAGTGCAAAAATGCTGACTCATGTCTGGGTTTTATGACTCATACCTGGAGCACTCTTTACTCTCTCTTTTATGAGGATCATGGTGAATATACTGTATTTTCTGTACAAATGATCTCAATGGGCTGTAATTCTGGATTGGGAAAATCGAGGTTTATACTTTCCACTTACAGGTTAAGCAGGGAAACTTGAATAGATGCACAAGCAGCTTGAAGTTTTGGGGACCTGCCATCCTGACAGGGTGGGTGTTCAATATCCGAATATTTCAGTTTAACATGAGGCTAATGTTGGTATTCACCCAAAACATTGTCTTTCTGTGTTTTCCCCATATAGTTCAGCTTCATTTTCAAGCCCCACTGTGAAAATATTTGAAGCCAACCAACAGCATATTTTTCACCTATGTAGACAGAAAAACAAGTAAATGCTTCAGAGCTGGACAGTAACTCTAAACCAGACAAATATGAACACAACCTAAACCGATGACGACTAAAATGCTTTTGGCAAGGACAAGACAATCTGTCCAATCCAACCTCCAAATAGAAACTGTACTTGAAGTGAAGTGAATTGGCCCATTCTGTTTTGTTTTGTTTTCAATTAGAAACCAACACATGCACACACAACCACAAGCCAAAACAACCAGGATCAACATAATTTTCATGACTGACGATGATCACAAAAATACTTGTGGGAGCTACTGCCTCAAACACTCACCGAGTTGATGCAGGCCAGCTCCTTGTTGAGCAGCCAGGGCAGGGAGAGTTTCCCCTCTCCTCTGTAGCACGACTGAATCCTCTCCTTAATCTTCTCCTTTATCCGTCTCATTGTGAACAGACACAAAGCCGACTCCTTGGGCGGCTTGGCTCGGTTCTTCTGACCCTGGGCGAATACGGTAAACAGAACCTCCTCGTGCTCTTGAATACCAAGCGAGCGGGCCAAACGGGTCCCCGGCCGGGCCAAATAAGCATCCTGAACCAAGCGGTACTCCACTCCGTCCTTGGTGCAGCCGATGGGGAACTCCACGTAGGAGTAGAACTTCGGATCGTCGACACATAGGCGCACAATTTTAGAGGTGAAGAACTGTTCGCTGCTCGCGTCCGGCGAGGTGAGCTGGGTGTCGAGCTGTAGGGTAAGATAATACACAAACTGCTCACTGTTGAAGCCGTAGATGTAGTAGATGTCGAACGCCGGGAACTTGGAGAGCGTGTCTGAGGGAATCTTCAGCTGCGAGGAGACAAACTCGTCCTGGTAGACGAAGCTGAACATGTCGGCGTTCTCCTCGTTGGACATCAACTTGCGGCTGGACAGCGTTGGGAAGTACTCCGATTTCCCGTCGATGGGGGTCCCGACAAAAAGCTTCCCACCTCCACCAAAAAGATCCGGGGAGATCACAACACCCGACATGGTGCCTGCCTCGGCGACGCTGGACAGATAATGCTCTTTGCGGTGGTGGGGCTCGCCCAGCTTGAACAAATCATCCAGACGCAGGAACTGGCAAATTCCCTGGGAGGTGCTCCCACAGGCAATCAGGCGGTTGTGGGCAGCATCAAGTAGCAGGAGCTTGTTGACATTAGAGGTCTGCACCAGCTCGTGAGGGCAGGACTGGACACCGGGCGGAGGGTAACAGCGAGGGTTGTCAGTGACTGGGCCAGTGACATGGCTCCGCAGCTTGGTCAGGTTGCTCGACAGCTTGTAGATCCAGTTGACGGCGCCCAGGTAGACCTCGCCCGTTTGGTTGTGAACCACCAAATGTGTGAGGCCTCCCTCCGGTGGGAGGAAGGAGAGGAGGAAGGAGGAGGAGGAGGGAGTGGAGGAGGGAGTGGAGGTGGAGGGCATGGACAGGGAGAGGAGGAGGAAGAGGATGGGGGGGATGAGAAGAGATGGGTTGAGGTGGGAGGACATGGCGGTGAGAGGAAGGTGTGAGCGAGTGGGTGTTGGTGTGTATTTTTGAGTGCGTAATCCTCTGCAGGGTCAGTCGGTGCCTTTTAGGACTGCAGGGTATGATGATACGAAAGAAGAGTTTCCAAGCAATCGGCTTCCTCAGTCTTTTTTTTGTCCTCCTTGCGCCGCTGTTGTTTTTACAACCTCAAGCCCTGATCTTCAGCCTCATCCGCCACCGGCCCTGAGAAAGAGAAACAAGGCAAAGATCTTAGCAAACAACGATGTCAATACATTCACGGGCTTGTGTTTTGCACATCCAGAGGTCTGACAAAAAGGATTAATTTGTTTGTATCGAAATGACAAGATACTAAATATTCGCCCACAGACTCAGACTCCGAGGCCTCGATGCCAAAGTCCAAAAAAACAAATGAAAGCACTATCGGCTTTGTTTTATTGACTTCTCGACTCTTGGCTCACACCACTCTGTGGAGTGCATCTTTTAAAAGTAGACAGGGCCAAACATTGCTCCTCTGCGTATTGATTGTCTGGAGGTATTAAAGGATCCAGCAGACAAAGTGTGCACACGCACACGAGAATACATTTAATACACTTCAAATACACACGAAAACGTAACCTGTGACACAGGGTGTATGCCTTTAAGAAAACATCCAAATGTTCTTTTAAACAGCATGTGCACACAACACGCATAGAAAAGACCAACACGCATAAACAGAATCACACGGGGGGCACTGATGTGCAGGATCGTGATAGCAGGTAAACATCCATATATTATTAGAAGGGCTGCAGGGAGAATTCTACAGTATATTTACAACAGATAAGATAAATACAATAAAGAGAGAGAGAGAGAACTGGTCCAACACGATAAAGAGAAGAGGGAGAGAGAAGCTATTTGGCTTCATACCAGTTCAATATAAAAGGCAGCGGAGATGGTGGCAAAGATTGCTACAAGTGAAAACTACAGGAAGAAAAAGTGAGAAAAAAAAGAAAGGAAGATGGATCTTCCATTCATTTTCCATCTAAACAAATCCTATATCCGCTTTTTCAGGTTCAGAGTCGCTAGGGATGCAGGGGCCTATCCCAGAATGCACTGGGGGACAGGTAGAGCCTTGGGAGTTCTAGGGCAAAAGCAACATGGCTGGCTCCACATGCTCAATCATCAACACCATTGCTGCCATTATTATCATCACCATGTGATCGGCCTCGATGGGTGGTGTTAAAAGTTTTAACTTGGTTGAGAGAAGGACATCCTGGCTAAAAGCAATGGAATTGTTGGAGACACAATTTTTGTCCAAAATGTGTCTCCTCTACAGTCAAAAGAATAGTTGGATTCCTTCTCACGGCCAAAAGTGCTGTCTGCCACTCAGACAGCACACAAATCGCACAAATATCCTACTGTATATGTGTTTTGGACTTATTTACCGTATCTACATTGATTGATCGAGGCTCCCAGTCTGTCTGCGAGCTCACCTTTGACACTACAGGCAGATTCCTCTCAATCGCAACGGGTGGGGAAATAAAATCAATGAATCAACACATCCAAACATCGTTGATTTTCTACCCATGGAAGCCGACATGAAAACTATTTCGGTTCAGTAAATGTCTAGTGAATGCAGGTAAGCAACTGTCCAGCTGAGTGGACAGACGGGTGGAGACGCTTACTGCAGACAGAACGCTTAGGCGACGGTCCCGTCTCACTCCCAGGGGGGACTCACCGTTACTGAAACCCCAGGAAACTCTTGACCCGTCTTCTGACCAGCACATACTGATCACTATGTCTACATTTTCCTTAAAGCTTACCCTAACAGGCACTCAACGCACCAATCGTCCACGGGCAGCACAAAGGGGAAGCTAACCGCAAAGAGAAAAAGCATTCTCTGCGTGTGCACCTGGTAAGTAATCATCATTGGAAAGAACAGGCACCATCTTGAGACAACGGGATCCAGTTCTCGCAATACATCCCTGGGGTGAACCATGAGAGGATGACATTGCATTTACAAATGTCACCTTCCAGGATGTAAATGGTGAAAGTAAATGGTGAAGGGTCTTGTACTTGTATAGCTCTATTTTAGACCTACAACCACTCAAAGCGCTTTAACACTACCTGTCGATCACCCATTCATACACTGATGACAGGGGCTACCATCCAAGGTGCCACCTGCCCATCAGAGCTGTGTCACCATTCATACACCGCAGGCACAGCCTACAGGAGCAATTTGGGGTTAAGTGTCTTGCCCAAGGACACATCGACATGGACTAGAGGAGCCGGGGATCGAACCGCCGATCCTCTGATTGAATCAATAAAATATTAAAAAGGCCACTGTCATCTGCAATTGTTTTAAACCAAACACGCGGCCACACAGTGCCCAACTTTCTTTTCATTAGCTTATTGGCTTATGTTCGGCTAAATAAAGAGCACAAGGCAAAGGCTTGTTTCATAATGGAGTTTGGTCAGCAAACTATTCTCGTCTCTCGTTTCTCATTGCTCCCTTTCATTACATTCCTCTCTCTCTATCTCTCTATCTCTCTCTCTCTCTCTCTCTCTCAGACACTTCACTTCTTGTCAATAGTGTCTTTCATCTCCAGCCCAGCCATGATTACACTGGCCCAGATGACGATGCTGTTGCCTGTCCCATCAGGACAATACAGCTACTGTTGGCATCTTAGACACACGCACACACACACAGACACACACACACACACACACACACACACACGCATACAGTACATCGACATTAAACAGACCTGCCCACACACACGTGCACTACCCATGCGCGCACCAAACAGATCTACACAAGAATGTATGCACTTGAATAGACGAGAGAAGAGGAAATTCAACTCGATGTACTAAATGACATGTTAAGATGGCTATTTTTGCAGAGTTTTTCATCTCACCTTTTCTGATGTATTTCACAGATTCTATAAATAAGTCGAAAACCACTCAGCACACATGGTGGCCATGTAGTTTAGTAGCCAGTGGAGCTGAGCTGTTTGACTAAACCAGGACAAAAAGATGAGAGGAAAAAGACACTGAAAAACAAGTTTCTGATTTAAAAGTTTTGCTTTTATGTCAAAAGAAAGAAAAAAAATGTTTGCGTTTCTGGACAAAGAAATTGGTTGGAAAGATGACGGGGGACACAAGGAAAGAAGATGGGATGGAATACTCTAATGGGGTACAAACTGTCGTCCTGCTTCGGTGCACGCAATCTTAATTCAAATAGTCCGATAATTTATGATATAATTGTGTGGTTATCAAATTGTGTGTGTCTTAACCGAGAAAACCTCACATGTGTGTGTGTGTGTGTGTCAGGGCCATCCTGAAGCCCACCTGCCACATCAGATGAAGCTATAGAGGCGTTCAGGTCCGTCCCGCGCTGATTTATTGCTGTTGGCATATCGATTGCACACACAGCCGCAGACCTTGGCCAGACACTTAGGCAAATTTATACACACCACTTCTTTAGCATGGAGCTCACATCCTTGCCCGAGTCTGTGCCTGTGTGCATGTGTGCGTGCATCCTGCATCTATTCAATCTTATTTACTACTACCATACCACGTCCAAACACACCGAGCCCATCCATAAACTGTATGTATACAAAGCATATGTAACCACAGGGAAAGTATAAATGTTTACATTCATAACCTTTTCCATTTCAAACACATTTCTTCACGATAAACGAGAGAGCAAATACTGGGGACATGAGCTGGAAATGAGCCACTTGGCACCTTCCCCTGCATTTAAGACCCTGTTGATAAAAGCAAGTAGAGCTGGACGGGTTGGTTTCCTACAAATAATCAGCAGCCACGGCTTGAACCTCTGAGGACCTTGGGCTTTGTAACCTTAGACGGTATATGACAAGTGGACTCTAATTTTAACGCCTCAAGAACGGCATTTTGACCGTCGCCATCTTGGTTTCTAAGCTGTTACCATCTTGGTTTCTAAGCTGTCGCCATCTTGGTTTTTAGTCGTCGCCATCTTGGTTTTTAGTCATCGCCATCTTGGTTTTTTGCAACCAGTGGTGACACGAGAGGTTGGAGCTAAGTACAAAAAACTGTGAACTCCCAGACCCAACAACACATCCGACATTGACAGCGACCTGTCAATCACACGGTAGCCACGCCCTAAAGCATAGTTTACTAAATAAACATCAGGCTGTATTGAAGACTAGAAATTGCGACCTTAAAGTCATGTTTACAATGTTTACTGAGGCAATAAATGAAGGAGTAGAGTCATTTTCTCATAGACTTCTATACAATCAGACTTCTTTCTGTGACCAGAGGAGCCGCCCCCTGCTGGCCATTAGAAAGAATGCAGGTGAAAGGTTAACAACTCCATGTTTGAAGCTTTGCACATGGAGAAATCATCGGATTTAAAAATAAATGTGTATTGGCTCTTCTTCAGCCTTGAGCTGGGTTCTCAGGACTGCGTGTGCCTCCAGACTGCTGATCATGTGAGCCCCTATAAGCTCTACACATGATCAGCGGTCTGAGCTGTGTTGACTGCGAGGTGGGGGCACGGAGCACAGTGCAGCAGTAAAGTATAGCCTTATAGCGTATAGATTTACTTCTTGTGTGGAAACGCTGACTTAATTAAGCCATTAGTTTTGTGGTAATTGATTGTTTCATTTATTTCAGCAAAACGCCAGAAAAAAAGCAAATAAATGCAATATTGTTCATATCTAAACAAGTTTATGGCACCACGCTGCTGTTGTTCTATGAGTGGGTCACCTGTTATCTTGTGCACAAGAATGCAGACGCACTGCGACACAATACACAGTCCTGCAAGGTGTTTGACATTATTCTAGTGAGCTACAGGTGGCAGTAACACGCCAAGATGTGCTGCAGTGGACCAACCAAGGCAGAGCAGAGGAAGACTGCTAGCAGGTAAACGCAGACGTAGAGAAAACTGGATTTGAAACGCTTTTTAAAAAACCTGTTTTGCAAATGCTTCGATGCAGTGAAAACAGACTTCTGAAAGTACGCATGCAGAGTTTCATCTGACTTCTCTAACTCCAGGCTCTTGCAACAGATGGTGGCAAAGTTAACGTTACGGAGCAGGTCGAATGAGGACAGCGGAGGAGGAGGATATAAGAACGGGGACCGGAGGCGGACACACACTCGAACGTGAGGAGATTTCTATTTGGAATCCATTTTCCAAAAGGCGTGATATTGACAAGCGCTAATACTGCAGACAGTAGTCGACTCACACCCTCCTCGCCTGGCTTTTAACAGATAGACAGAGATAAGACAAGACAAGGAGGACGGGGGAGGAACGTAACATTGAGAGAAAGGAAACACAGACACTATACAAACTGCCCAAAAATATCCGGTTTAAAGAAAGACCTTGAATCTAGCATTGTCTCTATAGGTCTGTTAAACAGGCCACTTGGTACCAATTAACACCAGACGGGTTTCATTTTGCGCCTTATTCCTGATACTTCGGGAGATTGTCAGCTCTCACCAGCTTTTTCAATATGCAAAGCAAATACGATTCAATAGAAGGCTTTCATGTGGTTTAACACCCTTTTGGTGTCATCAACTCTGAGCAATTTGACAAGATAAACGCTCCTGAAGGAGACCAAACCACTTGCTCAGATGGACAACGTTCGCTCATTTGAAACAGATTAAAGAATGCTGTTCGCTGGAAGACTGTCTCCTCAAGTGGACACATATGCGGTCTGATGATGTATATACACGCAGAGCAATTTGTTTGATGTTAGAACTTTGGATGCATGCACACGTTGATCTGGTAGACAGCAAGTGGGGTCAAATAAGGTCACAAAAGTGGACATTTGATTGATTTTGATTTATTTCTTTTCAAAACCTCCACCAGAGCCAGAGAAAGAGACGGAAAAGACCACTGATAAGTCAACACCTGCACCTCCCAGATCTGTGCCAATAGGCCGAGTGAGTGAAGTAGTCCAAGTACCCCCCCTAATACATATTTATAGCGCCACCTCCTAGAAAATAGCTCCAAAATTCATGTCTGTGTTTATATTTAACACATTGCTTCACACAAAGAAAATGGTGATTGTTGTCAGGTGTTATGGTGACAACACTCGTCAGTGGGGACATAAAGTATCGTCGCAGCTCACCGGGGAGAGAGCTGACTCAGCCCCGGAGACGGACGGCTGGCTAGCTAGCTAGCTAGCTAGCTCGTCATTCTCCGGAGCAACGAGGAGTCAAGTGGAGGGGCCGTTGAGAGACCAGCGGCCGGCCACCAGCCTTCGGTAACTAGTGTAGCATTAAAGCACGACAGAATTAGCCAGCTAGCTAACTAGCCAGCTGTCCGCAAGCTAGCCAGCTAGCTTGGATCCAAACCAAGTTGTCACTCCTGGCGATAGCAATGTGCTTACCTACGCTGTGACAAGAGTGGATTAAGTGGCTCTTAACTGCAAAACCTCAACTCAGTGAGTCCGTGACTTGCCGTAAGTCGGTTTAGTTCAAACGGAAGTTAGCAGTGCACATAAAAATGGCCGCCGCTCTAAACCACTCTGCTACAATGACTTGAATGGCAATGTCCCTTCTAGTCCTATTTGCTCCATATTAAATTAGACTGCAGTGAAAGCACCAACAGACCCTTCATTTTTATTCCTTCTATTTGTGAGGTGAGTCGCTCATTTTAAACCCACACCAGGTTTCAACTGGCACAGGATGATGTCTTTTAATTGCATTTTGTGATGTTTTATCTTTTATGCAAAAATAATTGGACGACACCGATGACAATATGCCACATCGTCTAAATTAATTGGACCCTTCGCCTCTAATTGTGTGTGAATCGAATGGAATAGAATCAGTGTGAGGATGAAGGAATAAAGAGAATGTGGCTTGGACTGTGTGTGTGTGTGTGTGTGTGTGATGCAGTAGGTACACAGTGGTTCATTTACAGTCGCATTCAATAACCGACAGAGACAGCTGCACGCACACACGCACACACACACACACACAGGCTGCACAGTTAATGGCAGTCATTTAACATTAAAGAATTCCTCGTGGTTAAACGCAGACTGATGCACACACACACACACACACGCACACAAACACAGTCCCCCCCCCCCCCCAACAATAATAATAATAGGCATTAGCAGGAAGAGGCAGCATATACAACGACTCCACTTCATTCGTTAAAACTATTCAAACACGCATGCGGGGAAACAGATGCATACATATATGTAGGAACGTGCAAATACATGTAGGCATATCTTTGTTCAACACACAGCCGTGGACACACAAACCCACCCAGACACACATCCATAAGCATGGATGCACGCAGACACCTACACGGACATACAAACAGAAACATTGACACACGTTAACGTTCCGACAGGTGCAGCTCAGCCATCACTCATTCAGACGGTGAGGTGCAAATCTACGCTGAACAGAGCCGAGTGGCTGAGCCTTAATCATTCTTAATCTGACTTAGTCTCCTCTGCAGTGAGCGCACCCCGTCTCCAAGTTCCCCAGAGTGGAGGGATTTAAGGACTTTTCAGATGAAGTGAAACCCTAACAACTGCGGTACGCTTGTTTTCTTTTGCACCCTGTAACGGACAAATCACATGAGGTTTCGTTTCATTTTCTTTTTGGTGATTTTCATTTATTTCAATCTGCCTCCTCTGTGTGGCTTGGCGCTCTCGCTGGGCCAGACGCACTCCCATTAAGAGAAGCACTTGCTATTAATGTTACACATGTAGGTAGAGAGGGCGGCAATAATTGCAGCGAAGTAGGGAGAGTTTTCCCAATTAAGGGGAAGAAGTGAGTCATGCCTCTCACTCAAAACACCCATTATAAGGCTGTAAGTGGCCGGAGCAACCCAACACCTCAGAGACTTTAATCTTTGGTTTTAATAACTTGTTTCGTGAAATTGAATCTGTCCCGAAAATACATTTAGTCAGAAACCTGCTGGCATTTCAGGAGATTGCTTTACAAAAATGGCACAAGGTGACAAGCGTGCTAAATAGATGGTATTCATTTTTTATTTTTTACAGTCAAGTTAAATATATTTGTACCATTCGTCCTGTTTTTGGATCTCTGCATCTCTATCATGTCCCACGCCAGGAGATACAAAAGCACTCCAATCTACTCCACCACAACAAAATACAATGCACATTGTTATAGAGTGTTGAAAAGCTAAATGGTTTTGTTTGGATTCTTTATCTGCAGAAATGTCAATGGCAACTTTAGTCCATCGATGTTATGGTGAGTGTGCGATCACCTCTTTGTTGCTACAAACGCTCCATCAACTGGTACCTGGTGTGTGTGTGTGTGTGTGTGTGGGCTTTCCCATAGTGTTTCTAGTATTTGCTCCTCAGAGTAAAAGAGCAGAGATTCAAACTACTCTTACGCTACTAGAAACACATTTTACGTGTGTCATGTCTGTTCACTGCCAGCCGAGGACTACAGTGAAGTTAGCAGTGAGGAGAGCCGCGGTGTGAATGGAATTCAACACTCCAAACTGAGTGAGATGGCGGGGGCGGGGGCACCTAATTTCCAACACAAACTTTCCAAAAATGTAAAAAAGATTCCCCTCTTTTGACAACCTTTAAAATGCCCTATAAGGCCGTTCATCAACCCCATTGGTTAAAGGAATAGTTCAGCATTTTAGGAAACAGGCACATTCACTTTCTTGCCAATAGTTAGATGAGAAGACTGATACCACGCTCATGTCTGTTTGATAAACGTGAAGCGAGAGAGCAGGTAGGGACGATCAGCTTGGTGAGACAACTTCTCCCCTTAAGCACTTTGTTTAACCAGAGGACAGTCTCTTTTATACAAATAAGCATTTCTTGTCAGCGCATGGACATGTAGACATACATTAATTGTCCGACAGGGGTGGAAGTCTGCTAACAGGTACTGAGAGCTGAGACGAGAGACGGAGAGAGACTGATTTCAGACAAACCTTTAAAAAAAAAGAGAGAAATTGTATGATCTTCATGATGGGTGTTGAACTCACTGCAATGGAGTGTGTGTGTGTGTGTGTGTGTGTGTGTGTGTGTGTGTGT
>NW_022280074.1:2686813-2733120 GCF_004355925.1 Anarrhichthys ocellatus
TGTGTGTGTGTGTGTGTGTGTGTGTGTGTGTGTGTGTGTAGTCTCCACAGAGGGGGCCCTGCAGCTAAAGCCATTTAGAGGGGCTTTAAGTGCTTGAATCAGCCTTGAAACACAGTTCTTTATCGGGGAATTTGGCATAGATAATCGAAGCTGGCTCCCAACCGCAGAAGAGCAATTTTGCAGTTTAAGAAAATGAGACAGAGAGAGAGCAGCAACGGATGGAGAGATGGAGAGAAACAGACTATAACAAGAACAAAAAGAAGCCCATTCATTCCAGTTCTGGAAGTATGAAAATCGCTGCATTGGAATCAGAGTTACCTATGTGTACATCATGCGAACAAAAAAAAAAAAAAAAAAGAACTGTAGAGAAACACTGACACAAGGACAAAAAAGGACAGTTGCTACTGTTGCTGATAGGTCTGTGTGGAGACAGAAGAGAAACTGGGTGCATACTGTAGTTTCATATCTGGAGGCGAGAGGAACATCACCATCCATCTTGGTTGAGAGACTTCGTACTGGAAGCCTGTTTTATTGTCACAGCGGTGCTGTAACGCCGCCTATAAACTGGGGCTGTTAGTACAAATGTTCAGGCACCATTAAGGAGGGCGGGCACGTAAACGGTTCTGCATGAGACCGAGATCTGGCCCTCTTTTAATAAGAGTCTAAACATGAAGTCTCCGAGCAGAGGGTCAGACGACCCCTGTAGACGTGTTCATGTTTCGGGAGGAAATGCAAAAGTTAGTGGGTCATTGACATGTTTTTAAGAGATCGTTTTCTGGAGACTTTCATTTCCTCCCGCAGGTGTCGGGTGATTGAGGGTAAGCAGAGTGTAACATGATGCAGCGCAGATACGAAAACCCTCAACGCTGCCACAATAAAGAATTAGAATAGAATAGAACTTGAATATCCACCAGGGTGGACATTTGTCCTTGGCTCACCAAGCACAGGAAACTACATTAAAAAAATCAGACGTGCAGTTTGTAAAACACAGAAACGAAGTCTTATTACGCACTAAAGCAGTTCATGTCGATGTCTGTCACCCACCATTGTGCTTGCCATTGACACAATACTATAGAGTTTATTCTTAAATGTACAGTTTATCTACAGTGTACCAGACTTTAAACAAACCAAATGATGTCTCGGTGCTTATTGTTGTGGATTATCCTGATCTATAGAAACAATTGTACCGTCTACGTCGACTATTTAGCTTTTTGGTGCCAGACAGACAGTCACTGTGCTAACTCAGATCCTTAAGGAGATCTGTCACAAGTCTCCAGCTGTCCCTTCTGTACGAGCTTATTTACTCTGACACAGTGGTGTTGTCTCTCTCTCTCTGTATCTTTCCAGCTTTGTAGACGCATATTATATGGTGAATTCTCCAACAAGCCGGTAAGCTCTTTAATGGCATGCGTCCGTTCAGTCTTGCTGTATGGTCGTTAACTGCTGAGAATAATCTCTTTGCTTGCTTTGAAAGATATGGATCCAGAGGACACAAACGTCCATGTGGCAATCGACACCATCAATCTGCAGTTCATTACATGGCAACGCTTATTATTAGTCCCGCCTACTTAGTATTTACATAAACATGTAATATATGGTTTATAACACATTATTGTAATAATGTAAAATGTATCTTCATAGTAAGTACTATAAAATGCTATACTATACATAATAAACTGTCCTTATAGGTGCTTACAGCTATAATATAGTATAATTGAACTCCGATCGTACTACAGATTTTAGTTGATAATGTACTACTCTATCTCTATTAGTAAATTGGGACGAACCTGACCTCCACTGTTGGAATTGAACTGACGTCTTTGTTCTGACTTTGAGCTTCCGACGTCATAATGTAATGTTCAACTGAGCTCGCAGGTCACTCCGCTGTCAGCGCCGCTCTGAACACAGTCAGCGCACTTCAATCATTTAAAGAGGTAATAAGGGGTTAAAATAACTGCGGAGGCTGCAGATGATCACGGTGAAAACCTTTTGGCTCTCAAGTGTAACCACAATAGAGAAAAAGATTAACAGCGGCCATGAGCCAAATGCTGGCAAATTTTGGTAATTGTCTACTCCATCAGCCACTCTGGCAGGTCACCAGCCACCATTTGAAGGACCTTTATAGTTGTAAAAAATAAAAAAAAATAAAGCAGCTTGGTAATTTTGTACAAACAGTGGGCAGATGTAGCTGCAGCTGTTTACTGTAGACTGATGGAGGACGTTTTAATTTTGGGGATCTGTCCTGGTGGACCCCAGGAATTAATATATAGTGTCGCAGAAATTAGTCCTAAACCCCGGAAATGAGTTTCGCACTTCTGGTTTCCTCGTCTTGAAGCCGATGGGTTCTTTGATTGGATTTTGGATCGTTGAATGAGATATGAAATTACCTTCATCTGGATCTCAGATTTTGGCCATATCTGCCAACCCTACCTGTCAGTGAGAAGACCGAACTACAAAAAACAACGGCTTCATGCACCTTGGAACGGCTTCATGCACCTGTGCCGTTCACCTCCTGCAGTACTGCGTCCTCGCCTCATGTCTTTTCCCTCACAACTCCACTAATGGTCCCGCATAGGACACGAACAGAGGTCTCCTATGTTTGCTTGGCCCGTCCACCAAATAATTATTGCCTAAAAGCCAGAATATATATATTTTTTTCATGTTACGTGGACAGCAATCTCACCCCCCGCAACCTGTAAAACACAGAGAGTTCATTTGCAGGTATTATGCATCTATGTACCCTCACCCTCGGTCACGGTGCTATTTATGCTTCAAATCCTCTCTTCAAAGCCCTCACGCGTTAACTGCTGGATTTCTTTGGCTCGTCTTACTTTTCTACACACACATACCACACAGGAGATAACGCAACTGCTCTTTCTGCTGCCTACATTGCAGATGCCAAGCACACGGAGGAGGAATATCACACTTGATTAAACACTGCCACTTGAATCAGCCAGTCGCACACCTACGCAGACCTACACCTACACACACACACACTCACATACCGTCACAAAGACATATGCATACCTTAGGGCGAGAGGACGCATTCCAAACGCACTCTCAGCCAAAAGCTGCCTTCATCTGAGTGTGAGGTGGTGCACGCTGCTGTAGATGTGTGTTAGGTGTGTGTGTGTGTGTGTGGGTGTGTGTCATCTATCCGTATGTCATCTCTTCTCTGATGTGACCTTTACACACGGATATTTTCTTCCCGCCCTGCAAGCAACACTGCTAACACAATTACACTGGGCTAATGAACAGAGGACCCTGATAAAGTGGTACACACACACACACACACACACGCACACATTTCCGCCATGCATATCAATCTCCCTGTAAAGGCTACATTTGCATCTTTAATATAAATGAAAGTGCTTATTAAAGTGCACACAGCAGTTCGGATCAGATGGAGGAAGAGCTTGTCTCAATCCGGAGCGTTTGACCCCCTCGCTCCTCCTCTCTTCTATTAAATCCAACCTTCTTTTCTCCTCACAGATGCGTCCACGGGGGCCGGACCGGTGAAACGGCTTTGCTCGTATGCTGCTTTTGTTCAAAATGAATGCGAGGTGACGTCTTCCAAATTGCTTTGTCTGTGTGCGAAGCGGCCCAAAACCCACGAAATAATCAACTCGCATTTGACAAAACGGGGAAAAGCAGCGAATGTTTGTCGCTTTTTCCTTCATAAATGACTGAAACAATCTGAAATTGTTGTTCCGTCATCCATTAATCCACTGAAGCAGTAATTACGCTGCTTGTTAGTGGAGTGTTTTAGTAATCAGCGCTGTGCAGACAATGCGGTTACGGAGGCTTTGTGAGTAAATCTTCAGTGTGAAAACGGTCACATTAAGATGCTGAATATCAGCAGCGGCTTTTTATTTCTCAAGTATCAATACTGACATTTAGTGAGTGCGCGTTGGTTAAACCCTACAATATTTCCACGTCTCAATAGCTTTTACAGCAGTTAGTTAATAATGATAATGCTGCAAGGAAGCATATCCCACACTGCCTCAGTGAGACTGAGGAGCTCTTAACCTGAAATGATCCCGCTGTGACATTTTTGATTAGATTTCGCACCGGTATGAATACATTTGTTTCATTAGCGGTAGCACTAATATTTACGGAATGCTCTCGGCGGGCTTTTCCGCGGTAATATATACGGTGAGAGCCGAGGGAAGCTCTTCGCTGGTTGGTCGCCGGGGGCTCCTTTGAAGGGAGAGGATCGGGTATCGGGTCCGACGGCAGGGGAAATGACGCATTTAAACAGGAGACATGAGTTCCTTCAACCAACCTCTGCCTCTCTTGAATGAATGCTAAAACATGTGTCTCTCTGCTCTTGTGTGATTAGTGTCCACAGAGAATATTTCTAACCTGCGCTCACTTCCTGTCATAATATATTCTAATGAAGTGGCTGTCAAAGTGGTCTCTATAAGCCCTGGGTGTCCCTGAGGGATCCAGGATCTCTGCAACAGAGGAAAACTACACTATAATTGAATTCTCTTGAAACGTTTCCATTTAGAAAATGTATGATGTCTCGTCTGTTCACATGTCACACCCAGCGCCGCGGTCTTCGCGTTTACATTTTGGACAGATACATAATTCGCTTCAGTCCCATTCCACACTAAATCAACAACAGACCTCTTTTCCTTACGTGGTCCCTGGGACAAAATCCACTCAAATAGGGGTCTGGAGCCTAATTTGTCTTTACAGCGGGGGCCGGGACATAAGAACATAGAAGAAACTCTGCTCTAATTACTTTGCTAATCAAATCGGGTTCTACATTTTTGACAAGAGGTTACGGTCACCGAGGAAGAAGGGGGGGGTGGGGTCTTGAGGCGGTGCATTGGCGTGATTGCGATTGAACGGGATGCTGGGTTGCAGAGTCTGGTTCTGATTATCACGTCTATGAACTGACAGCATTCCAGCGCTGCTGCAGGGCCAAGGCCTCATGGGTGGGTGGGGGGGGGGGGGGTACAACCACGCCGCACGTGTTCCTCTCATCCTGTGGTGCATTATGTGACAGAACATGAGAGGAACCGATGGCTGCGTGTGGATAACCCTACTTCTACTAAAGACCCTGATGCTGGCAACCATCAGCTTTGCAGAGGAGTCTGTAATTGCTGAGCTGAATCACTACGAGCTCCAGGGCTGCTGCTGCTCTGCAGCTGAACCCGACCTCTGACCTCCCCATGGGCGAGTGAAAAGAGAATTCCCCTACCAGGGGTAATAAAGTATCACAATGGTGTTATTGCAGCATAGTGGCATGTAGGACGGCCACACAATGAGAGACATTGAGATTTGTGATCATGAGCAGTTTGAGATCTGTAAGTGGAAGTATGTAAGTTGATAATCTAAATTTATAATCCTTCACATCCTCACAAAGACCACGGCAAGAACTGTTCATCTGATCAAGACAGCTTAAAGTTGAAAATAAATGGAGACTTTCTGCCGGTAAGGTCGCTTTTTACACCGAACCTGTTGAGTCATTTACAAAGAAATCTATTTCGTTGGCGGTTCGTTTGGGCTGGCCTGAAAGCTGTGGATTGAACTCTCATGCTGACCAAGAAACCAGGCCGAGACCAACTGGGAGGAAAGGTCTCAGTCCACTTCCACACTCAAAGTTCAAAACTACCACAAGGAACTTTCATTTTGTGTTGATTTTGGCGGTCCCTGCGGACAAAAGCGCCAGAGTCCATTTAGAAAATCTCTCATTTAACTGCAGCAGGGTGTGACCTGCAGTGAAGTCAGGTCTGGGTCTGTCTGTGATGGGCTGGTTGCTGCCAGAGTCTCCACTGGAGAACCTGCATGACATCGTCTGATTTCAAGTGATGTCCCAGTGGCACCGATGACAAGCATTAAGAACGCCTATGAAGAAATAGACAATCTTCTACAGACGGAGGGTCTAGTTTACTTCTGTAGGTCATATAGAGTCACCACATGAGTGCATCAGCACGTGAGTGTGGGGTCTTTCTCTGATCGTTCAGACAGCAAAAAGTCTACTGTGAGTGTACCCTACTTTGTGTACTTTGCTAGTTCATTTACTCCATTAAAAAATAAAATAGCGATCCAACAGTTATCCGCCTTGTATTGCTGTACAAGATGCTCTTTTTCATTCTTTAAGTATAGCTGTAAGTGGAATCATCTAACTGTCAAAGAAAGAGAAGATTTCATATATTTATGGACTTCATATCCATGGCTGTGAATGACCATGCATTATTAAGCTGACGAGGCAAGATTTCAAGTTGGACAAGTAGAATGAACCTGACACAACGAAGCCATAAAACTACTGGGAGGAGTTCAGCTTTGGTCCACAGTAGTAAACACATAATGGCCGACAAACAACTCTCCGTCACTGCTACAACCTCACACACACACACACACTATGTACACACACATTAACATCTGAAAGAAAAGCTTGTTTCCTCATCCCATTAACTCTCACAAACACACAGTTGAATAACTTCGCTGCACAGCAGCATATGGACTTTGTACAGAGCCTTGTGCAAATGAATCAACACACATTACAATTCTGAACACAATCTTACGTTTCTCTCGTTAACGCAACATCTTAACCCCAGCCCTCCAGCCACGCTCTCCGACCGTACGCGTTCATCTCAGGCATGAGGACTTGACGGCTTGTTAGATTTTCTGTAACGCTGCTACAGATATTCGTGATTTGCTCTTGTTAACCTTAAAGCAATATTTCAGCGCGTTGCAGCGCTGTGGTGTAGATTTTGGCAGGCACACCCCACGGGGATCCATAAATAATCAGCTGCATATGTTAGCTGTCCTGGTTGAGAGTGGTGATGTATTGGAACTCGCCTTCGCTTTGGTTTTCTTTCAGAGGGGAAAATCATAATTCAAGTGTGTACAAAAAAACAAAACAAAAAATTACTTCCAGCTGGATTATAGGGTTTTGGTTGGTGTTGTTGTTGCTTCTTGCCCCTCTTGAAAAATGATTAAAGTTTATTCAGACAGACGAAAAATAAATAACAGTAAAATTATATAATTATTAATATATAAAAACACCGAAAATATATAACATAAAATAAGTAACTTAAATGAATGAGGGGAAAACAATAAATACTGACAGAAAAATAAGGAGTAAAATATTAGGCTAAAAAGTAAACATAATGAGGACCATCCCACTCAAACAAAAACAGCTTATGAAAGTTGTTTACAAAAGAAATTCTAGCTGTTTGAAGGAATGGATGAAGAGGACACACACTCCTTGACCCTACTAATGTTGACCGGTCGCTGCAGCTCATGCCAAGCGCATGCTGGAGAATGAAAATAATGTTGCACTGTGAAATATCAGTGTCACTCATATCATCCAGCCACAGCCGGAGACCTGCTGCTGCTGAATAAATATTCGGTCGGACTGTGTTACCGCCGGGGTCCCCCCGATACTGCTGTTAAACAGCTTTTGCTTCAGGCATGGGACGCCCCTGGGCCTGGGGGTCAGAGAGGGCGTGAGAGCACAGGCAGGCCTGGCCGGGAGAGACGGAGGGATGGAGACGGAAGGGATTGCATCTCTGCGCTCCGAGGCAGCAATCCAATACTGTAAACACTTCCCCCCCCCCTAACCTGGGAGACACGACCCCTCAGAGGACGCCCGAGAGGAAGAGTTCACGAGGTCGCCAACAGCAGAGTCCATCTCGACAAGTCGTTTAGTGCTTGGTCATAAACTCGCAAGATCCCCCCCCTTGCTCGCTTAAAAGTCCTGAAACAGTGCTACTTCCTGGAAAATGTGGCATCTTCATTGGCGACCTCACGCTGCACTAGTCCAACCGATGAAGACGTCCCTGTGGCTAAGGGCTGAACTCTCCCCCTCGTTTCCTGTCAACTCTACTGACATTCCCTAATAAAAGGCATCACATGTCAAAATAACAATTCAAAAAAGTCAACATTTTTCAACAATCGTACCCATCTGGCTGATGATCAAACTGCTCTTTTCTCCAGAATTGATCACCAAATCATTTGTTTACTGTTTACAGTCACATCCTGTCATAGTGTTTGAACATTAAACACTGATACTATCCCATGAGACCTCCGAGTGTCAAATATGTGGCCACATGTCATAAACAACTTTTTGCACTTCATATAGTCCTAGTATCTGAGACCAGATACTCTCTTTTTCAGTCACTGAATTGTCACAACGCTCTTGAAGCGTTCCTCCCAACATAATACATTGTCTGATCCGTCTGAATTAACATCATTTTTTATAGAGAGACTCAATGTGACTGCAGCGCGAGCCCCTCCGGGTTAAAAACCATATAATGAGCGGCATTTTATGGAGTACAACTCACCCACTGAGTCAGTATCCTAACTGTACAAAGGCGATGATATGACTCATCACTTTGTACAAGCAGCAGGCTGTCAGCGGATTTTAATTAAGCGAAGATGTGTCTTCATGAGCTGTTGCAAAAGCAGCAGAATTACCATTTGCTGAGCCGCAACTACTGCAGCAACTTTTCCGGCTGCGACGTTCCGACTGAGGCTCTGTGGCAACGACAAGCAGCAGCTCGTAAAGTACTACTGAGTTATCAAGGTGACTAGTTATCATAGCTGGCCTTCCAAGTCCAAATTAGAGACATACAGTAAACCACAGATAATGGAGGACAGCAAAGTTAGCTGACCTGCTGGATTCTCTTGACCACGAATGTCCTGGTCATATTTCACATCCAAACCAAACATCTGCCTGTAACAAGTTGGGGATGACTTACGCTCAGAGACCAAAAAGTTAGAAGGTTAGACTTATCTAATAAGAATATGTCTTTGGAGCAGTTCTGCGTTTGTGCAACTAAAAGTACCAATCTTAAAAACAAGGATTCGTTTTATTTGCCAGGACTTCTTGGCACAGACTGACGGGACATATTTCATTATATCTGTTGTTCAAGCATAAGCTTTCCACCACAGGGCACTAGAGAACTGATAACACATTCAATGGCACTTTTTTTATTACTATTATTCCGATTGAATGGCCTTGCTTTTACCTAACTACAGTCCTGTCAGTAGAGGAAATGCAGGAATGATAGGAAGTAGGGATATGTAGTCTTCAGCAGCTTCTCTCACGTAGGTATGTCACGATAAATTTAGTAGTCCACACCAATACCAGTGAAATTCCACCATTCCTAATACCCTTTTTTCGACAGCATGGTAATAAACAAGAACAAAACAATAAGTCAACATAAACTCCTTAATTACCCTTTGCATACTGGTATTTGCTAATTCATTATTAATCCCAGATGACCCGCCTCATGTTTCTTGCTAAAAAACTTTTTTTGGTTTTTAGAAGATTACCTTTGAAAACATTGTTGGTCACAGTTTAGCATCATTAGGGACATTTTCTATTGTCCCCGGGGACAATTGGATTGGGGACAATTGGATGACGGGAAAATGTTTCGAGCCCCGGTCCCAGGTACCTAAAACTGTACAAAAACGAGTCCATCACTTCACCATCAGGTCACATTTTTTGTCTTACAAGTTTTCTGAAATTGAAATATGCAAATGAGGCGTTATATTATGCTAACTTTTGGTGCATTTAGGAGAAATCTACAGAAAATAGACACACTGTAGTAAAATATATATCTAAATGTATATGTTTGACATTTTTCTTTCTGGTCGTCTGAAAGAAGGCATATTATTGAAGCTAAATGAACCACACTCTCTAAATTGACCAGTGCATGAAAAACAATGTTTTCGCCTGGGGTGTCTCGCCTCAACTCAAAAAGGTGTAACACACCAAAACCAGCAACATCTGTCCAAAAAGATCCCTCCTTAAACTGTGAGAGACTGGGAAAAGAGAGAAACATGTGATGCATACTAATCCCGTCTGTGTTTCTGTGTGTGGAAGAGAGAAGGAGAGCTCCAAAGATTGTGAAAACAAGTTCCATTTACGGTGATAAAAATCTGGCTGTGCCGTATATATTGGTCCCCATTCATTTCCCTAAAGGACCTCTGGAGTGGGGTAACACTCAGCTCTACATCTCACTCACAGAGAGAACCAGATGTTTAAACTGCTCGCTGCATTCGAGCGGTAATCCCCTCCGCCGTGTCATTGCGGCTGACGCGGTCTTTTCGCCAGCAGGCACACGGTTCACGTAAACAAGACGTTAGCAGACATGAATGTAAAAGGCATTATCAACGCGCAAAAGTCAAACATCCGGCTGTCTAATTGCGCCGCGGACTGGGAAGTAACTCCTTGTGTGTTTCGGAAACGCGTCCACAAGAAGTTGACAGAGCTGGATTGACACAGCACATGTGCACACGTGTGAGCGTCAATGGGAGGAGGGCAACCTAGGGCACGGGCTTGAATGGAAACGTGTGTCTTCGCATGTGTGTGCGTGTGTGTGTGTGTGTAGGGGTACAGAGTGCTCTGGCCCTGTAGCCTGGTTTTTCCAGCCTGCAAAATGTGGAAAAAATGCGCTCTCACTCCAAGCGCGAAGCAAAGTGCCAGAAAACACTGACCCGGGGACAAACATAAAAACCCACGGCTCCATTAGCCATGTTCGAGCTTAGCCTGGCACAGCTCGGTTTGGTTCCCTTCAGGCGGTGTGAGATTCCAGATCAACAGCTGCACATAATTCCAAATCCACTCTTGGGCCTTCGGCAAAGGCAGATCTGTAGATGTATGGGGGCGACATCGCTGATTAAACCACATCTGATTCGTAATAAAAGCCCTATTGTCTGTATCTTAATCTATGTGAGCAGCTCTAGTGGCTCCGCTTCATAACGGCAGACGACATCGTCCATTCTTTTATGCACTGATGTCTCCTGCTGTACAACAATGAGAACCTATACTTTTGCACAAGACTGACAACGTTTAGTTGATTGCAATCTAACATGTCAAAGCCTTGATTTCGGTGCATGTGAGCTCACACAGCTGTGACAGTTTACAGTGTAACAGTGTGAAGAGTGGATCTAATCATGGGGGCTGGAATGCGACCTCTCACCCCTAGCCAATGGCCCTCTGCAAGCCGCTGCAGCCGCCTTATCTGATTGGTCTGTCTAGCGCGATAATCACTTCCAGATTCTGAACGGGGCCGCCAAAAACCTGGAGGGACGGGGGACGGGGGGGAGAAGAGAGCTGCTTGAAAACACGAGTGCTGCAGAATCCAGCAAGCTGTGTTGTGTAGAAATCTCAGTGAATGATTTTTAAGATAACACGACTCAATGTTCGTGGTATTTTCACACCAATGAAGTCTTACCACAACATAATGCACAGGGTTGACTTTTCAAACTGTGCCGCCATGCTTCCCCCCCCCCCCCCCCCCCCCCCCCCCCCCCCCCCCAATTGCAACAGTGAAGCATTTAGAATGTTCTACTATCTGACTGGCTTCTTCTTCACAGGCACATTTCAAATACTTAAAAACACTTTTTATACTTTTTCCTTTCCAAGAAAAAGCAGCACGTTTTATGCGACGTGGGTATGTATTTCCAAGCTCTGACTGCATGACACAGAGGCGGCCATTGTTTTTTCTTTGCTCATAGTAATCATAACAAAATTTCACAGCTAATTTGATCACTGTATATAAAAGCATCTTGTAGCGAGCCACAAGGAAGCCACATACATGGGAAAATGTCCTTCTTTTGTCAGCAATAAAACAAATCCTTCCTCTAGAATAACAATCCCTGTCGTCCTGTCAGTGTTATTGGGGGTGAACTTGTTCTAACACTAAAACGGACAACATACAAACCTCTAATTTGCGATAAGAAGGGAGTTTATTTGGCTGGTTTTCTTATGTAACATGAAACTCCACTTTCACAAGGCCGACGTATGGAGTTCTGATGATGAACTGAAGCTTTGCACTGCATTCCTGCAGTATGTTACAGCCCAAGTAGCCACTAAGTCACTCTTAAACAGCACCATGAGCAGTGATTCCTCTCTCTCTCTCTCTCTCTCTCTCTCTCTCTCTCTCTGTGTGTGTATGGCCAGCTCTCCCACATCCGCACAAACACACACACACACACACACACACACACACTCACTCCACTCTGTATTTCTCTCCATGCTATTTTTTTTCCTGGTTCTGAGCATCAGCATGCAGAGAAAAACCCATCAGTAATCCCCTGCTGCTCAGCTCTGGAACTGCCTGACTGCCCCATGGTAGTTATAGGTCACACACACACACACACACACACACACACACACACACACACACACACAGGCCTTTTCAAAATAATATAAATGCGCACACATCCACAAGCACAAATGTACACACATCTACATGCATGACAATGCGCTTCCTGTAGGTCATTTGCTCTCTCTGTAACACCCACACACACACACATCCACACACACACACACACACCAGTGAGTGACAGAGAAATGCCAGTCTTTATCGCGCCCTGCAGTTTAACCCCTTCTAATCCCTTCAGAGTGGCAGAGCTTTACGGTCAATTCACACTCTTCCTTGCTTTTTATTCCCTCTTTCTGTAGCCTCAAGAGTAATCCCCACAGCAGCTGTGGAAAACATCAGACGTGTGGAATAGACACGTCGTACACATGGACACAACATACACACACAAGGAGAGCGCAGTGATGCACAACGCAGTCATAAAACACTGAGTGGCGAATGTAAAATGACAAATGTATTGTCACAGAACGCACGTACAGAGCTTAAAATCAGTCAAAAGTTGACTTTTGTTTTTTTTGTTTTTCACCGGACTTCATCCCTTGCTCCCGCCATAACTCTGGCCATGTAGAGCGTCATTGTCTGCAGCGTAGGGCCACTGACCAAGCTGCCGTACTTGACGACTTGGGAGTGAAAACGGGCCGTCCAAATCAAACTACAGCTTCTTTTTCTTTTCAGAATATACAAAGATAATTCCAACTGGTTCCAACTATTCCAACATAAATCAACAGAAGGCAGAATGAACACAATGTCAGACAATCACCCCCTGTATACCTGCATGGTAACTTCATCACTGTTCACAGTGGTAACATACAGATGGGTGTACTTCATTGATAAAATAAGAAAATAGCATTTTTGTGAAAATACAGCTTTCATTTCACCCAACGCTACATTATTTTTGTTTGTTACAGTGCTGAAACAATTATTTTGCATTTCCACTTTGCACGGCTCTACTCAACTCGACATGCTCTATTTCGGTTTTCTATTAGCAAAAGATGTGGATAGTCACCAGTATTTTTTTTTTGGTAGCACCTCAGTCGAGGTTCCAAGTGAGCTGAGCCCGGACTAGAAGGTGGAGTTAGAACACTGAAGACCACGGATTGGTCAGAGAGAATCGTCACTAGGGTGACACGGGACATCCTGCACAAATCCACCACTAAGTCAAGCTACCGTCAATAGCCTCCACAATCTTTCTATTCAGATAGAGTCACACAGATTTATAAAAGAAAATGGCAGTCCGCAAAACGACAACGTGCACTATGTACACTACACAACACAGCTGATGAAGTACAGACGTTTCTCTCATTGTTTGCCAATGAAAGGATTCAGTGAGTGTCGCTGTTGAAGATGAAGTCACAGCAGTTTCATGCAGCGAAGCTATGGTGATCAGCTGAGAATCCCGTCTAAATGAAACCAAGAGGAAAACGAAATGGAGGAAAGGACCTGGTACCAAAAAGTGAGTCGAGTCGATCCATGAAGTGGATTGAGGGACAAGTCAGTGAATCGATCAGTCAACTGGCAGCATTGTTCATAATCAATGATCTGATGCTTTTAACATTTATTTTTACACATTCACACTCATGTGTATTGACAAGTAGACTGTTGGTCAATCAAAAATTGAAAATGTCAAATTGGGTTGTGATGGCAATTTTTCATAATTTGCCCCCAATTGGGCTAAATGATCTAAAATATAGAAAACTAATAGTTACAGGAAAAGCTTATTGGTTAATTGGTTTTATGTAAAAGAGACAAGAACCTCGGCCAGACCGGACTAAACCCTCAACTCCTATAAGACATCTACTTTAACTCTACTTTATATGCAGACTCAACCATTTCTGAACTCATGGTATCATGTCAAACACACACACAGGCTCAGGAATGCATGAACTGAGTTTATAATAAAGCTCCACTGAAGAAGAAACATGGACTTGAATTCCTCCAGGAGTACACAGGGAAGCCAGTCGACTACATCGGCGCACAGTGGGAAAATGAAATGTTGTGTTCAACAGCCACATAAACTGTTCAGTTTCCTCGGTTTCACAAGAGGAAAGAATTTGAAACAGTGTGTGGAGAGGCATGAAACACACGCACGCACACACACACACACACGCTCAAAAACAAACCCCATAGCTACACACAAAAACACGCTGACTCAAACACACACATATTTCACACAACCAATTTCACAAAACCACACATATAAACGCTCAAACCCCCCCCCCACCACCACTCCCCACCGCATACACACTGGCACAAGCTGCCATGAATGCACACCCCACACACACAAACACTCCGCTTCTCTCATTAGGGAGAAGGAGCTGCCTGCAGCAGAGCCTCCTCTAGTCAGTCTGCTGAGATCCTTAAAACCAACAGCACTAGTGAGACAGAGAGAGGGGGGGGGGGGGGCAGAGCTGTCAGACACTGCATCTATGCTGAAAGTACAGATGAATGGAGGAGAAAGTGGAATCACAAGGAGTAAAGAAAAAAAAAAGGGATGGTAAGAACAAGGTAGATGTACTGATTTGACTTGCCCCTGTAGCCAATAGCAGCTGAGATACAGTATCTGGGATGCGCCAATGAGATCAAATGTATGCTTTGCTGGAGCATTAACGCATGTTGATGGTAGGAAGTACACTATAACCTGTCGGCTGATTTCTGTTTTTGTTCTCTAGCAAAGCGGATATCATCGCGGTGGCAAAGTCCAGGCTCACAGTGACAATGCAAACATGCGGATGTTTAGCAGGTACAATGTTTACCGTGTTCACCAGTTAGCATGCTAACATTTGCTGGTTAGCATTAGACACAAAGTACAGCTAATGGGATTTTCTTTTAGTTTGGAAGGTATTTAGTCATGAAGCAAAGTGTTGGCACCAGAGAAGGGATCACCAAAGTCAATAGGATTCACCATCTGGGGATCATGAATGTGCGAACAAAATTTCATGACAAATCCATCAAAAGTTGCTGCCGATATTTCAGTCAGGACCAAAGTGGTGGACTGACTCACCAACATTTCCATCCATAAAGCTAAGCGGCTAACGTGGCTAAAAAAGCGACCGGTACTCAGTCGATAGCCAAAGGCGGACAGTGAGACGGGTCTGAATGAAAACACCCATGAGACGAAGACAAATCTGAGAAAATGCATGAATTATCTTGAGACTGGACTTGAGTACTAAAGCGGTTGCCAAAGGTTGTCCGAAAATATTTTTAAAAAATACACAAGATGCATATATACTTGGGTTTAACGAGTCAGATGTGAGTAATTGCAGCTTGCTTTCTTCTGCCTGCAACCCGGATAACTCTATAGGACAGTACTGAATGTGTGTGGGCTTACATATAGGCGTGGGTGTTTTGATGCCAACATACATCAAAGGGTGTGTTGCCCTTAATTGTACAAAATCCAACAAATGTCAGCTGCACCAGTAACTCTGGTCTGGATGAATGGAATAGTGGGAAAAAACTCAACAAGCTGTCTCATGGTGAAAAACTTGAAAAGACCTTAAATAACTAGAAATTTTAATATCATCTATTTCTGATTTCTCTTTTTGTCAGAGCCTTGTGAATATCCCGAAGGACGAGGAGATAGCAAAGCAGAGAGAATAAAGAGACAAGGAGAGGATAACACAAAATAATGGCACACAATACCTAAGCTGTGGAGAAAGAGAGAAATAGAGATAGGCATAAAAACAGGGAAATAATAGACAGCCCCATTAGGCAGAGGTTATTGAGTAAATTTATCTCACCAGACAAAAGCTCCTCCTGTGGCTGTGTCACTGCTGCCTCCACAAAACTCAACACTTTCTCTCCAATTTCGGTCCATTTGCAACCCCCCGCGTCTGTTAAAAGCCAAATTGCCCGTCTGCATTGCCTTAAAATGGTTTCCCATGCATCATCAGTCTATGGAGGTAGCGGTACGCGGGGCAATTTCTACGGCCGAGGAGATGCCTGAGCGCCGCCGCTTTCGAACGGTGAAACCTCAAGGTGTTTAAAATGGATTTCAACATGTTTTTGGCCCCGTGGATCTCTTTGCTGTGGGGGAAGTGGAAGCATTTACTACCAACGCTACACCGTTTCTGTGTCTTATCAGCCGCATCCTTCTTCAAGACAGAATGTGGGGGGATGGAGAGCTGGCGTACGAAGACGAAGGAAGAAGGGGAACGCAGCTAGATTGGCGGAACCTCGCACTAGGAGGCCTAAACTGAGAGGAGGAAGTTCATTTCTCAACTCCGGCAACACTTTCATACATCACAGCCAAGCAAAAGCCGCTACCTTCAAGCAGGAGTCAGCCACCTGTACGCTGTACTTCTGCTCCCTCCTGTACTTTACAGTGAGATGAATGGCCACTCGAGATGTCGGACCTCTCTGCACCAGTTTGGTGTAAAGCAGTCAAGCTAAATATTGAAGGGCTTGCGTAGACTGTGTAAGGATACAAAAAAACAACAACACCTGCTTAGGTGTCCTTGAGCAAAACGCTGAACCTGGAAGCTACACTGATAAGACCCAAGAGACACATGAGAGGACGCAACATTCTCTGATCCCATTTCTCACACACACACACACACACACACACACAAAACCTTAAAGCCACTCCTCCTTCACACACGCAGGTTTGTGTTTGACGAAGCACTCAACAAAATGAGATGAGCCTGTGTGTGTGTGTGTGTGTGTGTGTGTTTGATGACGGGGGGGGGGGGGGAGTGTCATTATACTCACTGACTCAGCATTTCTGCACCAACTGTCATTCCCTGTCATTCCCCTGCAGTTTCCTCCCTCGCAGGAGGGCCAAGTGGAACCTGCCAGCATCCCTCTCAAAATGTTTAAAAGACAAGATCGATGGCACTCTCTGTTTACCGTATATTTTTCCCCAGCTGGAAGATTGCTTCTGTTGGCAGCATGATGAAACACAAATCGTACAAATGCTTTTGTTTTTGTTTGTTATGGGCCTGTCTCTTTTCTCTTTCTTTCTTTTCTTTGGTTAAAGTTGAGGGATGTGAATATTAACTGGACTCCTGGTGATCTTTGTTTGGCCACACAGCTCTCTGGACGGTTATATCTTTCACAGTTGAGCAAGCCCTCGCTTGGCATTGCAGTGAAAGGGACGTTACACTTTTAGGATACGAAGGACAATATATACTTTGTATTGCAATTATAAAAAATACATACATTCAGCAATTTTGAACGGCAGAGTGTTTCTTTTGAATCGCCACTCGAACAATAGTTCTTTTGACCAATATTAAACGAAAACACGTATTTTTAACGTTAGACTAACTTTCGGCTAAATGTATCCGTCCAAAAGTGCAGTACAGAGTCCCTAGCCATGAAGACACCACCTTTACAAGGGAAGAAAGAAACTCCACTGTGTAACACCACTGTGCAATCTCGTCATAGTGGTCAAAGACACCATCCGCTTTACAAGGTACGGTTTTAAGGGGAATCCGGGAGACGGGCAGCAGACTGATATGGACTTCATGGTCTGCTTCAGCAAGTGAGTCACTCGGTCTCCTTTAGACTCTTTCTTCCCAACCTAGCTTTCTCTCGTCTTTCCTTGACAATCTTAATCGCTTCCAGAAAGACCCAAATTTGAATTGCACAACCTCACCCTCAGTCCCTTTGTTTCACCCTCTCCCTGAGTCCTCTCATCTGAGTCACATTGTCAGGAATACCGTCGCTCTTTCCTCAACTCTGCTTCCAGCTCCCTTTTCTTTCTCTCTCATTCTTCTTATTCCATTCCTCTCTTTTTAAAACCTTGCCTCGGTTGTTTCCTGCATGCCTTTACTCTCTTGACATCCTGTTGCTTTCTCTTTTGTTTATTTCTCTCAATCGAGCCCGGAGCGAATGCATCACTACCTAGGTTCCCGGGTATTCTTAACATTTGATTACAAGGTGGGTTGAAAGATTACCAAATACATTTGTTCATCTTCAGATGGAATGATGTATGGCTACCGTTATACGAAAAACACTACAAATATTGTCTTTTGGATATTTTCATCTTGAGTTCTCTTACATTTTACTTTATTTCCCCAAAAGTTGGATGTAAAGTTACCTTTTGACCTTCCAAATTTTTTGTATTTCTTCTTATATCCCTCCTCTGTGTCCACTCTGGTGCTCAACCCCCCCATGCTTCCTTCCTTCCTTCCTTTTCTTCGCTCTCTCCTCCAGGTGTCTCGGGTCAATAACAACATTTAATAGTCGCGCATCTTTAACAGGGCTGCAATGCCAAAGTGGTACCCATCCCTACCACCTGCTAGATTCTCTCTTTTGTTTCTCAAACACCGTTGAGCAAAAGCTCCACATGCAGGAAGCCGGACTCGTCTAGTGTTAGATCTTTGGCTCCTCTTATTCCTTTGGTGTTCATTTGGTGCAAAGCGACAGACATCAGCGCGGCTGTTAAAGGGAAGCCTGCAGTGTGCCGCTTGTGTAAATTCAGATGGTTTCCTCTCTCTGAGACTGTGAAGGAGCGTACTTAAACAGAGGCTTCACCTCAAAGCGCTTTACATGGGCTCGCCTGGGGGAGAAATCCAGACGAACAAGACAGTGCAAACCAATTCCTCTAAAAAAAACAATGTCGTTTTTGAAAATACATATTTTTGGGGGGGCTTACATCATGATAGAACCTTTCCTGGCGCTGTAGGGCCCAATTTGAGAGTTGTTAGTGGAAAATAACAGCTGGCATTGTTCCTCAAATTAAACATACAGGGTATGATGCCTAGTGGTCCTATCGCCTTATCCTTCCTTCTGTCCAACTTTTGCATTTCCCTCCTCCTCCTCCTCCTCCTCCTCCTCCTCCTCCCCATGGCCTGGGGAAAAGTCGAACCACCAGCACTACAGATACCAGAAGACAAATCTGCATCCAATCGCCATATACGGAAAAAACAAGACGGAAGCTGTGACCTTGACCCAGACCTAAATATATACCAGGAGGGAAGGAGGGTAAAGGAGGATGTCCGAGTGTGTGTGTCCGAGAAATACGGGGACGTGCTGATCGGATTAATGTTGCACAAGCACAGGAAACTGCAGACAACTTCAGTAATGTGGGTTTGTTTGGCTACACACACACACACTGATTATTTTGCTGCCTCAACTGTTCAGACAGCACAGAACATAAGGCAGAAATTGGCCATTTGGGACAACAAGCACAAGCTGTATGGTCTGCAGCAGCAGAAAGCCAGTTGCTGAAATTCGTTTAATTGCTGAAAAAACAACGGCAGAATTATCCTCGCTCACACTTGGGTAGGAAATAGCTCCCCCACAAGTCGTCGGTCTCGCTCGGAAATGCCGAACGCAGATGACGACGACAATCAAACGAGCTCCTCGCAAGTCCTATTTTGAACTTGGGAAGTGGGTGTTTGCAATCAGGCGGCGTGCGAAAGTGGCAGCCACCTCGGCGTGGCGGTTACCTGTCACATCTGTGCAGAGTCGGAGTGTCTTTTCCTCTTACCAGAGAAACTGTTTCGATCTGCCTGCCCTGTTTGATCTGCCTTGGCCTTTCACTGCGGAGGCTGCATCAAAAAGGTGCCGGGAACTTGAAAGCACCATCACTTCATCTCTCTCTCTCTCTCTTTTGCTCTCATCTTCTTTTGCTCAACCTCTTCCTCTGTGTGTTCTGCTCAGACAGAAATTGTGGGATGTAAACACTTTGTCCCTGCCTCATCGGGAAAAAGAGAGAAAAAATTAAAATAAAAACATGGCTCCTCCGCTGTAGTAGCACAAATACTCATGTTGGCGAGAGCTATAACGGAACAATAACCATCTATTGTTATTATTATTACTGTCATTATTGCTATTGTTGTTATTAATATTTGTATTATAATTTACAGTTTTCCTTAAAGGATTGACAAGGATTGTCCCATGCTTATTTACAATTAACAATTAACATATACTGTAGGTGAGTGACTGCCTTTGTCTGCACCTTTACCTCACACACTCACGCATGTCTCTTCTTTTCAATACCGTAGCTCTGAGAAATGAAGCCAACGCGGAAGTGCCAAAAACTGCAGTTCCTTAAACGGCCAGTTGAGCCTGGCTCCAAAAGCGAGTCGATCCCCAAAGTCCTCCATGTTCAAATCAGGCGGCAACTTCTGGTTCTGACGAGTGAAGCCGATGCGGAAGTGTCTGAAAACTTGCATTCTCTCTGCTGACCAGCAGGGGGCGACTCCTCTGGTTGCAAAAGAAGTCTGATTGTATAGAAGTCTATGAGAAAATGACTCTACTTCTCTCTTGATTTATTACCTCAGTAAATATTGTAAACATGAGTTCATGGTCTCAATCTCTAGTTTCAAGTCTTCAATACAGCATGATGTTCATTTAGTAAATTAAGATCCATTTAGAGTCAAATACACCATAAAGCAGAGTATGCTTTAGGGTGGGGCTTACTGTGATTGACAGGTTTCTGCCGCAACCAGAGCTACCAGAGTATACGGTGTCTCTGTGTCACACCGCAGTCCAAATATGGTAACATCCGTTTACTGGTTGCAAAAAGTCTAAATGGCGATGGTTGTAATCCAAGATGGCAACAACCAAATCGCCAAACTCAAGACTTCAGAAACCTGTGGTTGACGTCACAGAGACCACGTCCATATTTTGTAACAGTATATGTATGATAGCTGTCAATGTTAATACTTCGGTATTCCGTTACGACCCCAATGTGGGAGTCAATATGACAAAAGAAAAATGACAGCATATTAATGACAGTCACACTAATATGCCTCTACTGGTGAGTTTCCTCTTTCCTTCCTGTCATGGTTCGTCTCAATCACAAAGGTTCTACTATCCCAGTATCTATACTGGGAGGGAGGTTATCTCCCAGGGGCGATAACTTTTTGTATAAAGTTATTGATATGACTGACATAGCCAGCAGAGGGAGAGTAAAGCCGAGCATGCCTTTTGGTTGTAATCGAGTATGTAGGAATGTCTCACTAATAAACCTTACTGTTATATCCATCTTCAGTCCATCGCTCTGATATTTGATCTACATGCCGGTCTGAGCTAATCAGATAACTTGCCTTCCAAAAGCAGTTAAAACAACTGGTGTTGTGTGTGGGATTCAAACTGGTATTTTGCCATTTAATATCAGTTTACGTGGCAGTCGACAGTCATCAGCCGCTCGATCGGCGAGAGCGCGGCTCTGAGACTGCTGGGCCGGTGCTTCAGCTCCCGCTGGGGCTGCCCATGCAGCATTTTAATGTAAACTCTCATCGCACTATGAATAAAAACTCCTCCTCCTCCTCGGCTAAATGCCATTTTCATTACATCCCATGTCAGGTGTTTCTCAAATGGAATCAGTTTAAACTGCTTTCAATCTGGTTTATTGGCCTTCTAATGCCAACTCTCCTCCTCGGTTCATCCATCACAGGCACTTGAGGTATGAAGCGGCTTGACGGAGACGGAACCGCAGGGTGCATCACCGATCGTCTAGAGCTCTCAGCTCCGCTAGGATCTAAGGCACTGACACACACACACACACACACACACACACACACACACACACAAACCCTGTGGCGGTTGGTGTTTTCGTCTAAACACAGCGGCTTTCCAGCGAGGGGAGGTGGTGACTCCAAAGAGTCCATTCTCACTTATAAAGTGGCTCATGAAGCTCGATGCCGAGGAAGCTCCAGAGGGAAGAGACTGTGGGCCAACAGTCAACAAAGTCACATCCATGAACACAGAATGAGGCCGTTCACCTAAATACCCCCTTATGAAAAGTAGGACTCTGCAGTCATTTATGCATCAGTCCATCCCAGAAAATCACATAAAATTGCCATAAAACATCTGCATCTACAGGCACTGTAAGTACCGGAAACACACAATGAGTGAAGTCATCTTATAACTTGCTTTAAATGACTGAACCCTGGTTACTGAGCACACAGAATGTGCATAAAACACAGAAAAGGTGAAAACATAGAGAGCGTGAAGAAAAGATAATCCTCTCAGAACAAATTAATAATAAAAGACTCCAAGAATAAACTAGGTAATTAGGTTACAGGCAGCTCAACGCGCACGCAGCACCGCTGTCGTCGGACTCTGATTCTGACTCATTTCAGGGCTAGAACCTCTATAAAAAAAACACTAAAAAACACACACACACAGCACGTGTCAGCGGGTGCAACGGGAACTAATATGTTCCACAGTTGTCATTGCGTCACTTTAACCATGCATGCAGTCACTTCGGATGTCACGCCTCAGCCCCAAAGTGGAGGTGATGTTCAGGGTTTCAGCCTTATCAACGCGTCCCAGCACAGGCACATCATGACACACGCGCTTAAGAGAGAGGGGGAGGCATCTCCCCCCCCCCCCCCTCCATACATCTCCTCTAGCTCCCACATCATCTCTCTCTCACTCACACACATACACACACACATCCTCGCGAGTTCAGAGAGAGGAGAGAGATAAGAAGGGAGAGAGGAGATGAGAGGAGATTCAGAACATGCAAAAAGAAGGCTCTCTCATCTCTCTCTCTCTCACACACACACACGCACACACAACCTGAAGAGATTTTTCTCGATGTGTTTTGGCAGCCAAACCGGTGGCTTGGCGCCCGTAGTCTCTCGAAATCAGCCCGTCTGCCTCACCTACGCATTTCAAGTCAAAAATTCACAAGGTGACACAAAACTGTCAGAGCATGTTGATGCGACTCCAAAATGACGAAGATGTGTGTGTGTGTGTGTGTGTGAGTGGGTGAGGGGCACACACGCTCGCACACACACACACACACACACACACACACACACACACACACACACATCTGCACATGCACTCATACACAGGTCAAACACTACATGCACCAATAGACACATTCAAACATTTACATTTTGCATCTAAACAAGCACACAGCTGCATATAGGTACCAACTTGTACACGCACACACACACGGTCAAGGCCGCATACATGCACTGATATATGCGCACGTGCCCGTGCACGCGCACAGCCAGCGCAAAGAGTGTTTTCAAGTTCAAATTGAGTCTCAAGCGCAGCTGGAACGTTGTTGACATTCATACTGGGTTTAATCAAATGTGTCAGGAATCATCGCAATAAACCACAGCAGCTACCCTAAACCCTAAGCTGGCATCACTGTACCATTGCGACAACGTTCCTATAACACTCCTGCGATGTGACATGTACGATATAGACTAACTATTAAAGCTCAAGCACGCGGGAGATGATACAAACACCCCCGTGGAGCTCATGGACACAGGCAGCCTATTCATACGGTCACTTTTGCATCCAAAATCCGCAGTTATTTGCCAGCAAAGTGCAGCAATCCTTCACCTTCACACAACTTGAACAATTCCGAGTGAACATACTGAAAAAGGGGGGGGCGTTAGGTCATTTCGGAGCTGGTGTTCATCCGCAACCTCCTCATGCGTCTGGCTGCTTCTCCCCGGGTGCGCAAAACAAGCCATGCGATGTTTCCAAGCGCAAAAAAAAAAAAATCAACAAAAAGTCGGATTTCTCCCGCAGCGCAGAGTTGCTCCGTGTGTGCTCATGTTAGTGACATGAGAGAGGCATCGGAGGGCACAACGGGGGGCAATGAGAGGGAAGGGTCTCAGGAGGAGAGGAATGTCACCAACATTTCGGATGAAGGAAAGAATATTAAAAAAGCTCCCAGATGACTAGAGAGACGATTAGCAACCACAACAAAACAAAAAAAGTTTGCCTCTACTTACTGATCAAACCTCCCTTCGTGTTCGTCCTCCTTGGCATGTTTTGTCTTTTTAAGGTGTCAGAGTTGCAGCAGAAGACATTTCCATTCCCGGCGGGTTTGTCAGACAGACAGCAGCAGCAGCAGCAGCAGCAGCAGCACCGGTTTCGAAGCTCAGCTCTGCAGTTCCGTGCGCACAGGACAGCAGCGATCAGCATGAATGAGAGAGAGGAGAGCTGCGGTTAGACTCCGGCATCCCCTGGTAGAGAGAGAGAGGGGGGGGGGGGGAGAGGGAGAGAGAGAGGCGGAGAGGTTAGTGACATAAGTGCGCCCCCTGGCTGCGGACGTGGGTAACGGTGGGTCGCCGAACGCACCGCTCCGTGGTGAGCATAGGTGGCAGCATCGGGCTCGATGCAGGCTCCATGCAGTGTGTTTGAGGCTCATAAGTGACACGATGGAGGTTGTTTTACCGGAATCAGAAATCTGTGATATATCCCCGATGAAAGGCTGCTCCTATTGAGCTTGATTGATTGCTGTTGTCACCGTGAAAGGCACGCAGAGCGGAACTGCTCTGGTTTCACGTCTCGATGCTGCTCACAGTGTGTTTGTGATCGTTCATGCATCTGTTTTGTTATGCATCTTTAATGTCAGCGCATGCTCCTGTGTTCATGCACGTGAGAACGTGAGGTTGTGTTTGTGAGCATCTATGAGTGTGTGTGTGTGTGTGTGTGTGTGTGTGTGTGTGTGTGTGTGTGTGTGTGTGTGTGTGTGTGTTTCTTCGACAAAGACCACGGTCTACCGGGAGCTAATTTATAGCTGATCTCCACATCGAAACATCAACTTTACTCTTTTCAGATGTTTGAATCCACTTTGTATTTTGAAGGTCATTTTTAAACAGACACTAATCGTTTCCTTGCCTCATTCGTCAGTTGTCTCAACATTGCTGTGCCAATCTCGAGTGCCCTCAAATAAACTGACTTTTTAAAAGAAGGTGACATTGTAAGGGACGGAGCTGGTCGGTGGACTTTCAAAAAGAGGGGCTTATTGACCCACAAGTGAAGCAAACAGTTGACAAAATATGTAACAAAGTTCTGGGCCCATAAAAGAGGTTAACTGGAACTAAACATAACTCTATAGGACAACAGGAATTTGACATAAATGGAATAGAACTGAACAGACTAGACTGACCACAAATATATATAGAATTGCTGATTAGATTAGTTTCTTTAAATAAAGGTGTAACACAAAGACACACTACAGATGAACCCAAACAGGACAGTTAGTGTGGCCTTCTCAGTTGTGAGCATTTATGCATGTTTTCTGGTGTGTCTGTGTCACTCTGCAGTTGGGTTTATTTGTCTACTTTAAATAATGGTGGCTGAATCGGAGCGAATCACATTCAAGATAATAAATGTTAAACAACAGTTACGTGTACCGAAATTACTGCAAACGTGGAGAAGACGTCTAAGGAGATGCTGTGTACAACCGTTGAGTTTGGTCCGTGTTCGTTGGAGCAGCCGGAAATGCGATGCTACCAAGTGGACCAATCACAGTAGTTGCGGTTTGCATTTCATTTCTGGGCGTAGATTCAACGCAGAGGTATAAACCGGCCTTTAGAGCTCTGCTTTCAGGTGCGCTTTTTTTTTTTTTTTTTGCTCCGGCCTGACAAGATGTTCCTCTAGCTAGCAGCAGCACCCTATGGCTAACACGTTAGCCATAACAACTTTATTAACTTTACTTCATTAAGTACACTAGTTATGGATTTCCTTGGGCCCATTGTGACCAAAAATCATAACATAACTGGTTTTGTATCGTTTTACTAAACTGCAAACAAGGAAGCTCCGTCATCTGCGATTCAAGAGTCGGCTGCTGCACAGTCGACATTTTTGATCCAAGTAAAAACTAATTTCACGTCATCCCTTTGGCCACAGACATGTCTGTCCTTTTGGATTAAATTCACAGGAGCATATCATGCAATTAATGAGGGCTGAATTCCATTTAGCTCCTATAGTTGCAGGGTCCTGGTAATGTGCATGTTAGCTCACTGGCGGGTCTTACTGGGAAATTTGAATTGAACAGAGCCATCCTTGATGTCATTCGTAACACCTGAGGTTGTTGTACTTTGACAGGATAAAATATTGTTGTGAAAAAAGGCTTTTTGTCATGTGTCTAGATCTCAGACCATCCCAAATTGCATTCACAAGATTTTGGAAAATGTTGCTTGTCTGCAACTGTAATTATATTAATAATATTAAGAATGTGACTTTGTCACAAAAAAAGGAGATCAATTGTTCCAATTAAAGTATATGCAAGTTAATTAACATGACATACAGAACTGAACACAAGAGTGTCTGGAAGTGAGAAAAAAACTATGTTTGTATTTATGAGTTTTGGAAGGTGTTTGTCAGAAATGTACAAAATTATATATTATTGGTTAAATTTAAATACAATCTCTGGCTACATTGTCAGGCATTATCCTTAATTTATTGTACTAGTGTAGTAAGCCTTTAAACACAACAAGGGACTCGGGGAGAAGAGAGAAAGGTTCATTTGCACCATGACGGAGGATGCATTGCTGGTATGCATTCAAGCGCCATGATTTCTGCCCATATGCAAGAATTGCGCTCTTCATCCTGGAGCCCTGCTATGACCTTTGCGGTCTCCTTGTGCATAATAAATGTTGATATTCCAGCCCATATTAGTGATGACTAGGGAGTTTTCATATAGGGCGATGAGGTGTTGGGTTCCTCCTCTCCACACTGAGGCAGAGGATGTGGTTACACATATGATACTCTGCTGCTCAGATTACTGTATGTGTGCTTGCATGCGTGTGTGTGTGTGTGTGTGTGTGTGCTTGCAAACATCCTTTCTGCTAATGCTGCATGAAATGTGCCATATAAATCGGAAGTCGGAGCTGGGAATGACTTCACACCCGAGTGGATTGTGTTCCAGTCCAACAAGTCGGAACACTTAAGGGGTTTTGCTCCAGCCGGGTTATCCTATGTTAGCATTACCAGTTGATAACAACGCATTACGACGGTATTTAGAGTTTACAAACACCACAGATAGACTACAGCTGTTTTTCTGTTGATGAAAAGAGATGCCATCTTGGATTTTGAGGTTGGTGTTGGTGGGGTTCGGCCAACCTTCTGAGTGGGGAATCTGACTTCAGGCGGCGTTCCAGTTCAAAATTTCTAACTGGGAACACGTTCAAATGGAACGCAGTGTAACTCCCATGGTCGAACGTGGCTAAATGTGTGACTGTTCATTTCCTCAAAAACCTCAGAGTCATCCCCATCTGCCCTGTTGTGCTTGTCCAGCTGGAATCTTTATCAATACAAATCAGTGTTGTATTGAATGTCTAGATAAAGACCTGTGCCTTTGGTTGTTGAAAAGCAGGAGACGGATTCAGCTGAAGGTTATTAAATTGCCTGATTTATTGAGTTGCATGGAGTTTACTTCCTCCTTAGGTTACGATATATGAGTCATGAGAATATGGAAAGCAAAATGGGGAAAAAAATGATCGACATTTATATATCTGTATCTGCCTCATCATAACCACTATCTAAAAAAAAATCAAAATTCCACCCATAAAGATGACATTGCTTTTTCGCCACATAATATTCAAGTTCTGTGTAACAACAGCTATCAGCGTATCGATGTGTGAATCAATCGCATGAAACTCCTCCGCCCCCTCCCCCCGTATATAAAGGCCTTAATGCTGGCTACACAGAACTATTTATTTGTTTCAAAATTATTTCCAACAAACCACAAACAGAGAACACATCACTCCCTGTGCATGAAATGATTCTTCCGGGAAGAGACAAAGAGCCGACATTCAGTGTTTGGACATACAAACAGAAAAGCTTTCATAAGCCAGACTACTGTAGTTACATCAACTGAAAATAAGGACGTTTTTTGTATTTTATTTTGTCTTTTTAAGTACAAATTCTGCAGCAAGCAAAAGGGCCCTGATTCCAACGTGGGTCTTGGTGCGCGTGGCTTGTCAGCATGTCAGCGTGCATGGTGTGAATGAAAATGTGTTTGATCAACTCTGCAATATCTCTCTCTCTCTCTCTCTCTCTCTCTCTCTCTCTCTCTCTCTCTCTCTCTCTCTCCCTTTCTGGTTTGCTTGCATTTCCCTCAATCTCTTTCGACTTTCCAACGGAGCCTTGATCAGCAACGTCCATTTCATCCAATAAACGCCAGCTGATGCCAAATCATAATTAAAATCTCCAAAGAGAGAGACGCTTGAAAAATAAGCTAATTAGGCTTTTTTTTTTTTTTTTGACTGTGTTTTTGTCCCTTTCTTTCTGGCTTTAAGACACAAATCAAATTAACTCTCTTAACTTTTGTGTTTAAGAACCGAGGTCTCAGTGCGTGTTTGTTGAGATCAGGCAAATGTCCTCCTTTCTTTCTTTCTACGTCGACGTTCGTTTTGTTTCACCTACACGATTCTTTCTGTTATTTTTTTCTTGCTTTTGATCAGTGACAAAATCAGAGCGATCCCTCTGATGTTAGACCCAATTCTGAGAGCAAATGCAGCGGCAATTACAGAGAGACAGAGACGAGCAGTAGACGGGAAGATGTATGCAGAAGGGGGAAGAAGAGATGAGAGTGAGAAAGAGAGAGACTGAGGGATGGAGAGAAAGAGAGAGAGACAGAGCGCAGCAGCTCAACGGACAACTGAGCTTTAGTTCTTTTCACTTGTTTTGTCTCTACTTGATCTCTATCGCACATGTGATGCACACCTACGCACACTGCACAAGTGTAGCCGCACACACACACACACACACACACACACACACACACACGCACACACGCACACACACACACACGCAGGGCTAAAAGGCCAGACTTCTGTCGAGCTTCCTCCTTTTATCTCCTCTGGATCCGTCTGTAATTACAGCCCGGCTACTGATGAACAGCAGGGGAGGCTGTTAATGCGACTGTACAAGTGTGAGCAGGAGCGACCAATGAAAACCAGCCGGAAAGAGGGAGAGCAAGGTGACTGGGTCTTGTTCTTGTTGTTTCCAAGACCACGGAGAAACAGAGCCGGACTAAAGCTGCTGCCCATCTACAGCGTTACAGTTTGTGACAAATTTCCCTCCGTGGAATATGAAATGAAACCCTCAAAATGTATTTTTCTGCGTACCGATGCAAACCGTCTCGATCCTCACCACATTCAGTGAAATGGGCTTTTGTTGTAATGGACCATTGACAGCGTTAGGGTTGGTCTCATTCTCTCTGTCGATGCTGGCACGGTCATGTTTAGCCACTTCCTCATCTCGTCTACACTATAATGAGCCTGTGCCGCTCATAATTACCTTCAACTGATATGTGTAGGAGTGTGGATGGGCTACATTGAGAAAAGGGGTTTATTATACATCCTACTTTTATTTTGAAATACTTTTTCATTTAGTGACTTATTTAACTTCTGCCGGCTTTGCTTTGCAGTCTATTTGCCATTAAGTTGCATTAATGTAAAAGGAATGTATTCATATTTGTACATGGAGCTAACCTGTTATAGGCTTAAATCTGAGAATAAAATATGATGTTTGCGCGTGCGTGGCCAGCAAGTCCTCCAAATTAAACAACAAAATACATCTTTTGTAACTCCCCTAGAGAACAACAAATGCAAGCTTTTTCTAACCCGACGACATCATTTGTCGGTAAAAATAAAACCTTTTTAGCGATGCAACACCGCTAAGGCTAAGGTCTGGTTAGGGTTCAGGAAAGATCATGGTTTTAGCTCAAAATACATACTTTATTATGGGAAAGATCGTGGTTTGGGATGATATAAATCACTAAATAAAATATAAACTATTGGACTTTTGTCGCTTGCTATTGAAACAATAGCGAGCGTGGTAAGAAGAAACTTGACTGTCGCTAGGAAACGGGAAATGAATGAGAGGAAAATAGACTTAAAATAGACACGACCTGTGTCGACAACTGGATTAATTAAAATAAGGGTGTATGTATTCTGTCAGATGCACATGAGAGGAATAATGGAAAAACAAGGCTGAAGCTCCTCCTGTTGTCTCGTGAAGCAGGGGTGCAGTGCAGCTTCATACTTGGATGTATAAAAGTATTAAATCATTTTATTTTGTTTATCTTTTTTTGGAAAATTAGTGCATATTATGCTCACTTCCTCCCTCGTTCTATTTTGGACTTTTCCCCGGGGAGCCCCAGAGAGCAAATAGACCCTGTGAAATGCTTTGATTGTCGACAATTGCAAGTTGCTGGTGCACACACAGAAATGCACACACGTGGACCTTCCTTTCTACAGTCAACATTTCATCTCGGCCTCAGCTGATTCTGACGGCTAACAAAAGGGCCGTGCGCGTATGTGTGTGAATGTGTGTTCTCCATTAGGGATTCAAAAACAGAGGCAGGTACGGACCTTCACAGCGCACGCGCACACACGCACTGAGAAAAGTTGCCTTCTGCTGAATTATCAGATGCTTGTGCAGTTATATCATCCCACCTTTATACACATTTCAAAAGAAGGTTTTAGTATATTACAGTGTGTTGTCATAGCAATCATATCCTCCAGCTGATGTGTTCATTGTACTTAAGCTCTGTTCCTTCGTGCAGTGTATACTTCACTATACTTTATTACTGTCATCAGTCAAACAGCTTGAAATTCCATCAAGTCTTTGACAGTATAATTTATGCTGCAGTTGCTACATAAAGTCAGGACTATTACAACATGGAGCTGGGACTGCAAGGTGCATCATCGAGAGCTGCTGTTTAGAGTGTTAATATGTGGAGGCCAGAATAAAAAGGCTTAATATAGCTCCCTCAGAAAAGAAAAGCTAATTAGTCCATTTGCAATGCTCCTGACATTTCATTACTCAGGATAAAACAACAGGTTTCGTGACGGTGCTTGCGCTGAAATATTTGAATCTCATTATTCTGCTCACCAAGTGTAAATAAGACCAGTGAGCCTCCGAGAAAGTCTAAAACCATTTTCTCGACATTCATTCCAATTACACGCTGTGGCGCGTGTAAACACAAACTTCATCAGATCACTTGATTTTGAGCTCGGATAAACAGCTCATTTGGAAAAACTTCAATTTATCCTGTGATAGAGTGTAACTGTAGCTCCCCGTAGATGTTGCTTGTGCTGTATCCATACAAATGTGTACATTATCAAACAGCAGCAAGAACAGTACTTTCGGTCTGTATCAGTAAAAAACACTCTCATTAATGCTCCCACACAATGTGAGCCCCACCTTCACTGAAGACACGAGATAAAGTTGTCAGTTTCATTTCTCCCCCACGTTTCCCTGCTCACGCCATTACGGCTCCTTGGCTCTGACAAGTGGAACCGTTGTCATGATATGACAACTCGGTTTGGCATAACTGTGGGGCTGGGGGATGGGATGGATTCTGGGACAAAATAAATGTGTGCGGGTGACACACCAGGGGAGCGGCGAAATGAAAGTGTAATGGAAAAAATGCTGTTGATCATAATTGCCAGTGGTGAAATTGCTGGTCTGCATTTCCCCTAAAATGTCCCTGTGTGTTACTGTTTGCAGGGGCTTCAACATCTGTAATTATTTCTCCGGGAAGGATTCGGCTTGAACTTCAATATCGCTTCCTCCTCCTCCTCCCTGTCCTATCCCTCTCCCCCTCTCTTTATCCCCCCTCCTCCTGCTCCGCACCAATTTGGGGTGGCGAGGCGATGGTTATCTAAATGCAAAGTGATGCTGTAATAGCACTCACGAGGAGGCGCAAACGACTAGTGAGACCCGGAGATTGAGGGATGGGGGGGGGGTAGAAGGAGGAGTTATCAGTAAGAAAGATATACATACAAAAGAGAGGTGAGCGAGAGAGAGTAGGGGAGGAAACAAAATAAAAGAGGAAAAGAAGCAAAGAGCTACACTAACAGTGGGAATGATGGGAAAAGAGAGGAAGAGAGAGTGAAAAAGAGAGGGCGAGAAGGAAAAGGAGAGTCCGAGAGCAAGGAAGAGAGTGCAGGTGTGATGAGACAAAGAAAGGTACGAAGGAAATGTGAGACAAAGTTAGAGAAGAGATACAACAAAGAAAAGAAAGGGGGAGACCAACTGATGGGAAAGAAAGAAAGAAGGATCCAGCAGAAGACATTACAGAGACTGTCCAAAGCTGAAGCATTGGTTGTTTGCTCAAATGCTGAAAACGAGGTGTACTTTTACCTGATAAGGACCTCTTGTGGTTATGGGAAACCCTGAATTGGAATAATGATTTGTGACTCTCAGAAGCAAAGTCAGAAGTAGAGTGATTTTACAGCATTGCTAAACTTCATAGGGAGCAGGTAGGAGTTAATTGTAGTCAAACAAAGCATATGACTACTGACAATGGTTTGTTTAAACCAAGCTTACCTAACCTTGAAGCTGCTATAATCAATATTTGTGTATTAACAATGGATTAGGTACTAAAAATTGTATTAAAGTTACATGGTAAAATAACAAATATGATAAGCGGTAAAGTTGTCTTTACCCACTTTTTTCCCGTTTGAAACCAAAAGTCAATGTTGATTTTAAGCTTTTTATGTAAAGTTGTACGCGATGCTGTTTTACCTTATTTTAAAAGTGCTTATTTTACATGACGCTGTAGCATAACTTAACAAAGTCCACTAAGGGTGGTTATTGTTTTTCAAAATTTATAGTAGTTACATTGTTAAGGTGCGTTCACACCAATCGCGTCATTCACGCCGCGTTCACTCGTCGGGGACTATTTGTGTTAATTCGCGTGAATTGCCCCATTCGCGCCAAACGCGCCCTGGAAGCCGTTCGACTGTCCACCATTTATTTCCGCCATCAACCATGGTAAAAAATAACCTCTATTTCTGCTTAGTACTTGTTGTGGAAGTCCCAGATATCCCGGGAAACTAAACGCCGTCTTGTCTCTACTAATATGAGGTATCGTAGAGCTCTGGGTGAACTCAGACGGCTACAGTATTTGTTTCCTGATTCAACAACGGCAGGACGTCACTGATGACAGGGGGAGCATCTCAACGCTGATAGGCTATCGCGCCGCAGAGTCACGCCATTTTTTCACCAGAGTTGAAAAATGTCAACTCACGCGTTTGGGAATTCGCGTCACTCCGGTCTCATCGCGTCTGTGCATAGACTTTGTATAATCTACTCGCTCGAATAATTCGCACCGCGTTTGGTGTGAACGTACCTTCAGGGTTACTACGTTATTTTAGGAACACAAACAATGTTTTTTTCTTACCAAATCGTTTCACACCATTTCTGCCAGTGTGATACAAAACTTATTTAAGAAACTTTTTTTTGGTTAACATTCAAAGTATCCCGTGGTTTGCAGAAAAGTACAATGCAACTGGCAACTAGGTTGTAAAGAACGACAAAGTTAGCAACAAGCTAGTGAAGAAAGGGGAGCATTTAGCAGCTGAAGAACTAGATATTTGCCTCAGTAAGCGGTGGAGACCAAAACAGAGCTACAAGGAGAGTGAGTGACTAACATTTGCCAGGAAGACAAGAAAACACAACTTCAAATAAATGCTGGATCGCCTCAACAACTTGATGTAAGTCACTGTTGTGTTTACGGTTTGTTGCACCGCCACCAAGTGGCCCAAAATCTATCATTACTTCTTTAACCAAGTGGTTTTTAGTTTTTCAGTTGACATATTTTGGTTTTAATTGAAATTTCGAATTTGGAAAAGACATTCATGGTCCCTATATGATGAATTGGGATAACTTTGATCCCCTGCTGTTTCATTTCGAGCCATCATCAAGCCAAAACATCTGCAAAGCTAATAAAATCAGCCACAGTTGAAAAATATGGTTTGTGCTAATTCGAAAATGTTAGCATGCTAACGCACCAAACTAAGTGATGTTCAACCAAAATCATGAGCTTTCCCTCTACTTAACCTGGAAAAACTTTAGCTATATAGTGGGGGATCAGAAAACCAATCATTTTTGTAACAGGTCTGGAAGACACTGACAGATGATGTCTTTTGTGGGTTTTCATTTCGGAGGGCAATGACAAACGACATGTTTTTCCCTTAAGTTTGGAAGACTTGGTGAAATTAAGATATAGTTTGTCTAGCTTGTAGGGAAAGAAGAGGAAGGGAGGCAAAGGACATAGAAGGAGGGGTGAAAAGGAAAACAGAGGTTGGTAAAAACAAATTGACGTTTGAGAAGGAACAACATAAAGAGAAGCTTTTCTATGAACATATTGCAAACACTTTGAATCCATTTTTAGTTGTCATTGCTCATAAGTTTGTAATAGTACCTCTTTGCTACTAGGTAGAACTGGTGTATTTGCTCTAATGGTAGTGAAGCAGAGTTGAGCTGAAATTAGAATAAGGAGAGGTCGAAAAAAGAATGGACTGAAGAGAGGAACTGAGACAGATGGCTTCAACCACTAGATTCACACAGTTACAAAAATATATTCGACCAAAATCCTAAAAAATGCAGGTTAATGTTATTTATGTAAAGCTATGGAAGTAAAGCAAAAATTAGAGGAAGAAGAGAGGAAGAACAACAATGTGGATGTGGAGAGTTAAAGGATGTTCAACTGAAGACAGAGATTAGACAATTTTGGGTGTATCTATATAAGCATATACTGTATGTGTGTGCATGTTTGAGTGTGAGAAAGATAGCAAAAACATCACACCAATCAACGGCCAGAATTGGAAGAGATGAAGACAATGAAAAGAAGACGGAAGACGATATTAGAGTTGGGTCGATTTCCAGTTTCGCTAGTACGGTCTGGAGTTCGAGCTTCAACCGGATTGATTTTATGCAAACCTGCATTTGTCATTAGGACAGGTTGTGGCAAATTAAAAAGTAGCCTACATCAGCAACCTGTGCGAAAGGCGTCACAGCGCTAAACCCAACTTACATAGCATTAGTAATGTAACCAGTTCTTCATCGGGAAATAATGAATGCACACTGAGCTCCCAGTTGAACATCTGCCAAAACTCTTCATCCTTTCTCCTTCTCTTCCTATCCTCTCCTTTTTCCTTTGGCACCCCGAGGGATACAATTAACAAGTTAACAGGGACTACCAACTAACAACAATAAAACCTGTTACAGTAATGAGCAATATGACAATGTTATTAACACTACGTTGTTATTGCATACGTTCCATTTTACTTTTAGTACGTACTTTAGCTGACGTTACACATATATCTGCTCCGCAGAGGATTGTGGGTCAGAATAGCCAGAAAAAGCATGCTGGCTTGCAGTTCCTCAAATGGCCACTTGAGGCTGGCTCCAAAAGCGATTTAATCTCCATGCAACCCCATGTCAAAATGCACATTGTTACTGCGGAAATAAACATGTTTACAGCGTGGTTCAAAAAACGGTTTTAGTCTCTATAGCTAATTTCCGGGAGCGGGTGCCGAGTCACGTGGGACACTTAGTGGTGAAATTGGGTATACCAGTCGGGTTAGATGTTAAGCTTCATATCAAACTGGTTTGAAAGTCTTTACGCTGGCCCAATCCAAGAACACATCAATCAGTTGTTCTGTGCAATTTACAGCCTTTACATATATCGCCTTCCAAAATATCTCTACGACTGTTTAGTCAATATCCAGATGAAGGCGTGCCAGTTACAGCTCTCCGTGTGGAGTGAAGGAGTCCCCTTTTGGCCTCTGCTAACAGGCCAGTTTGTCCGTCTGTGTCCCAGCCAAAGTCTTAGCATTTAGCTCATTGATTTTCTCCAGTCGGTCGCTGTGATTAATCCGAGACAGGCGCCCTGCCCTGCATTCTGAAAGCACGTCTTCCACTGCAGGGGGGCAAACAGCTTCAGACGGTGCCTATTCATTAGAGTCCTTGACACATTTTCCTCCATTCGACATACTGTCAGTGTTTTTCTGTCCTTGTTGACAACTGGGATGATTTGACAGTTGCGTTATAGAATCCGATACACAAATCAAATAAGCAAACTATGCTTTTTTAAGTCCATATTAGCGTTTTGAACAGGATTCATGAACTGTGCCATGTCCTGCTACAGAAAAGCAGATATTGATTTTCAGTAGTGTAGAAAGAGATCGCTTCAATAGGAAACACATCTCGATGGGAGGGGAGCAGCACTTTATAATATTAATTCTACAGTTTAATTCAGAGGTTTATTTGGTGATGAGTGGATAGAAATAAGTGTTTGCAACCATTGAGATGTTAGTAGCTGAAGTCTCCATGATAGAAGACAGTTATTCAATGCCGAGTTTAACTTTATATACCCATGTTCATTTCTCATTGTGTTATATTCTTTGCTTTCCTAACATTTAGTGATCATTCTCTAAACCCGTTAAGTTACAATGAACCTCCATGAAGAACTATCTGCATATGAATGCCATCTGTAGGCGACGGGGAAAGATTTTGGTGTGTTCTGTGGTCCGTTTGTAGTCCGAGAAGTATTGACCAATCACGTTTGAGCGGGCTCTGCATGCAGGTAAACAGTGAGTGTCGCGAGCAAAAGACGTGGAATGTTTTGGCTAAAATGCAATCTCTGATCCCATTGGCCATCAGCTGGAGACAATTTTACTTTTTTTACTGGCTAAAAAATAAACTGTCAAGAGGGTGTAAACTGGCTACTTGTCAAACAATCCGGTCATTGGCATCGTCTCTCGACTACAGCTCCATTCTCGGATCTCAAGTTGCTAATCGGAATGTAAACACTGACTTGACGGTATCGCTGGAACCCCCGTAATATTGCCCTCTGCCCCAAGAGGATACACGGTCCTCAGACCAATACTCTATGGGCTCCGAGATTGAGTCACCATATATACACACAGCAGCCTGCTTACAAAAGTCGGAATCAAACTTTGAAACCCCGACTCTGCCCATTGAGTTTCACCACAGATTACTTTCTTTCACTTACTGTTTTCTCTCACATTTTTTTAAAAGACATTTTAAATGATATTCAGACCCCAAGGTACTCGGAGCACATTATTTTTCCTGAATATAAAGGGCCAAGGTTGCGCATGAGCTGAGACCTTAAGTTTGCACAGCTTTTCTATGTGCTGCTGTAATCCTTTCAGAGCCTTTTCACTCCGTGCTATGGACATTCACAATGACGTGGCTTCGCATACAATGGCAGACCTTACTCAAAAGAAGAGTCATTCGATTGAGGTGGCATTCGCAATTGGTGTGTGTGTGTGCGTCCGCAAGTTCTTTCAGTGAGAGGAAGAATGTCAGGGTAAAACTTACAAAGAGATTTGTTTTCCAAGAGACAAAGAAAAAAAAACCTTAAATATATTACTGTGCATTAAAAGCGGCCACTCGTGGCGAGGTTACTTCCCCTCTCACCTATCCTCATGAACCTTTTACCGTTCCTTCAACTCACAAACATAAATGAGTGTGAAATTCACAGCATACATCAACGACTGACACACGGTAAAACAACGCAAAATACCGTGAAAGGAAGAATAATTGAGAAATTCTCAATAAGGATGGTTAATATTGTTGAATCCCATAAATATAAAAATGTGTTTTAAAGACACTTTAAATACCTTTTATGCTAATTTCAATTGCTAGTTTAAAGCACACAAATATCCAAAATCGTGGTGACTTTTGCTTCAGTTGCCTGGAGAAGAGCTGGATATTGGCACTGCCTATAAACAGAATTGTCATGTTGTTACCGTGAAGGCCCAATTTTTCCAACATACAAGACAGTAAACTAAAGACTTTGAGTTTGCAGTGAGGTGTCAGTCCTGGATGGTTTAAGGCCAAGCTGTCGCGCATTCCCAAAACCATGCTGAGCATTTTAGACTATGTAGTGTTCAAGGGTGCTCTGAGAGCCGGACAGAAAAGACTTGGGCCAGATATCTGATATTTGTAAGAAAAGAGATCGAGCTGTGCGTGAGGTAATGAAGTGGAGACAAAAAGTAAGGTGAGAGACAGAATCCAATCTGCATTTTTCTTTAGCTTGTTCTTTCAGGTTGCAATTTCACCGAGCATACAAGCTTTCTTTTCAAAGTAACACAAGACTTTTGTCCAGGTGACCGCCGTTCATGTCCCTTTGCGAAAATAAAAGTGAAGTTGACATTTTGTCACTTGAGTCTCCAGTCTGGTGACCTGTTCTCCTTAACCTAACTAAGGGGTTTTGTGGCCTAAAGCTAAACTTACTGTTAAGACGGAAGTTTATTTTGAAAAGTGTGACGACCCCTCCCTTCCACTAGCCATCTGAGTCCTGTTTGCTGTCTCTTTCTGTCTTTCAGGATGTTGATCGTCAGCTAATGAGCCACACCTGAGCCTGGTGTGGTTCCAGCTTTAAAGTCTCTCCACCTGAACGTTGAGGGTGTTTAGTTTGGTTCAGACATTTCCACACATTCTGACACAACCGATTACTGACTCTCCATGTTTGTTTAATTTAGCTTACGTATTCTTTAAATAAATGTGCTTATTTACAACTTTTAACTCGTCTGGTCTCCCATCCATGTTGCAGCCTTTGAGCCAGGATGGAACAAAAGACACCGTTGATGTAAAAAGCGTATTCCGTCACTGACACGTTGCAAAACTGACGCTAGAGCGGTGTGAGAGCGTCACAGCTTAGTACCACTGACCGAGCGCCTGTATTTGACGCATTGGGGTGAGAATGTGTTGATGGTTACAGTTATTGATCCCATGAAAGCTATAAAAACCCTTTGATGATATTTTGTGTGTTCAGCTTCTGAATGGCTGACATAGAAGCTTTTTAAAATGTTCCTGTGACACCAGTTTTCTTTGTTTAAATTTGGAAAACATTACCTCAATTTCACTACCGTTTAAGTTCTTCTCACAGCCTTTTTCCGGTGGCTGCTCACCAATTCTTGGGCGTGTGCCAGAGTACATGCACGTGACACAACACCTTCCCTTGTAGCCTACAGTGTTTAATGGGTGTTACCTATGCTAATAAAAAACAGCCACGTGCTTTCAGTTTTATTCAGCGCACCTGGGTAAGAGCACATGTGGATGGTAAAGAACATGTGGTGCATCTGGAGTTGACTTCACTTATTTTTCCTCTCTCGGGATCGAGTCTCCCTTTTCTCCGCAGCTGTTTTCGCCCCACACAAGTTTAACACATGTGTGGCTAACATGTGCTTACATGGCTAAGGAGGTCATATCTTGCACAAAGTCACAATGAAAAGGTCAACCGATGACATCGTAAGTAACTCCATCAAGACAACTCTTGACCTCCAGGTCAAATACAATGGATTTTGCTCTACTCTCAACTCAAGTTTTCAAGTAAAGGGTAGAAACTGCCAAGAACAAGAGTGTCCAGGATGGGCAGTTGGGTTTCTTTTAAAAATGACATTCTTATACAACTACATGACTCGCAGTAACAGAAACCTGATTCCTATTTGATCGACGCTGCCTAGTTTGACCATTTGGATCGGAGTCTCGCGAGCCTGCTGCTGCGCGACGGACAGATGGAAAAATAACATTGAGATAGAGTCATGACGGTGCAAATTTAGATAGGGCGAAGGGAGAGTCAATTTGCCGAGCCGTATCCATCGCGCAACGCTCGGCAGGATCTCAAAATGAATAGGCTCTGTCGACGTATGTGACGACAACAGATTTGTAATGCCGTACCTCGGGGATTGGAGAAATCAAAAAATAACATTGCTAGTGAATGTCATCCTGGCATCTATTACATTTTGTATGCTTTTTGTAGGAGACAGAGAATCATATATTTTTAAAAAAGATTAAAAAAAGAGCAGAAACAGCCCAGAATATGAGTACTATGGCCTGAACTTTACTTTGTGGCCTGGAGCTGACGTTAGCTGGATAAGTACTTCTGCCAACACGACCTGCCTATTTAAAGTTTGATGAAGGAGGGTTAATGAACCTGTGGAAACTCTCTCTCTCTTTGCTGTTCCATCCTCTCTCATTCTCTCTCTACTTTGTTCTGGACATGAATGAAAGTGAGTCGAGAGATTTTGGCCATTACAAAATCTCTCGGGGAATTTAAAAAAAATAAAATAATCCCCTCCTGGGCAGCCCTCTGAATTGTTGCACAAATTAATCCCCTTTCCCAATTCCATCATTTGCCCCGAGCTCCCATTTCAGAATTATCCCTTTTCAATTATTTCTCTCCCCCTTTTCTAATTTATAGTCACCATTGGACATATCAGTGGTGATGAGAGTGGAGAGGAGAGAAGAGGAGTGAATGCGTTATTAATTGCTCTGATGTGGATTAGATGTGAGCATCGTGGCTACCTTCCCCTCCCCCAATCACATTTCAATTAATAACAGTCAGCCGGGCTTCGCCTCAAGATGTGCTTGGAAGATGATTGGCCTGTCAGTCAGAGCTGCTAGGGAGCATTGGCAATTTGTCACCAGTTTCCTTTTTCCTCCTGTCTTTTCACAATCGCTCACTCTTGTTTCTATCTCCTAATCTTTTTCCCTTGCTCCGCCTCTCATCTGCCTCTTCACTCAGGTATTTTTTTTTTCTATCCTCAAAATCATGCCACATTTCATCCATTTATTCATTTTTTCCATGATAGCTTGGTCAGCCCTGAAAAGGACCGTAAAAGAGAAATGACTGAGTGTGTGTGTGTGTGTGTGTGTGTGTGAGTGTGTTTGTGTGTGTGTGAGTGTGTGTGTGTGCAGGCATGGATTTGCTAAGAGGTTCTCTCCTGCCTGAGATGACACCCAACTTTAAAAACACGGACGTCCTGCACCACATTTCAAATGAGATGGGAGACAAGACAGACATTTTCTTCTAAGGCCTGGTGCTCTCATGACAACCTGCTACCCAGAACCAGCTTACGCTGAAACACACACACACACACACACACACACACACACACACTCAGTCATTTCTCTTTTACGTCCCCTTCCTCTAAGATCTATCTTCTTTTGTCACCTGCTCCTGCATGTGTTACAGTAAATATGATGTCTATGAGGATTCATAGTACCACCGTTTTGTTCCTTTTGTTTTTCACTTTCTGTTTTTTTTGTGTTAAACCTGTATCTTAATTTACAACCACGTATTTCTACGTACAAACCACTACACTTTAAGTATGAAAAATGTGCTTTAATGGTGTAAAAAAGGAAACAGAATAAGCTTTTACCAGAAAAATGTTTATTTTTTAAGGTAAAATATTAGGATTTCAATCCACCCATGCTATTCCCCTTTTTTCTGTATACATCCAAACAACCGTAGAACAATAAATGAGTCACTTCCTCTGTCATAATAATTGCGTTACACCTGAAAAAGGTAATTTCATTACTTCCTGATATTCACCAGCAGAAGTCACACTCTCCATGAGCATAATGTAGCTCAAACGCGCTTTCCAAGAACTCCAAAGCCTCCACATGTACACTTCACATCTCGTGTGGAATAGACACAAATAGAAAGAGAGATGTGTGGTTTAACAAGCAGCCTATGTTGTGGAGGTATTTACCGACAGCTACTTTAGCCCCAATGGCTGTATACGCAGCTCTGAATGGGCGGACTGGTCTGTCCACTGGACCAATATGAAATGAAAGGATTTAGACAAAGTCCTGGTCACGGCAAACAAGCCAACCACCCAAAAATATTGAAACAACAGGGATTACTGGGGGTTTTTGTCACTGGATTTAAAATTGTATAAATTTACAATACTCATCATTGAAAACAATTACTCAGTTTCCACATTTCTGCAACATGTGGTTGATTAATTAAACCCTCTCTCGATCAGTATTGGGCAAGTTATATGAAAAATGCCATCAGCCTTCACATGACTTTAAAAGGCACAAGGAGTAGAATTAGTCGGTTGCGGTTCAACGTTGGCCCCTTCCCCCGGCACAACGAGGGTTAGGGTGCTCGCCAGCGGGCGAAAGCCAACCCCGGTGTCAGAAGTCATCAAAATTGCGACTCTGGTCTGATACGGGTTCAAGTCATGTGACCCAAGGCCACACCCCTGGTATCTACTGAATAACAAATTATAGTCCATTAATCTTTGTTGATAAAAAGAAAAGGATCACATTACTGTAAAATGTTACTAAATAATGTTCCTCTGCCCAACACTGCTTACAATCTGGCAACAGGCTGGATTACAACATTGTTACGCTCCTTTGTTGTGCCAAATAGACATTTATATGGAAGTGTTGCCTTTAGATGATTGTGTCTTGTGCCTTTGTCCGTTTGTTTTCTGTCCACTTTTCTTTTTTTGTATAATTCTCTCCATTTCCCTCTTCTTCTCTTTCTTCCTACACAGTATTCTTCATCCCAAAACAGAGTCATTTCCTTCGTCTTCCAGCGATGATGGATAATGCAGAGTGACTGGACACCATCTCCAAAAAAGAAAGAGCTTCCAACGAATCGTTCGTGGTGTGTGTGTGTACGAATGTGTGTTCTTCTGACAGAAGGTGAATTATTCTTCTGCCAATATTTTGGAATTGCACTAGTTGTTGAGTCTCTACAGATGGTTGGGAAAGCCTCTAGGCATTTTATTAAATACTATATCTTGTCTCGTGCTGCTTTGTTTTTCTTTGTGCCTCATTTGGTGTTGGAAGGGCAGCTCCTGCAGGAATAACAGCAGACTGAGCCATGTGCCTCTCGACCGGTACGTCAGAGGCCATGCAGCATCGTGCTGCAGTGAGCTCAGGTCAGATATGCTGAGGAAATCCAGTTTATTCAGACTGGGCTTTTTTTGGTTTCCAGCTCTGGATCTCATGGAGTTCTGACCTCCTTTTACTTGTTGATGGAAGGGAAGGCAAAGAATCAGCTCGGACACGATAATCATAGTCATCTTTAATCAGAAGTGAATGCAAACTGAGATCATTCATTAACACCCCCCCACCCCCGTACTGCTGGCATCTTTTCTAACGCCTCGATAAGGTTTCATGTGACTTTTCCGAGCAATTAATAATTTGGTGTTTTTGCTGCGTCGTTGAAAGCGCCTCCGCACAAATACAAGCTTGCAGCCTCAACCGTTCACTGTGATACTACAACCACAGTCGGCCACGGAGCCCCTGCACATTTTTGACATGTAGTTATCCCACTAGACACGGTGGGAAATGGATTTTTCACACATCTCGGGATGGAAATGACAAGGAGACAAATCAATTTTTTTGTTTTTGTTTATTGGAACAATTGTCTCCCCCCCTGATATGACAGATGCTGTGTGACTTCTTCATGGCAGCGGATAGTCACAAGACTTTATTCATAGAACTCTTGTCTCTATAAATTTACTTTCAAGCAGTAACAACACAATCAAGTCTAAAAAACCCAATTGTATTTTAAAAAAAACAAAAGTAAAAGTGGTGAAGTGGTTCCTTTTATGTGCACTACACACATTTCATACTGTGTAATTTGAAGTGGTAATCTGCATCATCAACTTTTCTTCATCTTTGTTGCTAAGCAGCGTTTCCTGTTTCTTTTGCAGAGGATTTCCCAGAGGTCACTGTAATGTCATCCGCTGCAAAAGGGGTGTTCATTGCGGCCCACATCACTCGCAAGACCGCGAAAGCTACAACAATAAAGCATGATATGAATACTGCTTTGCTGGTAGGTGGTTGCTGAGCTATTGGTCTACAAACATCACTTTAATAAAGGCCTAGTTTTTAACTGAATTGAACAAAACTGTTCGAACTTTGAATTTGATCATTTCTGATGTGGGCATTGGAATAGCGATGCTTTTGCTAAGCTTGGAAAAATGTAATTGAACAAACTATGTGACGATGAGTCACATCTTTAAATAGAGCGGAACAAAAAAATATTCATATGAGCAAAGTAATTACTAAATCCCACCTCTACTCCTGTTACGCAGTGCTGGCTATCTCTGTAGACCTCAAAGTTAACAAAGCCAGAACTGTCGAAGTCAAATGCGACTTTGATACAAGCTGACTGAATAATGTGTAATATCGGCGACGGAGAAAGGCAAAGAAGGCATTTGCTGATTATAAATGTCGTTGTGACTCATTCTGGCGAAGAATAAGCGACAGAGAGACGAAACAAACCGTGAACACTCAACCTTATCTTGGAAAGGTGTGGAAGGGCTCTGATTGACAAGCCAGATGTCCCCTCCGGCTCCTCCCCCCATGGAACAGCAAGCACACAGCTGAGCTTAAGGAAGCAAGGATGTGAGGAGAAATGAGAAAAGCCTCGGCCTATCTCCTTTTGGCCGAGTGGCTCCCCACCGCTCTGCTCTCTCCCTCACTCACTCACTCAGCTCGCTCTCCTTTCTATATTAAAAAGAAACACATGTAGTGTCGGGGCGTTCAAGTATGAAATTCAATTCTCATCCCCCAAACGGTGTTTTTATTAAAGCCGCTACTATCACGGCAAGCAGGCGGGCCTTGGCCAGCACTGCTTGGCTCAGCTCCGCTGTGTGGGTACATACGGTACGAGGACGGAGGGGACGGGGAGCATGATGGAAGGAGGGCGGAAGACGGAGAGAAAGGGGAGACAGGGAGGGTACAGTGTGAACAAGGCAGCGAAGGATTGGGGCAGTCGGCAGCAGGGCGCCAGAGGGGCTTAATTTGCCCAAAAGGCAGCTCAGCCTCTTATGCAATTTAACCAGGACGTGCTTGATTTGCGCTTGGGTTAGCACCCCGGCACGGCCCGGTGCACAGAATCAATTGCACATTGGACATGCAAAGACTTGTGCCACGCGGCCTTGTTTGTACTGTGTGTTATTTTTCATCACTGTAAAAACTATTTCTGGAATTGTGACAACAACTTTAAAGCCATCAGCAGAAGCTGTGCTCTCACTTGAAGAAAGTATTCTGACACTTGAGTGATATGACAGTTGCTATTCTTCCTTTACGTGACAAATCATACTGCGGAGGATTTTGTACATTTTTTATTTTTTACAACAAAGAAAAAGAGAGAGTGTTGTTCTTTAGCAGCGGAATCCCGTTTCTGGTGCTCCAAAGAAAACTATTCTGTAATGCTGGAATACATTGATGCTGTGATATGAAACCCGCTCTAAATGTGTCAAATGCTCCACAGCAGCAGTTCACTGAACTACTGCAGCTTAATTATTGTGATTTTCCAATGGAAGTTTTGAATTGCTCCAATAGTTTGACCAAATACCAATCAAAACGAATGACATACCCATCAGCACTTTGTATTTAGTACTAAGCAAATGTTAGCATGCATGCTAACATGCTAAACCAAGACTGTGAACACAATCCTACTAAAAATCAGTATGGGGGCTTTGTCGTTGTGATCTACTGTGAAGTAAAAAAATGTAACATGTTGAAAACATTGACTGAAGGACGACTTCGTTGCATCTTTTTTGAGCAGGTATATTTTTGTATATTGGCAGCTCAATGTTTACATTTTCAATTTACTGCACTTTTTATCCAATTATAACATTTTCAGTCATTTTCTGCTTGTTTCTGTCTGTGCGATTTCATTCCTATATTACAACTTGAACGGTTGGGTTCCGAGGCCTTTAATCACAAAAAAAAAAAAATCTGAATTGTCAAACACTCAGCCACTGTTGGATCTTTTCTGCTATGAATCTCCCCCTTCTCCTTCCCGGCAGTAAATACACAGTCGGGGTCAGTTGACCCTGTCTGTGCCTCAGAGAAAACAACGCATTGTTGGCTAAACTATTCTGACAGGCCTGCCCTTTTTACACATGAGGAAGAGGAAGAAGGGGAGGGCGAGATGGATTGGGGGGGGGGGGGGGAATGCATACAAGTGAGGGAGGACAGGGAGGAGAAAAAAAGTGAAGGGATGACGATTGGGGGTCACGGTGGCCCTTGGGAAAACAAGTGGGGGCATGACTGCGGGGCTGACTGTGTGTGGCTGGTTGGCTAGCTGATTAGGTGGAAGGCCGTGTCACTGGCTGGCTCAGATCAAGGCTGCACGGCTGACTGACTGTATTTTTGACCAACAGGCTCTCTTGTTGATTCGGTGGCCAGCTGCCACGGGGGCCGACTGGCTGACAGGGCGCTTTGACGGGCGCAAAGGTTTCATCCATCCCCGTTGATGGCTAGTTGGCTGTCCGTGCTATTCATTATTCATCCCGTGTATCTGATGATGTGGGTCAGGCTCAGTTCTGGCCAGCTGGGGCTGCAGACAGGCTGTGCAGCGACTGCGAGCGAGGCCCTTAAGCTTTCAGCCGGCAACAAAACAGCACAGGCTGCAGCATCAGCAGAATCCTGATATACCGCAGTTTACTGTGTTCCACTCGTTGTTTGGACTCCATGGACGTATGCTCAATTTGGTCTGCCAAACTGTACAGTCAGTTCAACCCTCTGAGGTGAAGGAGTAGTTTTATTTTGGGGAAAACGCGCTTAACCTGTTCACTTTCTTGCCAGATGACAAGATTGATGCCACTCTTATGTCTGAACGGTAACTATGAAGCTACTGCGAGCAGCTGGTCAGCTCAGGGGGAAACAGCTAGCCTGACTTTGTCCTAAGGTATCAAAATCTGGCTACCAGCAACCCTCTAAGCAAACTAATTAGCATGTTATTTGTTTGATCGGTACAAAACCCTAAAAAGAGTAGAAAGAAAAAACGATTCAACCACGAACAGCGGGTTATGTGCTGGGCTTTTTCTTGGCCGGGACCAGGAACTTTCTGGAGGTACTGCTGGTTGCCTGGCAACTCATCCAAGCCAATAAATAGTCTTGTGCATACCCCCCCCCCCCCCC
>NW_022280074.1:2733220-2738323 GCF_004355925.1 Anarrhichthys ocellatus
CACATACACACACACACACACACACACACACACACACACACAAAACAGTAAACTGGCATTTCTTTGCACTTTTCACTTGCTTTTTGTACAGATTAAACAAACAAAACATTTATTCGTGGCGATTAGCCGATTTAGTCACCTTCAAACGGAGAAAGGCTAGCTGTTCCACCCAGTTTACAGTTTAAGCTAAACGAATAAACTGCTTATAGCTTCATATTTACCGTAATAGCGTTGTTAGACACGGTAGGACGTGGGCTCGACCTCAAGTGTGCATGGGTAATGTTGAGGCACGATGAAGCACAATTCTAAACACCTTGAGCAGCTGAAACAACTTTGATTGACACGTGTCCATCCACATCAACTGTGAGGAGAGACGTCATCCTTATATAAGAGTCCTGACCCGAGGAAGCAGACCGCCCTTCTCTCCCTCCTTTATCTGTATCACAGGTTCTGTCTCCGTTTCTCTTTGGGATCAGAAACCAAATCCTCAAAGCTGTGCTAAATAAAAGGCATTAGGAAAGCATCGACTCAATTCCAACAGCCGATGCATATTGGAATATAGTACATACACCATGCCTGGGCTTAAACTTCACTGGTTGAAAACGTACATCAAACCATATCCCCATGTTATTTGTATCCATGTAGCCAACTGCTGCTGAATTTACTTCTGTTGTACGCCGATATTGATACCCGGTAAAAGATGAATAGCTACAAACTATATATTTATACCTCCTGTCTGCAGGGAGTTACTTACTACTTGCTCTTTTTTGATATTTGAGAACTGCATATTGTTCACTCAAACAACTTCACTGTATTCAGGTTGACTCCACTGTTTTCGTGGACATGCATATCAGAGAACAAAAAGCTCAAAAGGGGTAAAAGACGTTTGCAACTCACACTTTTGACATACATTTGGGAGATTTATAGGGGGGGATTTCTTTATTTCTTAGGATTAAACACCTAAAAAGTAATGTAGCCTAGAAAATACTATTGGCTGATTCCATTACTACGTATTGAATTATATCAGGGATGTCACCATTTCAAAACAAGCAGCCAAGCAGGCAAGTACATGATAAATCACAAGGGAGGCAGTAATGACGGAGCTAATGAGGAGACCCTCGAGAGGAAAGCAGCCGTTGTCTGAGGGCTTTTACAGTAAATGTTCGAGAAAGTATGCCAGCCGGCAAAAGAGAGACTATGCCAGAGCCACTTATTTTACACCAAAAACAGTTCATTTGAAGAAAGCCTTGTAACGGTCGCCAAGGTAAGACAAATGTGTTGCTCACTGAGACAACGCCACAGCTACAGACTGTGGTAACATGATGCAAGCTAAACTCCTTCAACACACATGAAAAACACACATTTAAGCTCAGGGCAAACCACACAGCTGTAAATTAGGGCAGCTGTGGAGGTAGAGCAGGTCATCCATTAATTAGAGGTTTGGCAGTTTGATTCCCGGACCCTGTTCACATGTCCAGATGAGTATGTGAATGGGTGGAACGAAGAGAGGCAAAACTGTAAAGCGCTTCATCTATTAAGGTTGAAAAGTACCATGGAAATGCAGTCCACTTTGACATGTCCAACTCTCGCTGGACATGAGAATGTATAAGGATTTGAAGACATACACACAAAAAAGGTTCAGCGAGGGGGCTTGGTGGCTGTGAGCTCACACTGACTCAGAGAAAACGGAGCTGTTCTTTTGGCTGAGTCCAGGCCGGAACCCTTAAACTTTCATTTTCTACCTTAATCTACCTCGACCAGCCTTTTTATTACATTTATGCGCTTTCCTCTCACTCATTCAACCCTTCCTTCCCACCTTAAAACTCATTTCCTATGCTTTCATTCCTCTTTCCACCTTAACTTCCTGTCTTCTGTCCCTACTAGAATGCAAATGCCTACCAGCGGAGGACAAAATACTACTGAGCACCGTACAACTCTGCGTCCTTTCCAAGCTACCCTGCTATCCATTCTTGGCAGCTCGGGATCTCGTACCCTTTTTCCTTAACCCTATCCTGCTATCCGTGGCAAGACGGAGAGGAACACAAGAGAGGACAACGGGGGGAGGGGGGGGGGGAATGGGAGGGTGGAACATGAGAAGAGAGAACGTGTAGGGTGAAGTGAGGACATTGCCCCGGCCGAAGATAAAGAGATAAACATCGTGGATTGGCTGAACAAAAAAAGTGGAAACCAGGAGACGGAAAAAGGAGACAAATGTGGACAGATGACTCATATAAATCCTCCTATTGGGCAGAATTGAGCAACGGGGGAACCCTGGGTGAAGCTATGTTGAAGTTTGAGGTACTTGTCAAACCAGCAGATATGCGCACCCAAAAGACCACGCGGTAACACAGGATTTTACAAACCTAAGCAATGGTTTGCACAGAAAGTAGGGGAGAATTTCAAAAGTGGCGACAACTCAATTGTAAAATTCTGAAAAATCAAGTTTCCTTGTTGAGAAGTGATCTGCTGTCTTCCCTAGTTTAGTCACAGAAGAAGTTGGAATTAAAATGGAATACTTTTGTGAGAGAATGTTTCCTCGTGGCCAGCGGTGACCAGTCCCATGCCATCGAGCAGCCTGCAGGCTTTCATTCCAGCCATCCAACTAGATGATTTCACACACCTTCAACCAGAAAAGAAAGGTATTCTAAATGGTGAATGAAAATCAGCATACTCTCTGATTCTAGTTGGTGGTTTTAGAGGGAAGACCGAGAATGCAGTCTGCAGTAATTGTTTCCAAGCAGCACTAGATCCTCTAGGATATTTACGGCCACTGGTTTTCCTTGATATGACTGTGTCATGAGCAAAGCTCTGGACCTGCCTGTCAGTGCAAGAGTGCTCCGTCTCCCCCGTCTCCGATCCAGCTCCAGGAAAATGCCAAGTTGAGTTTTCAGCCTGAGTGCCCGGGATGTGCACGGTGCAACCATCAGTGTCAGCAGAGTACAGTACCTGAAGCAGCCCCAGTCAAACCGCTGACGGGCTGAAGGGACGGGAGATGGGAAGAGGAATCAACCAGCAGTCCAGTCAGCCAGCAACTATTAAGTGCACATAAATGACACTAACCAATTTTACTTTGGAATGTTTTCAATATGTATTTCTTCTTCTCTTATAATCATTAGAATTGTTATTAAACCCTGGCAATTCATGCCCACGTGGCATTTTTGCAGCTATACCAGTGCTCTCCACGGCAGAGCAGCCTGATCATCAGAAGCTGGATTCAGCGTCTTCTTCAATGAAATGCAGCCACAGCTTTAACACAGTGATATTACAACATCTAGGGGGAAGAGTTATGGTTGATAGCCTACATCAATCCTGAACTAAATCCTACTGACAGCCTATAAACAGCAGACTAAATGTTAAATCCACAGCCCTTGAGGATGTTATTGTACCCATATCTCACCCAGCGTGCTGGCCATCATGTTTTTGTGGTTTGGCCCAGCAGATTTGCTTCTGCTTCTTGTCCATTTTCAGGTGGATTGTGGATGCATTGTAGTCTATTATTCTGTTGCTGATTTCCTTCAAAGAACCGTGAACCTTCGCTAACATTATTGGCAGAGATGTATCACTTAACTGCACCAAGCTTGCTTCTAAGTGCAACAGGTCGAAGAGCTAAATCAACTTTCGAGAATGAGATTATTCGACAGTGTGAGATACTGTTTGACTAATACGGAGCGTGCGATGCATGGATCCACAGGTCGCTAAATGAGACGTTTCTCAACATGGAGACGGCTGAGCTGGCTGCATAGGAAATAGGTGCTCGCGGTTATATTAATGTTCAAATTTTGGAATTCAGCACCTTTGATAATTTCAGAGTGAATGGTGTTTAATTAACCCTTGTATGGTGTTCATTTTTTTGTTACTCAGCAGGTGTGGGTCTGTTGGACCCGCTGTATGTTTTCTTCATCCCAATTAGAAGCAATATAAACAGCAAATATGGTTAATATTTGCCCTTCAAGAAAATCAATTATAATCAAGATATAAATTCAACAAATTTACAAATGAAGCAAGGTTGTTCATAACTATTGACTTTTATTTATTTGAATTTCATTGAATTTCATTAGTAATCAGGTCATTTTACATAGCACAACACAGTTTACATTGAACACATTGCCTTTTCATACCAGCCTATTCAACACATGAGTGGCAGAGTTTTACTGTGTGTGTTGCATATGTACTTCTTGCACTTGATGCATGTATATTGCGTCTTTCTGTCCGTCTTGGGTCCACACACTTCGCAGCGTTTCTTTTTGTTGCTGCCGGCCGCAACCTAGAATGATGAAAAGATCATGAATTTTACTAAAACCTCTGTCTAGCAAGGTATGAGTGTCAAACATATACTGCAACAGCGTCACACACTTACCACAGGCTCTGCAGATGGTGGTTCTGTAGGTTGGGTAGATGGGGCACCAGCATTGTCCTCCTGAATCCTCCTCACGGTGGCTGCAGAGTCTGAGGTTCTCGGAACATGCTGTCTTCTCTGGATTTGTGGTTTCACCAGTGTCTTTCCAAGTTCCTCGAGACAGAGGCATCTCCTCTGGAGCGTCCCTCTGTTCCACTCTGGGTTCAATGCCATCCAGATGACAAAGGTGTTGTACGCCCAGATGTCCAGTACGTCAAAGAAAATCACCAGTGGCCAGCGTAGGGTCCTCCTCTTGCAGCTGTAGGCAGACACCAGCTTGTCCATGTTGTCCACCCCTCCTTTTGTGGCATTGTAGTCCATGATTATCTCTGGTTTCTGATGCTCCAGGCCACAGATTCTTCCATCCCTGTGCAGTGTACTCATGAGTACCACATTCTTGGTTTTCTTTGGCACATAGGATACCAGGGACGTGTCAGCCGTGTAGACAAACTTGGACGAGTTGATAGGCCTGTTCTTTGTAGGCAGCAATTGAGGAGGGAGCTCAGACCTGTTTTTTCCTCATCATTCCCACCATGGTCAGCTTCCTCTTTAGGAGCTCCTGTCCCAGCTTGTACGATGTAAAAAAATTGACACACACACACACACACACACACGAGGAGGACAGGACCTACAATTTCCACACTTTTATTAGCCCGGGTCCAGTGGACCCGAACACCCTGTATGTAATATAAATGTGTAGGGGGGGG
>NW_022280074.1:2738423-2764439 GCF_004355925.1 Anarrhichthys ocellatus
AAAATAATGAATCATATTATTTTTGTTTTGATGAAAAATGAACGGGTCCCACAGACCGGAACACCATACAAGGGTTAAATGATTTCATTAAAATTCACCCAATGTGTGCTTATCCCTTCTCTCCATGCCCTGTGCACCTGCCAGTAGAAGCACCTGCTTTAGAGCCAGTGTATCAGTAATAACAGTCACGAAAACGTATGAAAAGACAATGACAAGAACTACCACTGCCTCCAGAATATGCAATATATGGAAGATACTGCTATGTTTAGTGTCCGGTCCTTCAAAGTATTTTTTGAAAAGTCACACACACGACTGTTGTTTCGGAAAAGAAAGATTGCAGGGTCCAGTATCTCTTCATCCGTCGTGGAGACATGTTCCCGGCTGACTGATTGACTGACTGAGCGTCTTTCCTTACAAATACAGTGAATCATTTAATATGTGGCCTGGACTTTCACACCGTCTTTAAACACACACTCTCCTCCCATTTTTCTGTCAGTCCTCCCTCAGCTGTCCGCCCTTCCCACTTTAGATCCCCCTCATTTCCTTCTTCCCTCTGCGTTTTCCCCTCAGAACTCGGTCTCCTCCTCCCAAAACAATAATAACAAGCTTAGCGATGCAGCTCGCTGACCGGCTCATAATCCAGAAGGAACAGAATCTCACAGCCCGACTCAAACAGATAATCCTTTCTGCAAAGCCTGTCTTCCCCTTCTGGAACAATGCTCGCATTTACACCAGAGTGACCCCCAAATTAGCGCAGGAAACGGTTGAGAGGAGGGAAAGATGGAAGGAAAGGCAGACTGTAGCAAGTTCAGCACTGAGAACAACTTTCCAAGAGAGGCCACAGGATTTTGGGAGTCAGAGAATGCCAAAAAATAAAAAAACAACTCTTCAACTTTTACTTTAAGCTAACAGGAACATTTTAAGTCTTAACATAGCTACCATACCCTCCTGCCAACCCCATCACCGACCGTCCAGCAATTGGAGGCAGGGGTTTAAAAAAGCACACACACACTGTGTGACATTGGGACAGTGGAGACCTCGCGGCTCTGCGTCCGTCCTCAACCTCCGATGACTGCCAAAGCAAACACGACGGCAGCTGCGAGGCCCAGAACAAGAGGATGCATTATTAGACTGCTCTTCAAAGCTGTAACCACTAGCTGGACTTGGTCAGGTCACACCGGGCGACACATACAATACACACACACACAAACACACACAATGTCGGCGTAAAGACAGTAAGAAACCCTTCCTTTCTGCCATCTCCTTCCCTTGAATGACAAAGCATTGAGTTTGCTGCACTCCCCTGACTTCTTAATATTATCTACCAATAAATTATACTTTATAATACTGATATAAGTGTATACCATGCAAACTAATTAAGCTGGTTGACAAATGATCCAAACAAACAGCAAACATTCCCAACTTTTCGTGCAGAGCTGTCCATTTCCTCCTTACCCTGATTTTATCTCCAGTTTCTTTCACACTGTTGTGTTTGTGGACTCAGCCCAAAGACATCTTCCTCTGCGTTAGATGAAGGAGCTTTTCTTCTCCACTTCAATCCGAACCCACCATCACAGCTCTTGTCTGGTAAATAAAAGATGGCTGCCGAGCTCCCACTGCCTCTCTGGAAGGCAGCATGAAAGAAATGACTTTGCTGGTGCTGTTTTGCTGCGACTTCAAAGCAGCCTTAGTGATGTTTCATTTCACGGCATTCTGAGCATTGGAACTTGTGTCTGTGTGCGGTAGAGCGGGCGGCTTTCAGTCCAGGTATCACAACAAGTGTTTTGGACTTGATAGCTGATTGGAAACACCTGCTGTGACATCACTAATTAGGGCGTGGCCAGAGGTGCGCCATGCTCTCTGCTGCCTACAAACAGCTACAGCGGATTCTTATATTCATGATTAATATGAAGTGTGTTCATCACTAGTGTGTTGACACCAGCTGTGTCTGAAATGACTTCCATTGCCGTTTTGTGCATATTGTGCCCGTAGCACTGTTTGCTACTATTTGAGTGTCAAGTGTTATGTTCCGGATTGAGCCCTTAAATTAATCCCACAGTGGAACGAAAATAGTGTCCATGGCTACTTTCTGCACGCAATCTCACAATGCAAAGCTATGACGATGACTTATAAGTGTCTTATATGGAGCAAAATCCAGGCCAATAGTTTGATCATTTGAACAAAATAATTTTAACTGAAAGTTCAAATTTTGGTTTTGAATTTTGAAAAATATAACAATGTATTCAAACTCAAAATAAGTGAAGTAAAGTTTGTTGGGTTTAAATATACCTTTGATTCAGTTCTGAATAAACTTAAGTTTTGAATAAAATATTTATTTTAATTTTTCACATTTAGATATTTGAGTTGTTATATTTTTCAGTTTCAAGTCTTATTTTTTTGGATTCAAATCTTTTTTTCAGTTTCAGATCTTTTTTTACTTTCAGATCGTATTTTTTCAGTTTCAGACTTATGGGGTAGGGGGCGTGGCATCAACTGAGAGGGGCGTGTAGTCATGAGTGACAGCATAGCAAAGAAGGCTGAGGACCTTCTTCAAACACGTTGCCTTCAGGAAATATGGAGAATACGGAATAAGGCTGATCATCATACTGTTCGTAATTCCTCTCTGGACATGGACACAGGACCATGCCTGGTGTTGTGCATCCTGGCCCACTGTCACACTGTCACACTGTCATGGCTTACTGGGACACTTGATCAGAACAGTGCTAATATTATAATTGCAAACTTGTGTTCTCTGACTGCCTGGTTCTGCCGTTTATTGATGCATTCGCTCTCAGCCAAATCCCAACCACATCACTTTGGTGGTTTAATCTTTTGCATCCTGCTCAGATTCATGCAAGAAGCATCTGAGAGAACCGTTCCTGCCTCATACAGCCAGTTATTTAATGACGTAAAGCTACCTGACCAAGTCTTCAATGGAAACGAAGCAAATTTAAGGCATTACAAATGTCTTCCACACAGACTTGAGCACTGTTATGTATATTTTTTAGTCAGATGCAGCTATAAACTGCGAACTTAGTAGATGCTGCCTTACCAGGTGAGTGTCCCAGGCGAGGAGCATCTTGCCTTCTCTTTCTTCCCTCATCTTGTTATTAATACACCTGGAGGGGATCATGCGCTCAGTTGTGTGTATGCCGTCTGTCCGCAACATACTACTGGACCCATGAGCCTGAGATTTTTTGTTCACATTTATGACTGTATGCTCAAGGACCTGCGGTGGTGCCACTTTTTGAAAAAACTATTTTATTGACTGTTTCATACCGCCAGCGACTCCTCACTCCTCTCGACTGGCCGCTAGGGGCTGCAAGTGATCAAGATCTGCTTCTGTTGGGAATCTCGTTTCCGCTAGGGAATTAGGAGTTGTTCCTGCAAACTTTACAGGATCTATCTATCTTATGTTGTCAGAAACCTCCTGCTTGCCGTACCTTTAATAAATTGCACATCAAGTTATGCATTGCAATTGTTCCCTTTCATTTGCCTACTCTCAGTCGATGGTTACAGAGAACTGTGAGGCCAACACTGTGAAGCCTTGAGCTTTTTTTTTTTTTACATGTAGAAAAGACAGTCACACTTTGATCTGGCTTTGTTATTTACAAGGAAAATGGCTTTAAAAAAAATCGGATTTTCTATTCACACCTCCATTTTCTTCCCTGCCAGTGAGAATGAAATAGATGTTTCGCCAAGGACATCTATGTTACTACAGCGACGACGAAGCACTGAAGATCACTTGCAAGTAGAGAAATCATCATTTACTTGGAAATGAAATACATTTTAAAATAATAATAATTTCTTCACATTATATGTTAATTTATATTAAAGTGCATTCAACTATATTCGTTCCTCCAGTGACGCATCTCATCTTTTCTTCTTCTCTACCTGCTACCACTGCCTCTCTTAGACAAAGGGTCGTGCACACACACACACACACACACACCGACACAGCTTTGGAGGAGTGAGTCACAGGGATAGTCCGCGTGTCTCTACCTGTCAGTCAAGCGTCCATTAGTGGCTACTTGGCTGGGTGGCTCGGGGTCCAATGCTGTGGACGTAGATGTGAGATGACAGCACTGTGTTTCCTCCCCAATATACACACGCATTCTACATCCGTGTGTATCGTTGTTCGCTTTAATAAACCACAGACACAAAGCAACACGGACGCACACACCTGTGGATGAGTGGCCATGTTGGATTCACACGAGGGGGAGATGTCTTTCTCCTTTTTTGTGTGTGTGTCTGTGTGTGTGTGTGTGTGTGTGTGTGTGTGTGTGTGTGTGTGTGTGTACAGTCACGGACCCCAAGCCACATTGTATTCCTGCAAGATTTAAATTTTATGTCAAATTCTAATCTCGTTTTGTGCACTCTCAAGCATTTAAAGTGTTTGTGAATATGTATGTGTGTGTGTGTGTGTGTGTGTGTGTGTGTGTCAGTGTGTGTGTGTGTCCCTTGTGCCCCCCCTGGAGGCAGGTCGTCATGAATCATGTCAAAGCGAATCTGCGATTAAAAGGAGCCCTCCGCACTGAATGGAAAGTCACACACAAACACACACACACACACGCGTGTGTGCGCGTGCGGTGGCCAGTGGCTGGTTTGTAGCCAGCAGTAGTGAATCACAGCGGTCATCACTTGGTGTTTCATATGCGGAGCATGACAGACACAGATTAGTGGAGCACTGCTGTATAACTGGCATCTGGTCTGCTCGCCTCTGCACCTCCACCTCCTTTCCTTAGTTCCTAATTGTTTTCCTCTCCCCCTCTCTCTCCCATTTTTCCATTTTACTTTCTTCTATTGTGCACCTTCTTTCTATTGTTCTCTTGCACCTCCTTCCTTCTGCAACACTTCCTTTTTCATCTGCATCTGCTTCTCCTTCTACTGCACCTGCTTCTGTCTTTTCAGAACCTCTTGTTGCTCTGCTCCTCCTCCTCCTCATCAACACCTTCATTCCTTTCTTACCAACTTTCCTCTCCTTCTTCTCTGTTTTTGCACCTCCTTTCCTATGTTTACTCATCTGGACACGTCCTTCCTTCTCCTCTGCATTTCTCCTTTTCTTCTATCCATGCTTACTTTACATTTCCCCTACCTTCCTCTCCTCTATTTCCCTCCAGCTTTCTCTTCTCCTATCTCCTTGTCACCTCCACATCCTCCTCCTGCCCCCATTCCACCCTTTACCTCTCTTTCCTCCTTTCTCCATCTCCTCAAACACTACCCTCCTCCACGCATCCTCCCCTCCTTTGGCAGCCCGGTGCACCATTTCAGCGCCTCTGAAGTCAAAATGAATAATGTGTGGTTTGTAACAAAGGGATGTGATCAGATCCAGATGTGAAGAAAAAAACACAACAAAACTATCGCATGCTTGAGAGAAATACAATTAAAAATAGATCAATTCACAGTTACAAGTCAAGGTTTCATTCTCAGTCACGTCCTTGTGGAATTTAACCTTGTCGGATTAATCACCTACCTGTTGCATCCAGGTTGCCTCTTAGACACGTAGTGTGCATGTCTCGGTAGTTTGGGATGGATAATAATCAGCTTTGGATGAATCCTCATTTCTTTCTTGAGATTAATCTATTTTAATTCCTTTTCAAACATTCTCTTATCCCTCTTTGTCCAGGTTTCAACTGTTTATTTGGACATTTTAAGCCTGACTGTTTTGGGTAAAAAAAAATGAAATTATAGCTCTATGAAAGAAACATATATCTCAGTGAGCACTGTGCTGTAAGACGGCATGATGTTTGTGTGTGTGCGTGCGTGCGTGCGTAAACTGAAGGCAAGGCTGCCATCTATCGTTCTCACACGATCTAACCGCGTGTGCATGCATCCACTGTGGAGCCCCACTGAGTGCTCAGTTCTCCATTTAAACATCCATCATCAGATCCTCGGGACTAATGCAGTGCATACTCAGTGCAGTTAGTTCAATCACAAATGGCTTGACTGCATGTCACATGTGGTCACTCAGGTTTGAAACACAGCATAGGCGACACGCAAGTGACGCCAGCGATGCCTCAAGTACTACACAGACAGAATAGTCGTGCCACTTCCTCGAACAAAATCTCCTGCAGCCCTGTTGCATTCTGGTCTATTGCAGCTGTTACTCACACTCCCTTCAGGACTGCTGAATGAGAAATACAAATGTGCTGTTCCAACAGCGCCTTTACTCTTTGATTCTGAGAGATTGACAATAAAAGTTGACATTTGCTGCTGTTTTAATATTCTTCAAACATTTTCTACTGCTGGAAGGAAGTAGCCTATTCTAGCTGAAAGGCAAACCCATGTTTGTGATTTTTTTCTTTTAATTTTTGTGCACTTTTTAATGATTTTTGGTTGAGAGAGTATAAATCACAGCTCATACTTTAATATTGATCTACACCATTTTCCAGAATGTACTAATCCCTCTCTAAACTGCCTTCTTACCTCCATGACAGCAGTGGACCTGATGGGCGAAAGCAGTAATGATCAGATATTTCCTTGTAATCTGATTATGTTGCATACCTGATGACATATTCAATAATTGGCCAGTGGACGGGACAAAGGACTCTCAACAATGAAAGTTACATCTTGGCTGTGGGCCGATCCACTGTGCACGAACACACGGAGCAAATCGTTCTACTGTTACTGCTCGGATTTCTTTAAAGCTCTGCGGTGGTTGTTGCTGTTTGCCTAAAGATCCGATATGTGCGGCGAGATCTAACCACAAAGTGCAATATGATGTTTGACAAGTCTGAGCCCCTGAGTCAAAATCCAATACTTCTGACTCAATAAAGTCCTCCAAGAGAAAATTGCATTGGCCAACATGTGTTGAAGCGAAAGAAATATCTGGAAAGTTTTGTCGGATTATGCGACGGGCTTCGTTGTGGGAAGTTGTACAGGCAATTATTATGTTGCGAACACTGTTTTTTTTTAATGTTGAAACAGGATGTCCACGTGCTATTTCACAATAAAGGTACATTTATACGTGGTGCATCTTGAGGGAAAGGTGTGGCTTTTGTTTTACTTTTGGTCACTTGAAACATTCCCTGTTACTAGGGATGAGACTAACAGATAAATACAAATATCTTTGAAAGCATTGACATTTACCACACAGACCTCATGCTGTGTGGATTTACATAATGTGTTTTCCCCATGTTGACGAAACGGACCCGGATGCTCATTAGCCGCTCTTGGAAGTTGCTCCTGCGTCTCCAGCTCGTCAGATATTTTTTTCTATTTCTCCAATTGTGTTGAAGACCTCTGTTACCTACTGGCACGTTGCCATGGCAACCCCTAGTTAGGCTGGAAAAATACTACAAGGTTTTGATAAGACTTAGCCCCAATTAAGCCAGCCCACACAGATTTAGAAGGCCAGAGTGGAAATCGCAGAGCCATTCCTCCCAGAGGGCTTTTCATTCCAGAAATATCATTTTGCATATTCGCCTGAAATGGCACTTTAACAAAGTAAAGCCTTACATGATTAGCTGTTTGACTAGATCAAGGCAAAATCTGAAACGCTCATCAATGCCCAGAGCATTGTGTGTGTGTGTGTGTGTTATCTAAGCCATTCCTCAGTGCGACCACCTACAATGAGAGAGAACGCATAAACCTTAAACACACACTCACGCTCTGCCATCCACTTACGTGTGATCACAAGTAAACCTTCCTCTCAATCACACTTGTTGTATCGCACCCACGAAGAAACATGTAGAGAATGTTTTTAGGTGTTTTTTTTGCGATGGGGAGAAAAAAACCCCCAACAACTGTGAATTGACTGAAAAAGATGTGCAGGAGTGTTTGTCCTCTTGGTGTTGTGTCAAGTGCCTGTCTGCCAATCAGGGGACCATAGGGGGGGGGGGAGGCACACCAGACACACTGTCACACATCATTAAACAGGGCTTGGTTTCGTAAGCTGTGGATATAGCATTGTAAAAAAAAATGCAGTCTCGATATAATTGGGTAAATAATGACATGTCCAGGGGGCAGTTTGAGGGAGCATGAGGCTGGCTGCTACCAAATAAGTAGATGTTTTGGCTCCTGGTTCCTTGTTAATAATGGATTTTAGAGGGTGCAGGTAAGCAGAGACTATTCTCCACTATCCTCTCGTTAAATTTGACCCAGCTGCTCGATTTCATCATATAGAAAAATAAGTGGGGGTCGTCCTGACAATACAAATAATACATACAGGATTTCCAAGTTGGTGAGACAGCACTTTAATAAAAAAGATTGCAACATTGGCCCCATGCAGGAAGCGATATATATATATCGAACATACTTCCTCTGAATTATCGAGGATTCTCCAATTCCTTCCTTATTTTGGAACTTCTTTGAGGTAAAGAGTGTTTGAGAGCACTCTTACCAAGATAGGAGAGAAACATCGTGTTGTCACAGTCCACAAATTGTTTGTCCGACTCAGGGTTTTTACATTTTTTTATCTGAGCAACATAAACAAAATTGGGGGGCACACGCCTCTCATTTATGATCAAGTGGGATTCATCATTCTGCACATCTGCAAGAGCACATTTGGATGGTTAACAACATTTGGTGCATCTGGAGCGGGCTTGTTTTCTCTAAAATATTAACACAAATTTCGGGGAATGTTGCCGCCAATTGTGTGTTACTTGTTGCACATGGGACGAATTGACTGGATCCATACACTTATAAGCAACACTAATCGATCATTTTGAAAAGCTAATTCATATTAATAGGTGAAATCAGCGTGTGTAATGGGAAAGGGAGAATTCGCACCTGACTGCAAAATTCCCCTCAGCTCAATGGAACGTTTCAGCGTTTTGTATCTAATTGCTTTGGTTTTACAGCCCGCAACTTAATTGTTTTGGCTCACTCTCATCCCTCTCATCATCCAAGCTGTTTTTCAGCAAGACAGCTCTGACAGACTCACCGTGCGCTACCTGTCCAGCCGAACAGACAGAGTCAACAACTAGCCTTTAGACAGCGAAAGGCACAACTATCTTCCCCTCGGGAGGTCATGGAGACAAAGCCAGAGCTGAAAGGAGACTGAGTATTGGACCATACACATTAAAGCTTTCTCTTCTTAATGACAAAGACAGTGTTGATGGGAAATGCAGTTTCAAATTGTGAGAAAGAAGTTTTTGGGCTCAAATTGTAAATAGGAAGTGAAATTATTATTTTTAATTTTTATTTTGTAGTGATGAGGTCATTTGGGTTTAAAGGTATTCACTATTTCCAATGAAGCATGTTGGGCATATAAAAGAACCTCTGCTAATCGCTTCAATGTGGAGATGTTAGCAGCTGCTGGTCACACAGACATAGATACACTTCTTGAGTAATACATTGAGCCTCTTTGTCCTCTCAATATGTAATGTCCTTAAAATGCATTTATTTGTCCCAGAATGATCATGTAAGTAACAACATATCACACCAAAGACACACATAGTCTAATGCAGCAGTTATTGGAGCACCACTGAATAAGAACGAATAGATTCAATGACATTCAAACGCATTCAAAGAATCGAATGATATGAAAATAAAAATGTAATATAGTGCGTCACTGAAATACTGCATGTCCGTTCCAGCTATCAAAACCTGTTCATCTCCTCCCGCCTGCAGCGCTCGGCATCACTATTGCAAAATAACTCATGACTGGAGATGTCGAGGCTTCCGCTCGACAATTAATCTAATACATTTGTATGGTTGCTGTTAGCAACAGGTATGACATCAGACCACCTTGGCACCTTCTGCTGGATGAGAAACATCCGGAAATGTGTTAAACTCGTCCCTAATGGCTCCACACGTGGAACAAGCAACGTGCTGCATTGACTTATTTCCGGGCGACATTTTAGGGTCAAAGGTAACATCATTAAAACTGTGGCCATCAAACCTGAGATCTCGTGTGCATAATGAGAGATGCAGCTGTTGTTATCTTCTCTCTTGGATGTTTCTGCAGCTCTAACGTAGTTTGTCAATCCAGAGTCTTCGCTATTAAACCCATATTCATTATCTGGCTTTTTTGATGTTGCTCTTCACTTCTTCATTTTTTTTTCTCTCTCGTGACGATATTTAGTGACCACCGTACGGAAAGTCTTTCGCAGTGTTTTTAGGTATAGATGCATCGGTAAAAAGTGGCACCCAAGAGCTGACAACGACATCTCTGAAGTCATCAATATCTCTGCAAGTTTTCTTTTCTTTCAAAAAGTCTTTCAGTTGGGACAGTCCAAACAGCCCCGCAGAATCATCAGACCATGTCAGAACATCTTTAGGAGAGTGCTACTCACAGGGATAAAGTGCACACAGTGGTGATCAGCTGTCCCCGGTGGACTCGGGGTCACAGATTCGCAGCATGAGCCTCTCCGACAGAAACATTGCACAAGTCAAGGACTTGGCTGTGCCTAGTGGGGCGAGACGAACAATGATGACAATTCCAAAGAGTTTTTGACATTGAGCATTTGTTAGTCTCCATAATGGGGATCGGACGTATGGATTGTGTTGTCCGCGTTGCCTTGAAGAATCGGGTATCCGCGGCAAGCATCATAAAGCATCAAAACAAATAACAGGAACTCCTGAGGCATATCTGGAGGGCAGAAAGACTGCAGCGCTACGTCTTTAGTGCGATCTGATAAAGCCTCTATCAAGAGAGAACAAGCGTTTTTATACCTTCATTTATGTGGAGACGAGACTCGTCTTCTATTGATCTGCCAGCAGTCCGAGTGTCACGGTGCATGAGTGAAGGTGTGTTGAACCTTTCACATGTTACATCCGAGTCCACGTCCCTGTTAGCCAAACATGCAGCATCTCCACGGGTGCTCAGATGCAGGCATTTGTAATTAAAAGGGTTTTAATAATTACAATATTTACATTATTAAACCAATAAAGGGGGTTTTATTCTAAATCAACACAGTCATGAAATGCAATCTATTGGTTTTGTGTACAGAGACACGAACTGTCCGTATTTTTCGTGTTGCTCAGAACGACTTTCTTTTCGTGGACGACATTACGTTAGGTTTAGGCAACAAACCACTTAGTGAGTTTTTGGAAAAACGTCGTGGTTGGGCTTAAAATAACTATGAACAGTTAGGTTTAGCCAACAAAACAAACCTTATGTTTAGACAACAATATCACGTAATTAGGTTTAGGAAAACTGTCTGGAACATTAAGTTAAGGCAACAATACCACAAGGCGATGTCGAACACTGGTCTCGTGGTGGAATGTCCATTCACCTCCCAACACCCACCATAAGCGGTCTTTTTGGATACTAAATACTACGTCACTTGCTCCGACCATTATTTAGTCTCATGGATGCATTCAAACCGTGTGTCCACCATGAAAAAGGATCCTAATTCCATTGGCATTATTTCTGTCCTGAGCGACATGAAAAAAGAAAACAGTCCGTGACTCCAATAGATTGCATTTGTTGACTATGTCACGACCTGCCATGATACCGGGCTGTGTGATTAAAACCTCTGGTCGGACTGAGGCTGACTGGAGCCATGCTGAGAATTATGTGAGGTCACCAACATTCAACGTACCAGTAAAGGCGCAGGGATAAGTTGTCCCGCCTTAACAACAGAAAAGTTGATGTCAGTTAAGCTCAGTCTGAACACATCCACACAGTCCAAAGTTTCAAACTGCATCTTTGGGAGTTTGAACTTACCAAGGTCAACTCATCAGTCAAAACTTCGGAGAATGGGAGGACGCATGATGCTCAATTTGCAATTGGGACAACACCTTCTTTTCATGTCAACTTCCATATTAAGTCAGCGTCAGATATATGAAGGTTTTCAGAAGAGCTTTGCTGTGGTATCAGTGTCTGCCCCTGTGGTTTCTCTAGTGTTCATGCTTACAATCATATCATATTCCTGAGTGTTGAAGATAATGGATAAAGACTGTAAAAAGTTAATTTAGTCTTTAATAATAATAATTGTAGTTACTCTAAATCACCTGTTTCAGTCTTCAATTTACAAATGGACCTACACTGATAATCACCACGTAGAACAGGCTTTATTTAAGAAAAAAACGACGTATTCTTCTCTCTTTTCTTCAGCAACGAGGTGTTGAATCTCTCTTTCACACAGATCGACCTGCACACCCACATGCACGCATGTATAATGGCATGATGCAACTGAAAGTAAGAGGTTGCTCTATAATGAGGGGTGTAGGGGTCATCATGGCAGACATGAACCCTGTTTGTTTCCCACAGTCATTATCACCTTTCCTCTCTGCTCTTTTAAGATGATCCATAAGTTATCTCATCGCACCAGTAGCTGTAAAGATACAGGCATGAACGCGTTTACACTCCTACGCACCCTCGCACATCAAAGGACATAGTTTCAGAAAGTCTTTTATAAAAATCACACACACACACACGCAAAAACACACAACTTATATGTATTTCTATTTCAAAGTTGAAGTAATCATAACGATTAAACGTTGGATTCCTATTGGAGGTTACAAGTATGCCACGACTCTGACTGAGGAACAATTGATGATAGAGCATAAATAAAAAGTAATGATGCCGTTGGAAGCCACTGCAGGGACCGATAGGATGTCTCCTTTTTCTTCTCTCTGGCACAATGTTTTAAATCTAATCTAAAACCAGACGCGCAGCGCAGTGCAGATGTCATTGCTATATGTTCAGACGCTGCTGTCATTTGCACGTCATTGATTTCTTGAGGCACCAGAAAGCGATCGGCCATTGACCAATAAAAAAGACTGGTCTTGAGTCAAATGGCGAAGTATTTTCCTGCCATTTAAAGTTGTGCATTATTCACATTGTAAGATTCGCCTTGGCAGGTCCGTAAAGGGACATATTGTGTGTCAAACACATCATTTCCTACATTCTATTTCGGGTGGGCGCCCCTGGCTTTTAAAGGGAATGGGAGACTCTGGTTAGTTTAATACATGTTACACCCAAAAAACACCTATGATTATTTTAGAGGCTAAATACAACCCGTTTGCCCCTATGCACTCAGATTATGACTAACAAGAAAAAGTTGCCCCAAAATGTTCTTGCGCCATGCAGATCCTGTAAACATGGCTCACTAAATGCCGATCTGTCTGGTAGATGTTCTTCTGGATAAGATGAAACTTTTGATCTGCTGAAGGAAAAGTCATCAAAGTCTTTAGGATTCATCCTCTGGGGACCCTGAATGTCTGAATCAAATGTTATGGCAATCCATCTAATAGTTTTCTAATATTTGAGATATTTCAGTCTGGACCAAAATGGTTGACCGAACAAACGACATTGCCATAGAGCAATGTGGTCAAAGGGTTCATCATTTTAAACTCTTTGTTTGTGTCCAATACAATGATATATGCAGCAAGACAATATACCAGAAAGGTGGGGTTGCAGTTGATAAAACCCCTTGGATGTATAAATAAGGCACCTGTTAAACCACATTAGATCAAGGAGTAGCCAACCGTTCCAAATTCCACCTGACACACGTACCTCAGGTGCATGAAATAAGACAGAGGTGCTGACAAGATGTATCTTTTTATGAGACGTAGATAAATATATAGAGATAGCAGTTTAGAAAGAGGTGAAAAGCACCTCTCAAACCCATAATCGTAATGCAAACATGCAATCTACAATAATGTTTTTTTGTCAGCGGTTTATTATACTACTTCGCTACAGGGTCACAGCACAACATACATTTTCTATTCATATATTTATCATTTTAATATGATAGTTGAAGCTTATTACAGAAGTAAAATCAGGATTCAGCCCGAAGCTGAGGACGCTAGAGAGCTCGGTCTATTGTCTCCTTATAGTTCTCACACTGCAACACTTTTCAATAAATGAATAGAATCCAAAATCTGAAACTGTAGTTCAATATCTTACACTAAAAAATATAAGAATTCCCTAAACAATTATAAAAAACACCTCCACTTAAAACTAAAGTATTGCCTGAAATGCATACGCTGTTGAAAATAAAGAAAAGCTCTGTTGTGCTACATGTGGCCCCAGTGGGAATCGTCCCATAACCCAGAAATCCTCAGCAGAGACAGATTGTCCATTTATAACAAGGCTGGTGGACGGTACATATTTCAAATCCCCCTTTTGCTTTTCCAAACCACATTTAAGAAGGAGGCAACAAAACAAGAACTTTTGGGCCTAACAAGGTGGATGCCATTTAATGTGAGCCACCTGACAGTGGCTGTGCGAGCAAAACATTTTGACAGCAGGTGAATGGGAGTCAGTTTGTTAAAATTTAACAAGGACGGTGGACTGAGGATTGGTCTCCATTCATTCGTCTGTCTGCCACACACGTCATCTCAGATGCAGCAGATCAAATTCTGACAGCCTTGAGGGGATGATGCATGTCACTGGTATCCTGTATTTTCAAAAGTTGCACTGCCCAGGAAGTGGGCTCCAATGACATTTGTCCCTCATAGTCCACTCGGTCCAGAGGACGTGATCGGCTAACAACAGCCCAGTGAAGTGATAGGTTTGGTTCCATCATAGCTGCACACAGACCAACACCAAAACCTGTGCTTGCTGCACAAAATCAGTTAAGGACAGGGTTAGGTTAGCTCATCAAAAAGACTGGAAACAGGGAAATAGACATACGTACATTGTGTCAAATAGCCAGTTTTAGAGTTGTTGGTCGGGGTTATTTTCAAACTTTGGACAGACCAGGCCAGCTATGGTTTCCAGTCTTTCAGCTAAGCTAGACTAAACATATCCTGACCCCCGCTCTGTGCTTGAGATTGATGTGCATCTTCTCATCTCGCTCTTGGAAAGAACACTAATAAGCATATTTCTTAAAATGACCAATGAAGTGGCAATCCTGGGACTTCCATGTGTTTTTTAATATGGGTATTTCAACATCATTTTGGCACAAGCGCTTACTGCTCATTGACATGTATTTATTTAGACAGTCCCATTTTAGCTCAACGGAAGCTTTGCTACAGCAGCGCCTTTGTCCCTAAGAGAGAGTAATGACAATAGGCAGATAAAGGGAAGTCACCACATTAAACAGCATTAAGCCACTCAGTACCAGACGCATTACCGAGAGAGAAAAGGGGGAATGAAGAAAGGGATGAGAGTGGAGAGAAAACGACAGCGAGGCCCAGAGAAAAGAGCGAGGCAGTGACAAATCGCAGGACTAATCCGGGCTACTATAGAGGGATTAAAATCGTTCTCTCGCCGCACGTTCGCCTGCTCCGTCAGACGGCAGAGGTTAAGCAGACCGCTCTCTCCCTGTCCCGTTTTTCTTCTTTTCGCTCATCCCCTCAACCACCTTCTCTGCTTTTTCTCATCCATCTAATGGCATTAGAGAAGTGGAAGTCTTCAATCGGAAGAGCAATGTAGTGAGGGGAGGCCTCTGCAGAGTGCCACACACAAACACACAAACACACACACACACACTAAGTGTTAGGCGGATGGAGTGTGGGGCTAATAGATGTCAGTGTTTCTGATAATCTGATGGAGGGAAGAGATAACAGAAAGAGTCATTGATTTCCCTTGTGGCAGGTGTGTGTGTGTGTGTACGTGTTGTGTACTTGTGTGTCTCATTTCGAGGTGAGACAAATTGCCTTGGGAAAAAATAAGCAATTATTACAGAGTATCAAATTTAAAAAAAAACCAAATTCTTATGTTTTTCCAAATTCTTAAATTATTCTCTTATGCCATTTCATATTACAGCGCTTCTATTTTAGGTTTAAATATTTCATACATTATAATTGGGACGACTGTATGTGTGTGATGGAGGAGTACCAGCCCCTTCTCATTCCCAGGTTATCAAATACCGACGCTTCGTCACGCCCCTCTGCGGCTGATAACGACGCACAATTTTAGCGTCTGTATAAGACGCACGGGGCTTTCAAGTCACTATACAATGTAAACCCTTTAACATCATGTGATGATGTTAAATCATGAATAATGATTCCTATTCATGATATTGTTATTATTGCGCAACTATCACAATTTACAGCGCAACCTCCTGGATTAGCTTTGACCCGATGCACTTGGTTTGTTTTTGTTTCCTTTGCAATGAGGGATTATTACCAACATTTTAAGTGCACTCACCTTCGGTCCCCCCCCCCAATTTAAAGCAGATGTTGGCTTGTTTTCAACATGTGAGCCGTTTCTTTCGTCTGACTTTGTTGCAATGGCGTCTCTTTGTTCCCCTCTGATGTGGAATTACTTTAGCTGAGTACAGTGACAACTTAACTGAGGGGAATAAAGGCCAAAACGATGTGGTATGGACTATAAAACACCGATATATCCATTTCTGGGTGGAATTTCATGAGCAGAAAGATATGTGACCGAAAAAGGAAAATAAAAAACACCCCTTTTTTACTGCATGCATATATACTGTACAACGCGCACACAAAAGAAACGTGCCGCAGCATTACATAGCGCAGGATGGCACTGTGCGCGCTGAGCTGAAGCTCTAGTCCACACTTTTACATTTTCACAGAGAAGTTGTCACGCACTGAAATCTTCACCTGCGCGCTCTCTTGAAGCTACAGATGAGAGAGATTTGTGTTTGTTTGCAATCTTCCTCCTTGCATTGAACAAGTAATGACAGGCGTGGGTGTTTACCTCGGCACAGGAAAGGTTCAAGCAGACACCGGAACGCTCCTCTTTCTCTCTCTCTCTGTATTCTCGGTCCTAGCCCCCCCCTGCTCCTTTCCTCGCGCCGCGGTGGTAATTGGGTATGACACGGGATCAACAGAGAGAGGGAGGGGGAGAGAGAGAGAGAGGGAGAGAGAGAGGACGCATTCAAATGCGCTGAACGTATTCCTTTTCTTCTCTAACCTGCTGCCTCGAAGCTCCCCGGCCCGCGCTCACCGCTGTTACCGTAGCAACATCTGCGCGACCGCATCATTTCTTTTTTATTAAGAATGGCCGCTAGTGCCCTAACGTGTGTGCGTGTGTGTGCGTGCGCAACAGCTCGACGGCAGCGGAGCGTGACCAGCCTAACACCGCGCTCCGAGCCAATTACACCACAGCCTCGCCGACAGAACTAACAAGCTACAACTCAGGGAAGAATTAGCCCGAGCAGAGAGAAGTGCAGCCACTTGAGTCACACTTGTTACATTAAGTCAATCAAGCACACTATTGCACACCTGCGTACACGTCAGTGTTGCTCAAAAAAGGATGGGGACATGACTGCTGTAGGAGTCAAACAACCGCCATGAAGAAGTCCATATAGCTTTTCTCCTGTGAAAATAACAACAAAAAAAGGTGAATTTGAATATGTTTTAAAGAATAGTTTTATGTTTTCAATCTAACATCTTTGTTTCTCATGTAGTTCCAGGCCTGAGGACAGCAGTCTTCTTCTCTTTCCTCCTAACTATCGCCATTAGCTCCCTCAGGCTACAGCAGAGGACTCACAGCCGTTTCTAAGAATCTTTCATTTAAATGTAAATTTAATCACAAATTCACTACTTTTACAAGGGCTCTGGTTTAAAATGCACCGTCAAGCCATCTGTTGCATGGCTATGTGCTGCCCTATACCAAACCTCACGGTCTCTTCCCGTTATTAAATCCTCTGATTTGATCTCCTCTTTGGCTAGGGACAAACGACACCAGTAGAATATAATGTACTGTACATTTGTTTTAAATATTCATATGAATGATTCCTCCAACATGGCCTGCTTAGCGATGATGGGAATATCCTCTCAACACCACAGTACGTGCATCCTGTGTTGTACTGCTGCTGACACAGAGCAGCATCTGTTCACTGTTGTCCCTCACGGACGAGCTGTAAAACATGTTCACACACATTCCAACATTTCTTTTTGTACAATCACAATTTAAACTTGTGACACTTAAGTCTTCAGTGCTGCTTGGTGTGGCGGTAACAGCAAAGTGCGGCTGAATACGATACATGGAGGCAGCACTTCTACAGTGCAGCCAAACAAACAGCTGGTTACCCTGCTCTGTTTGTAGACCAGCTTCTCCAGTGTCATCGTTGCTTTAGTGTTTCTCCCCCTCACTTCTTCATATCAACTCACTGTTGTGTGTCGCACGGGGGAGTCGTCCGCATTACGAAGAAGAAGCCAGAGTGAACTCTCGTCTGCAATTTGTCAGTGCGGCCTCCATCACCGAGAAGAAATAACGCATTTCTCTTCACAATTCATCACTTTTAAAATGGAATGTTCTTAGCTTTAAAATTAAAGAAAGACATAATTAAGCACACATAGAAGCTGGTTGAGTAGTTCAGAAGGGGGGGGGGGGAAAGCGAAGACACAAACAAGATTGACACAGGATATGAATGGTTTAATAAAATCATACATTACAGGTCTGATGGATTTAAGCCATGGCCAGGATTACCTGAGCTTTTACTCCTGTGTTGTTGAAAAACAACAACCATGAAGCTCAAAAACAATAAAACTCAATCACTTCCCAGTCAGAGACCAAAACCAGGACGGTCCCTATGCACTCGATTCATCTCACACCTGAAATGATTTCCTCGTTTTTCATCCCAACAAAAGGAAGCAAAGGAATATGAATATGGAGGACTGACGCCGAGTGGATCTTTACAGCCCACATCTTAGAAATACTTTCTCCCGAATGACTGAATTGAAAGCGCACCAGGAATCTAATAAGCATACTCATTTCTCTTTCAAAAGCGACGAGTGCCGCTCTTAGTGCCAAAGTAAAAGCCGACGTCAGATAACTGTTCTGCCCTTTTCCTCCATCTCTTCATCCGTGGTTGACCAACAGGTTCTAAGAAAGGAGAAAAATAAAAGAGGAAAGAAAGAATAGAGAGTTAGTCCATCTGCACTCTTGCCACCCCCCTCCGACTTTTGAGATGCTCTTAGGAGCAAGGACAGGCATGTTTTGAGGATACTTTCCCAGCTTTAGCCGAACACAACTGAAAGGTCAGCGCTGCTAATAGTAGAGATTATCTCAGTGATGGAGAGGAGTGAACCTGTTGACTGACCGGCTCTACGTTGCTCCTTCAGAGGCCTTTTTCATGCTGCAGCAAATTGCAATTACAGGAGGTGGACAGGATGAGAAGTTTCCCTCTTGGTTACCCTCAACTTGTAACCGTCTTTGTTGGTGCAGTCTGGGTTTGTTTTTACAGTTTCATAAGACTGTTCCCCTTGACGTATTAAATCATTTGAAGTTTTTTGACCAACGCACTAGAAGTTTGGGCAAGGACATTCAAATGACTATTATTAATAACGTACAGAAATATGTTGTGTTAAGTCCACCTTCTTCTACTTCCCTCTGTCTGTCACGCTCTCTACACACATAGCGAGCAGCCCGCAGCTCGGTCCTCCTTTCTGTAATTGTCTCGGTTAAAAGTCAAAATGTAATGAAAAGAAGACGGATCTGTATTGGTTAGAGTTGGGGCTTTTCCGAAAAAAAACAAAACGGAATTGCTTTCTAAGAAAAATCTCTCTGAATGAAAATTGTAATTCAAAGTCCGTACGAGCGCTATTTAATGTTGTATGTCACAGTTGTTTAGACTGTTATCCCAAAGTAATCACACAGAAGCAAAAGTGTCCCTCAATGTGTGTTCGGAGCCTCGAAGTAAAACAGTGATGTGCGTCCCCGTGCGCAGCCATTGACTTTACATGACTACAATCTCATTGTGTCGTGGGCTGCACGGTGGTGTAGTGGCTAGCACTGTCACCTCACAGCAAGAGGGACCCGGGTTCAATCCCGGGTGGTCCTTCTGTGTGGAGTTTGCACGTTGCAGCGTGGGTTCTCCGGCTTCCTCCCACAGTCCAAAGACATGCAGCTTAGGTTATTTGGAGACTCGAAATTGCCCGTAGGTGTGAATGTGAGCGTGAATGTTTGTCTGTCTCTATATGTGCCCCGCGATAAACTGGCGACCTGTCCAGGGTATACTGTGCCCTGCCTTCGCCCAATGTCAGCTGGGATCGGCTCCAGTGCCCCCCTGAACAGGATAAGCGGTTTGGATAATGAATGAATGAATCTCATTGTCTATATCTGTACAATTTGTTTTATTAAGCATGAAAAAAAAAAGAGTAACCAACATGTGGTGTTTCTGTTTCAAAATAAAAGCTCTCTAGTGTTTTTCTGTGGACCCTTCATTTGTTAACATTTATTCTGAAATATTTGCAGGACAGTGCAGGAAAATACTGTGACATATAATTAATACAGTTTAATCGTGGATCATTATGATTAACAAATGAGCACACACACTTCTCAACCTGTGTAAAATAAATATATATGCAATTCATAATGAAATGAATTGGCCATTATTAAAGGCAAACTCTCAGGAGGAAGAAAGGGCCGGCAGTAGGGAGCAGCAACACTGTGCGAAGATCAAACGCTATTGAGCAACCGTTCAGCGAGATGGCAGTGTGGCCCGGGCGTTATCATGCATGAGATCCACCCAAAACCCATTTCAAATAAATTCAGGCAAATACTTGTTGGTGCTCTCTGAACAGCCTCGCATTCAGTTCATGTACGGGGGATGTACAACGACCTCCAAGAGAGCTACAGCCTACTTACTCGAAAACAGCTCTGTGCAATTGATCCAAGCAGTGGAACCTCCCATCTTTCAACCGAAGATCGATGAGGTCCTTGAAACCCTAGCACTCCATCACCCTGAGAGAACACAACAGGTCCGACACCGTGATTCCAAGCTACAGTGTACGACCTCATCTTAAATACTGTGAGGGGGGCTTCACCCATGAAATGGCTGTGATCAATTAACACCTTGAAAATCTGGCAAGACGTTCCAGAGAGAGAGAGAGAGAGAGAGAGAGAGAGAGAGAGAGAGAGAGAGAGAGCATATCAAGACAAGGTGATTAGCAGCCAATATGGAGTAGAGCTTTGACACCATGCAGACCTATTCCGATAACCTTGGAGTTCAACCTATCAAAATGATCGATAAAAGCTGGGTGATATACCTCGTTAGTGTGATGGTCTCAACAGAACATATCGAGTTATAGATTAAGAAGTGGACGCTCATGGGTGTTTAAAAGTCAGTGTTTGGCCTTCAATGAGAAGGTCAATAAACTCTTTGAAGCCTTATTAGTTATTACTTATGTTTTCCAAGACAGCCAATATCTAAAATGATGGCTCCCAGCTGTGATTATATAAGCTTATTACCAAGGAAAGACTCATCCCCGACTACTTGGTCCGTTTTTTGGATGCAGATGTGATGCATTCAGCTCCAGACACAAATGCGCCGCCTCTCTCATTACTGCGTATTCCTTTAAGGAGAGATCATGCAAATAACCGCTGGAAACATGTCAACAGAGCGTGATTGTAATTCCACTGGATTTATTGAGGTCAAGCCATGTGTGACGATCAAGTTTGTGAAGAAAATTCTCCGTCGCTGAAAGGCAGGCTTAACAATAGCACAGACGGGTTTGTGCCAGAAAGGGATTAACCTTTCGTCTGCCAGAAACCAAAACAACATCAGTCATAGAGTGGGCACACCCCAAATCTATCTCGAGATATGTGTTGTTCAAGTTAGCAAGACTAAGAGTCTACAGCCATGTTAGCGACTACTGCTAATTAGCAGAAACAGCTGATGGGGATGTCACTGGTTTTGCAGCCATTTTCCTTGAACCACAAATGTCGCCCATGTGGTGTCGTTAGAGGAAACGTATGGGGATCACCTCAGGCATTAGGATACACTGTCTTATAGCCAGGACATTCTGTAGACAATGTAGTGCCAATCTAGTGGAAGATGATTGTGTAAACTTTGACTTGCTAGTGGCACTACATAAGAAGCCACCAGTAAAGTAATTAACATCCTCTGGGCATCACGGATCTCTGTACGGGAATTCCTGGCCATCCATCCAACAGACATTTCACCAAAAAGCAAATATTTATAACCTCACGTTGTCGGGGGATCACCAACAACTCATCCTTGTCGGTACAAATTTGTCATGGCAATCCATCCAATAGTTGTAGAGATGTTTCAGTTTCACCATTAAACCACTAGCATAGTTAAAGATACATGAAGAAGTAAACATATTAAAACAGAACAGACGGATTCTCAGAAAGAGGACCAATAATCATCATGACAATGTCGGCCGCAGTAGTGGACGGCCTGGAATATCTCTACAAATATTGGATGAATTGCCATGAAAGTTTGTGCAGACATTAATGGTCCCCGGATGACAAATTGTCACGACTTTGATGATCCCCTGACTTTTCCTCTAGCGCCATTATGAGCTTGACATTTTCCGTTTTGAATTAATTGTCTCAACAACTCTATTGTAAGGTTGGCCATGACATTTGGTGCAGATTCATGTCCCCCCCCAGAACAGAAAGTTGTAATAACTTTGGTGATTCTCTGACTTTTTATCTGGCACCATCATCATGTCACATGTTTTACATTGATCATTATTTAAAGTAATGATCAAACACCTGACAAACTACTGACCTTCCCATCAGCCTCAGTTGTACTTTTTGTTCGCTGATAATTTGCAAATGTTAGCGACAGACTGAACTCAGATGGTGAAGAGGGTACACATCAGCATGTCAGCATGTTGTGATTAAGAGCATGTTAGCATGCTGACATTAGAATGTAGTTCAAAGCACCACTGTGCCTCCGTACAGCCCCAAAGAGCCACGAGCATGGATGTAGACTGTTAGTGCTACATGTCCCGAAACCGTCTTCGGCCAAATGGAAACAACTCTCCTTGGTCCCCCAAAGTCGATTCCCTATTTTAGAAAAACCACTCGGCTCTGATGTCTACGAAGGTTAAACCTGCAGCCAGAAGCCTGGGTGTTATATTTGACAGTGACCTTTCATGTGAAAAGCAGGTTGCACGGATCGTTCAATCGTGTTTTTATCAGCTGAGAGCCATCTCAAAAATTAGGTCTCTTCTCAGTCAACCTGATCTCGAGAAGGTCATTCATGCTTGTATTTCATCTCTGTTCAATTATTGTAATTCTTCGTACGCAGGGTAAATAAAAAGAAACACGCCGTAAGCTGGTACAAAACCAAACAGCTGAGCTTTTAACAAATACCAGAAGATAAGATAATAGTCCTGTTGTAGCCTCCCATTTCCGGCCAAGTTTCTACTGATTACTTTTAAAGTACATAGTATGTTAGTATGTTTTCTTCTTTTAAAAGATGTGCGTGTAAGATCTGTCCAGAATTTTAGTTTAAAACATTCAAAAATGTAATTAACATTATCAACTAGGGGTGGGAACCACCAGAGGTCCCGCGATACGATATTATCACGATACTTAAGTCACGATACGATATTATCACGATACTCCGAGTATTGCGATTTATTACTTTTTTCAACTTCAAATTATGTCCCCAAAGGAAAACTGTGTCAACATGTTTTATCTAATAAGATAAAGTTTTCAGTCTGTTCATCTCACTTCAATCATTTTTATTGCAGCAAAATAGGATTGTCAAGCAGACAGACTGACCAACAATGTCATAAATGTTGCATGAACCTGACAAACTGAACTGTTTGTATTACTACATAGTCCAACCTAACTAAATGCAAACGTGTGGACTCAGTATATGAACTATAACTTATATAAGTAGGATATAAGAGTTATATAACTCAGTATAACTTGCGATGCGTGGACGCCGAGGACAGAGAGCCAGTTATGCGCTGCACTCTCTCCATGAGCCTGCCTACTGTTGGCAGATTTAACCCTGTTGTGAGGCCAGATGTCTATCTTTATTTTGACCAACTTCCTACCAATCACGCTGACCCGGGACCTTTGCTAACCTCACCAGAAAACAACTCGCCACCATCTAGTGGACTGAAAAAGCAATTGATTTCATTTTTCTAGTAAATCTTTTTTTTTCTTCTTTTAAAAAAAAATAGTTTATATAATAAAATATCGATACTTTGAGTCCGTGTATCGATACAATATCGCCACGCAAAATATCGCGATACTATGCTGTATCGATTTTTCCCCCCACCCCTATTATCAACAGAATGTCAAGATGTTAGAGTGTTAAATTGTGTCAATGACGTCAGTGTATTGTGTTGAGATATCTACTGAGATGTGCAGGCTAACCACATAGCCCCGGCCCGTCCTGTCTTGCAATGACCGCTTGTTCCTCGAGAGGGGATAGAGAGTCACTGTAGCGTTCAGTCTGTCCTCAGTCCATCATGAGAGGACGGAGAAGCAGAGCTGCCACGAGGGCTTGTCAATAGTACACCGATTGGTCCGTTTGCGTTTTGATTTTATTTGTTTATAGCATTACATTTTTTAAACTGATGACTGTACATTTAGATGGATGCTTCCTATTTCTTTGGAGCATGTGGTCTTACACATTAAACCTGTAATGCGAGCAGATCATTATATTTTCAACATGTCTTTGCTTTTTAATGTCATTGCCTTCTATGTTTTTTTTTTAAATGACTTGTGGGTATTTTCTCTCCATTTTAACATTCGTCTGATTTTTTTTAAACCATGTTAAAGCACTTGTAACTCTTGACATCCCACCATTTGATCTACTGCGTTTGGAAAACTGAAGGTGAATTAAGGCGCCTTTTTATTAAAAAAAAAAAAAATAAAAAAAAATGGATTTATAAAGTGAAAACCTTTAATGCATGCCTTTAACATTGGCAGATATTTCAATTTGTATGCTTTCTTCGATTAAGATTATTAATCCATGGTTTGTTACTATACGATAAAGCTAACACTAAAGTCTCTGCTCTGGTGTGCCAGTCACAAATCGATGAGGCTCAGCCCTGCTTGGCTTTAGAGGCTGGACAGCAGCAGGGAGGAGGGCTGTTTGAGAATTACAACTGGTCCCACTGAAGTCCTTTAGAGACCCATGTGGAACGATGCACTGAGCTAGAAGAGGTGCATTGACCGGTAGCCAGCCGGCAGAGGGGCAGACTGCACGTATGTGCATGTGTGTGTGTATAGAGAGGGCACAGTATCTGTTCTAAGCATGGCGGAGTTCCCTCCAGCTGTGAAATTCAAACCATTCAAAGCACAGAGAGACTCACAGAGCAGGGTGATCAATACGGCTCCCCTCCTCAGTCCTCTCATCTCATCCCTCTGATTTCCTCTTTACCTTCCCTTCTCTTCCCATTCTTCTGCCCCAACATATCATCCTTTCTCCTTTCATCCACTCCTTTATCCACCGCCTTTCTTTTCTGCTCTATTCCGCACTTCACTGGGTACAAGTAGTAGGTGTTTACCTATAGAACAATGACAAATGCAAACCTGAGAACATGCTTCTCTTCTTCCTTAAGAAAATAAATAATGAATCCCTGTTAAGATTTGATTTAATCAGCCTCACTGAACACTCTAGTACCGGAGGATTTGACACTTGAGAATCACAATTTGTGGGCCGCAATGTCTCAGGTTCGATTCCAGCATCGAGACCTTTGTTTCATATCAAACCCCCATCTCTACACTGACTTGAAATAACAAACAAACAAACAACAATATTGCTGATAAGTAGATGCGGACCTACATGTTTCATTGAGTCCCTTGCGTCTTACACTGTGCCTGTAACTTTCAAGATAAAAAGTATAGAAATATCTTTTTCAAAAATATGTAGATCTACAGTAAAAACTAAAACTAAAACCTCCGCTGCTTTACAGAATGAAGAAATGAGAGATGATTACTTTGAAGATTGTTCAAAGCTTGAACTGAGAAAGAGTATTTATGACGACACTACACATAGCCTGTAGTGTGGTTCCCTTCTCTAAAACACAGATCTATTCTACCTATCTGTTCTTACTTCTATGTGTATCACTGGCAGTCTTTAATTACCTACAATGTAAACCTTGTCAAAAGCATACCTGATATAAAAATGGTCTTTGCAGCAAATTCATATGCATCATATGCCATTTCCAGCGTTGAGAATGAACTATGAACCCCAGCATTTGAGCCAACATGGACAGGAAGTTGTGCTCGGGTAAATGGACATTTTCTACAATTCTCCATGACAACTGGGCGAACTTTACCTGCTTATGCAAATCTTAATATGGTTGAAAGGGGGTCTCATTTATAAAACGGCGCGTAGGATCCACACTAAATGTTTGAAAGGAGGAAATGCAAAAAAATTCAGATTCATAAAACCTAGCATATGCCTGCCAGCGCGATTAATGGGTTTGTTTCTCATATATACACATATATACATATACACATATATATATATA
>NW_022280074.1:2779439-2797955 GCF_004355925.1 Anarrhichthys ocellatus
ATATATATATATATATATATATATATATATATGAATGAACGGGTAATGCACACGAAGAAAGTTAGAAAAATGTCCGTGTTGCAGAGATGCAACGGCATTTGATGAAGAAGAGGGTACAATGCTGGAGATGGAGGGGGATGTGTACCGCATAGACTGGCTCCACTGACAAAGATCATTTCAGACTAGCAAGATAATCAGCTTTCTCCGCTCCTATCAAAAATACAGGAACTAGGAGAGCAACTAATGACTATTTATATTATCAAGTAATCTGCAATTATTCTTTCAATTAATCAATCTGTCCAAAACCCAAAGATATTAAATTTACGATGATATAAAACGTAGCAAATCCTCACATTTGAGAAGCAGGAAACCTGTTTAGAACTTTTGCTTGATTAATTAACTTAACGATGATGTCATTCTAAAGTATTAAGACTTGCATAACCTCTGCTAGTAAGGCTACTCGTGAATGAGAATGCAACTTGGACGCCAGCAAAAGTAATTAGTACTGCGGCAGGTTCTGAAAATGCTGTGTACACTTTTACTGTATATAAAGAAAAAAAAAACCTCGAACAACTCTCAACTCAGCCCACAAACTAATGGATTTCCCACCTGTTGCTCTAATTGAAGATCCATCCAGAGTTCAAGCAGTCACGCACTAAGAAGTCTTGCTGGGGTTACACCACGCTGCCTCCCAGATAGCGCGTTGGGTATCTGGGCTTTTACAACGAGCCTATTTTCATTAAACGTGGCACCGGCCAGCAGATCAGAGCGACAGAGTGAGGGGAGTGGGGGAGAGAAGAAGAGGGACAGGGGCCGAACACAGTAGGAGAGAGAAGAAGAAAAAACTAACAACAAACAGAAAGTCAGGAGAGGTAGACGAGCAGCAGAAGTCTGCCTGTTCTCCATTCTGCCTGACCCAGCTTGGGAGCCTTGACTCAATTGGAAATCCATTTTATCTGATGACTGGCAGGCAATTGGGGCTCCAGGTGTTGGGCTGAGGCTCTGTGGTTGATGGGCCTGACCACTCCGCTGCTGAGGGATGGAGGCGTGGAGGTGGAGGGGGAATGCGGAGGAGAACATATACTGCAAAGATTGTCTCTACTAAAAAAGTTCATTTCAGGCTACATAGATTACTCAGCTGCCTCCACAACTACAGCAGAACTTCATTATCAATTGATACGTTCATTATTTTTTCATAAAAAGTCGAAAAACTCAAAGCTATTCAATTAAAAAAAAAGATAGAAAATACAAGAAAAGCAGCAAATCCTTATGCAGACAAGTAGGAATGGTGAGAAGTGAGAAGGGCGATGGTATTGGCCTTTCTTTCAGACCCCTCAATGGAAAAATCCCATCGGCTTTTTGTTTAGGGAACCAGTATGATGCCAACTTCCAGCTTGGCCGACTAAAAACACATCATCGTTGCAGCACTCCATACCTGACCGCAAACTAAAGTGAAACGAAATGGAAAAGTCGATTGTGATTCATACCGTTGTAGGCCTCAAAAATTGCATTGGCCACCTCGATGACTTTGCGAAGGCTCCTACGCACAATGTGTTGAAACCAGTTGCAATGCTTCATCTATCCACTGATCATGGAAGCTGCCAAGCCGCTTCGCTGCAATCAGACTGCTGCCGTGTGACCATTTTACTTCATGGTGATAATCTTTATTGACCCAGAGTGGCTGAAATTAGCTGTTCTTATCATACTTGATAAAAAAATGTGTGCTTCCCACACAGAGCATACTTTAAGTGAAGCGCTAGTAGCACGTTAACATTCAACGAATTGCCTAAACTTGTATTCTCTCTACTGCCTATCAGGGGGCGACTCCACTAGTTGCGAAAAGTCGTCCGATTGTATAGAAGTCTATGAGAAAATGACTACTTCTCACTTGATTTATTACCTCAGTGAACATTGTAAACATGAGTTTATGGTCTCAATCACTAGTTTCAAGTCTTGTTTAATACATCATGATGTTCATTCAATAAATTATTAGAGTAAAATAGACCATAAAGTGGAGTATGCTTTAGGGCAGGCTCACTGTGATTGACAGGTTGCTATTGCTACGAGAGCCGTGTACAGCGTCTTTATGTCACTCCTCCACAGTCCAAATATGGTCACATCCGTTCACTGGTTGCAAAAAAACAAGATGGCGACGACCAAAATGCTGAACTCGAGGCTTCAGAACCACAGTTCACAAACCGATGGATGACATTACGATGACTTCGTCCACTTCTTAAATACAGTCTATGGTTAACACACTGAATTAAAGGGTGAATATGGTAATCAACATACCTGGAAAAGTTAAAGGTTATACCTGCTAAAGCTTTGTTGTCACTGTGAGCATGTTAGCATGCTGATATTAGCAGTTAGCTCAAAGCACCGCTGTGCCTATACGTACAGCCTAACAGAGGCACTAGCATGGCTGTGGGGTCTTCGTCTTGTTATGTTACTGAGAAGAGTTGTGATAGGCATAAGTATACTTTGTGTTCAAAGCACTGGAAAGAGAATATATCCCTAGTTACTGGACACTGAATACACTATGTAGCCGGGGGGGGGGGGGGGGCATAGCAGATGGACTAACCTGAGGCTAACTGCAGGGCAAAACTTTGAACTACATCAACTGGAAGCACAGATGAAGATATTTCAATTTTACTGGACAAAACCACCCACCACAAGTGACGCATACATGAATCATTGTTTTCGTACAATGCAAGTATGCAGCTGCCTTTGGTACATTGGCTTGACAAAGAATTTTAAATAACTGCAGTACCACTATAAACAAGAAAGAACTTGCCAACACAGCTCTGAGAGAAAACAATGACACAATGGCATTTATTTATTTACAAAAAGTCCAAAGAGAGAGAGAGAGAAAAATAAATCGATCTCTTTGGGAGTACATGGTGTGAATTGGAGAGCAATCACAAAGGAGAGGCAGGCCTCGATTCATAAAGAAAAAGAGGAGGTGGGGTAGACGGACGAATTGAGTGACAACGGGACACAAAAGAGAGGCTGGTATAAAGTGGACTGTTCCGATAATGTTGCGGGCTGCTTTGAGGCACTGAAAAAAAAAAAAAGCCAGTGAAAAAGCCACCTAAAAGCCCCTCTGCTGTCCTCTCTTATCCCAGCTGGTGGTCTTGGTTCCACAAAACCTCTTGCTAAGTGTGCCAGAGAGGGGGCGATACAATGCTTACCGGAATATTGGTGTGAAATGCGCCTGGGAAAAAAAACAACAACTACCGAGTCTGTCAATTGCTTATGCAGCCGAGGGCGGCTTTCAACGGAACACAATACAGGGCTGTGTTGAATAGTTATCGGGACCCCCCGCCAGAGAACGCAGAAAGAAGGAGAGGGGGCGGGGGGGTTTCGTGTCGCGAGCCGACGGGCGTGGTGGTGCTCAGAAAGGTCAGCGAGGTGTACAAAAGCTGGTGAAAATGCCTCTCAGGAGGCAGTTGCGAGTACCCTCGACTCTACTACTACCCCCCGACTCGCCCCTTCGTTTGAAAGCTCTGAGGCGTCTGAGGGCCACCGGGGGCCACGAGGCAGATAAAAGAGGAAGCAGAGGCTCTGGATTTGGTTCGATGTGGCCTTCGATCGAACACTGCGGCGCAACAAAAGACAGAGAGAGTAAGAACATGGAGGGAGGGAGCGAGAGAAAGTAAGGATGGGGGCGGAAAAGAAAAAGTAAGAGAAAGTTCCATGTGTATTCACTGTCAAAGACGGTAAAATTTTCATTTCTTTGCTAGAAGAAGAGTGAGGTTGTGATCATTTCTTATGAAAGGTTTGTGATGTGGTTTTCTTTTAAACCTCTCAGCTTTCCATCTGAGTTCGTCCATTCCCCCCCCACCAAAACTTAAAGAGAGAGGAAAAAAAGAAAGCCTAATTCACTACCTAAATACTTAAATGTACCGGGGTGTTATTTCACCGGAGTGCTGAATGGCTAGATTAGAAAATATAACCCACAGAGCACACAATACGAGACAGACGAGCAACAAAAGAAAAGAAAAAAAAAAAGACCGAGAGCAGATAATGACGCTCGCTGGTGATTGGTTGTGATCGGCTGTACAACGATCAATGCTGGCGTGAAAGGAGGCAACGATGATGGTAGATGACAGAGGGAACAACTGCCAACAGTATGAAAATGAAATCAATAAGTCAACTGCAGAGCAGGGAGAGAGAGAGAGAGAGAAGGAGAGAGAAGAGAGGGGTCTAGAGAGGAGAAAGTTAGGAGAAGACAAGAGAGACAAAGAGAGGGGAGTCGACACATAGGAAAGAGGGAAAAAAGAGCCGCAGACAGACGAAGGAGCTAGATGAAAGGTGTTGGTTTAAAGGAAGCAGAAAAACAAAATTGACAGATGAAGGAAGATTCATTAAAGATAGATAAAAAAAAGAGACTACAGCGAAAACAAACTGACGAAAAAAATCAGATAAGCCAACTGCCAAAAAATTTTCTCAACAAACCGCTGGAGCTGATTGTAAGTGTACTTGAGTGTGTGGTATGTATGCATGTTTTGGGCTATTTTTTCATACAGATATCTGATATCGCAGAAAATCAATTGCAATGTCAGTTTTTTTTCCAATATTTTGCAGCCATAATATATGTTCAGTTACAGTAACCATACACAGGAGCAGTAAGACGGTGTTTGACACATTCTCTCAGCTTCCTCACAGAATTAACCTCCTTCATTATGGGCGCTTCGACACCAGGCGGCAACCTCTGGTTCCGACGAGTGAAGCCGATGCGGAACTGCCTTAAACTTGCATTCTCTTGACTGACCAGCAGGCGGCGACTCCTCTGGTTGCAAAAAGAAGTCTGATTGTATCGAAGTTTATGAGAAAATGACTCTCTCTCTCTTGATTTATTCCCTCAGTAAACATTGTAAACATGAGTTTATGGTCTCAATCTCTAGATTCAAGTCTTCTTCAATACAGCATGATGTTCATTTAGTAAATGATGGTCCATGTAGTGTAATCCAAGATGGCCGCGGAAGTAGCCGAACTCGAGGCTTCAAAGCGTCGGTCTACAGACCAACGGCTGACGTCACGATGACTACGTCCACTTCTTATATACAGTCTACGTTCAGCATACAGGGCTTTATGAAATAAAATATCTTTGTTTGTTTCGATTAGCTTTTTGCCTTCCTGATTGAAAACTGGACTCACAGGTTCATGAGAGTTCTTGTGGTCTGCTGTTTGTTTGTGTTCACACTGACATTAATGACCGTCCTGAACTCTATCCCTCTGATAAAACATCTCTCAGCCTTTAAGTCAGAAACACCAAACTCTTCAGTGGACCCAACACACATACACAATATTACCGACCCTGAACGCCCCCCCCCCACACACACACACACACACACGACTGCAGCATCTGAGCGTCACCTTCCACCGTTAAAGGCTCCAAACCAAAGCCAGCACGGCTCCATGACGAAAAATCAGCCACGATGGATCATCGATCTGAAGCTTGTATATTGTTTAAAAGTCACCTGAACCACATCCAGAATGGCTCAAGTATACTTGTTGAGTCATAGAGATGAATTTAATAATAATACAGATAATAATTTATGACGGATTGAGGGTTCATTTAAAGGGCAACACACTACCGCTGTATGACGTACATCAAAACACCTGCACACTAGTATTGTCACTTTTCAACATTTTTTTTTTTACATTCGATCTGTAATCACCGTATTACAATTTCAGTTTAATACCACAACAACAACTCGGATGTCAACTGTTAGCTCAACAGAGCCTGGAGACAATCTCCCTGGTTTAGTTGCCAAAACTGGATTGAAACAATTACAGGTATCCAAAAAAAAAAAAAAAAAAAAGTCTTCAAGGAGGCCATTCAAAACCGGCGTAGCAGAAACAGACGGTTCACTCACTGCTGCCGTTCCAAGTGACCACCAGACTACCTGTTGGCTTATCACCCAGTGAGGCAGCAGAGGCCCGGGAATGAAATGCCGTTGATTCCACAGGCTCATTTAGCATTAGGCTATGTGGATAACATTCAAATACATTGGAAAACATTACATGCGACTTCTAATTCGTTCAGTCCTGATTTTTTTTTTTGAAAACAGTGCCAGCTCTGCTGCATTCATTGTTTTCCATCTGAGCCCCCGCACTGGCAGCATCTTGACGCCAGTCAGAGCATCAAAGCTCCACATAAGCAGCAATATTATCTGTGGATCGGTGCAACCATCAACTGTTCCTTGACCTGTATGATGGTCTGTATGATATGTCCATGATGTGCACGTGCCGCAGGAATGGCACGTGAGCCGGTGACTTGTGCACTTAAAAAACGGCCACGTACGCAATGTTCCATGCACTACGCGCCTTAGATCGACAGTACAACAATAGAGTGGTGCAGGGATGACGTATTGTTAGAGGCCAAACGTTAGCGTTGCCCTGATTCCCTCGACGAAAATCCAATGGAATTTTTGCATACGAACACCACTTTGATGATTTTTGAAGTTGTGAAGGCGGACACGTCGGCCTAATGACGTTTTCCAGACTCATTCGGCCACTTGTTAGCAACCACCTTTTTCAAGACACGCAAACTCCTCAAAATTCACGAGGGGGGTATTTACTGACGTATTTCATATTGTAGAACAAAACTTTCAAATCTCTTAAACTCGTGTTCAGACCGAGACGATGGAACCAGAAGTGCAAAAATGCTAATTGTCCAGGTTTTCGGACTCGTTCTTGCAGCACTTTATAATCCATTACAGCTAATTATCTTGTTGACAAACACAACTTGTTGGAAAAAAAAAAAGAAAGATGAACAACGTCCTTGGTACTATTCCACTTCCAAGTATCCAAAACACATGGGAAATAAAACTACTCTAAGCATTTGCACTGCTGTGTTCTGGCAAGTTAAGTCAACTTTTGTTCAACACGGTGAGCTTGGCTGGAAAAGAAATAAAGCAAAGATTATTCCTTAAAGCTTTTTCTTTTCTTGTCTGAAGGCAGTCACAGCTAATGAGGCACAGACAGACCTTCAACTGAGAGCAGAAGAGAATGACTCAAATGTGCTCCAAATCAACATTACCTTTTTGTTGAATGGATTCGACGCCTTTGCAAAAACGGTGGTAAACTACTACTGAACAATTTGTTAAGATTCAAGATTTTCATTGCTGTTTTCTCCAGTGGGCAGGAAGTCACGCTGGGTTAAAGCACAGCCACAAATAGAATGTCAAAGGATAAAAAAAGTGCTATCTGCTCCGCGGTGAATCAACTTTGTAGAAAAGTTCTGCACTTTGAAAGAAGATATAAAAACGCTGCAAGACTTTAGCCCCAATTAAAGCAACCTACTCTAATTTAGGAGCTTGGTGTGAAACCCCCACGCATGAGTGTTTAATCTGAGACGGGTTCTCTCCAAACAAATATAAAAAATTGGGGGAAACTGTTCCTTAATTAGGCCTAGCTTAGAGAAAGCTACAAGACACTTTGTAATATTTATTCATGCATACCAATGAGGTGAACGTGGAGTTTGACTACTTCTGCGCTTCACAAATTTTCTGTCAAAAATCGAGGAGTATGTCAGTGAAAGTGTGTGTGAAAACTGTGTGTGTGTGTGTGGTCAGTAGCAGGTCCAGCAAGCAGCTGAAACTGCTCATTCTTCTTCATTAGTGTTGACTGCCGAGGGGCCCACCATCTATCCCTCCCTCTGCATCTTTAACATCCTGCGTCCATCTCTAACCCTTCTTCCATAACCACTTACCATGTCTTCACGGCATCCACCCATCTTCCCTTTTTACCTCCCCGATACTCACCCTTTTCTCCCGGCATCCTCTCCCTTGTGACATGAGCCTCGTGCCCCTTCCCTCTTTCTCTCCCCTCTCTCTCCCCTCTAGCGCATCTGTCCAAGTCTTTCTCCTCCATATTTTTCCCCATCATCCCTCGTCTGCCTCCACCTCTGTTCTTCAACTGTCCACCTCCTCCTTTTCATCACTTTCTCCTCACATCTCCCCATTTCCTCCCCATCGCTTCTCCAATTGCTGTTTTTCAAAGCCCAACTGCTTTTCTTACCCTCATATTTTTCTCCTCTTCCTTCCTCGCATTCATTCCTCTGGTTTATTTTCTTGTAATTTCTCCTTTTTCCTGAACTCTCTCACTCTCTTTCAATCAGCCTGTAGAAGGAAGTCCGCTCCATTATTTGTTTCACATAAACTGATAAACAGCTTCTGCCAGTCGACATTTAATCTCAGCCTTCTCTTGGGACCTAATCGTTTCTTCTCTGGCTGTGCCCTCTTGTCACGCTTTAGTGCTCCCTTCCCTCAGCTTCCCATCTATTTTTTCTCTTTCTACGTCCAGTGTTTCTCAAGGCCTTTCCGTTCATGTCTTATCGGCCTTTCATATCTACCACCTCTATGTAACAGTTTCTAGATCTCTGGTTATCTACAACATGAGCTTTTTACTTCTTCAAAGCCTTGTCTTTGTATTTCTTCCTTCAGTTTGTTTATCTACTGGCAGAGAAGCTGAGCTGCTGTGATCTTTGTACCGGCATGACTCCTGTTCAATCAACAATAAAACTGAAGGTAAGAGAAATCAATAGCAGGTTTTATACCGCTGTGATTCACCGGCTGTGTGAGAGTCAGTTTGCATACAGATTGGCAACAGATACAGATGTATCATCAGTATTGTCAATGGGGTTTTCCTCTGAGAATGGGCTTATCAAAACTTGATGAAACTATTTTCTCTCTTCCCTTATCTTCTGGTGTGCCGTCCACCGGGAATCGTACTTGCGCACTAAGCATGCCTCGGTAACGGCACACGGGCTCCTGGACAACAGGCTGGCCATTTCATATCACAACCGCGCTCCTAAAAAAGCTCCTCTGCGTTAACTACACAACTGCCCTGCTCAAATGCACGACCAACCCCCCACCCCCACCATTTACATAAATGAGAGGGACACAATATTGCGAACAGTTCTCGGCACATAACTGCAATGCAGTACATCCGTCGATACCACTGACATCAGAGATGTGCCAAAGATAATCAATTAGAGCTACTTTTTCGGTCGTTTTGTTCCGCCTACCAAACAGCAACGAAAAAGTTTGCCCGGTGTCGTCTTTACAATGACATTTATGAAATATAATGGATTTAAAACCTAGAACCTTCACAAAAGATTCACTGCAAGGCTGTCGGATTGTATTTTGTTCTTTTATACAGGTGGTGGCTCGTAACTTTTTCTTTTTCTTTCTAATGTAAAGTTTAGCCGGATTTTAAATGTGATTAGGGAGATAATTCTACCACTCTTGAGTAAAACTCCGTCTTAACACAGCACTTAATAAAACTGTTAAGTGGCATCTGACGGACAGCAGACATGACATGTCGTCAGTCAAAACTCCTCCGCTGTTCGTACCAGCCCCGGATGGTAATGACTGTCAACGGCTGAACAGTCCAACAAGCAAAAATCATTAGCCAAGTACAAGGAGGGGGGAATTAAAAGGTGTAAATGAATGCCTGAGACGCAGGAGAGGGACAGTCAATCTTAATGCACTGGGTACTTTTGGAGAATGGGTTAGAGTGCGATAGCTGACAAAGCTGACATCTCATCAGCAAGTCCTCCTACTCCCTATTGCATCTCGTTGAGGCTGTCAGGGACCGGGGAGTTCAGCAGCTTGGACAGTTTACGGGAGCACATAGGGAAGGAGAGACTACAAAACACGAGAGTAAATTTGTAATAAATCAATAAAACAGATAACACACATGCACTCCGGAGCACCAAAAACAATATTCAGCCTCATTTTCATTTGATATTCATTATTTCTACGTCTCCTTAAAAGGGACAGTTCACCCTAAAAATATATTTTATGTTTTTCATCTTACCTGTAGTGCTATTTATTGATCTAGATCTTCAACGTTTTTCAGGCCAAGGACCCCCAAACTGATAGAGAGCAGGGACCCCCCGACTATATATAGTATAAAATTGTGTTTTATATTAAACTGGACCTAGTGCCGTGTATAAACATACTTCTTTATTGTGCATTCAATACTAAGCTATTCAAATAATACACAGGTTCATATATTATATTTCATATAATATATTATATCATAATATATCATAATATATCATAATATATTTCAAATCTCCTTTTCAATCAACCCGCTGCTCCCCAGCACTTTTCTCTCTGGTTGCTTCAGTTTCTCTGCCTCTCTCGTCTGACAGGCAGCTTTTAACTTGAGGAGTAACTACCTTGGTATTAGACCCCAAAGCCAGGCATGTCTGTACTCCACAGCAGGGCATCGGATATATATGCGTGAGTGTGTGTGTGCCTCAGTAGTTGGCCTTGCTGAAAGGGAAAATAACGTTTAAAGTTCCTGAGGTTTCAACTGTACAGCTGGCCAGATCCTGACCTCGCTGTAATTCCACATACAGTATACGTCTGTGTTTCGGAGATGCCGCTTGTAGCACTCATCTGTTTCCTGAATTCTCTTTTGCTGTTTTTACTCCCTGTATATCCTTCACCTGCTCTGTCTCCTCTCCGCTCAGGTGTTTCCTCCATCCTTTCCAAATCTCTCTTTACATCTCTCTGTCACCGTTTCTCTCTCTTCTCCCCTCTCTTCACTGGGAGCCGATCAGCATCAAAGCCAGGCTTTTCTCTGAGATTGGCACTAAATGACTGCAGAATCCTGCCGGGCATATAGTCAGTGTGTGTGTGTGTTCACATCTGAGAGTGCAGATAAATGCCTGGAGAATCCCACCGAGCGTCTGGACGGTGTGTATGCGTTACATGTAGCGTTGCCCACGTCAGGCTCAGCCTCCCAGAGGATAATGACTAGAAGTCGTCTGCTCGGTCTCTGCGGGCTCTGTGGGATCCTCCCCTCATTTGCCATCAGACACACACGCATGTACACAAGCGTGCATAAAGACGGCAGCGTAACGCTGCAGGAAGACGTCTGTGATATGCAGGCCTGTCCGCTGACCCGCTGTGACACTGATCAAAACACATCACAGTCGCTTCTGTCGAGTCGGCAAAGACAAAGCAAAACAAAAACTGGACCCATTTAGTCCCAATAATATCATCTCTCCCTCGTTTAAAAAGCTGAGGAATGAAGGGACATCATTTGTTATGCTTTCTCCCTTCAGAAGCTTTCCATTTCATTCTTACTTTTTGATTAGTTAAATAAGCAGTAGGCCAATTGAAGGGATTAACACTTAAATTCGTAATACAGAAGACATCTTATAAATAGGATGAAAACAGAAATGAAAACTAATTTTCCCCAGGCTCAAAGCACACCGACTCTCTTTATGATGCACTCATTTAATATGCATTATAAAGAAGTACAAAATATTTCCCCAAGGTTTGTTGGACTCAAACATTTATGTTTTAATAAATGATAAAATGTAATAACTTTTTTTGCTGCATTCCTCTGTTATACAACACAGAAAGGAAACAAAAGGTGTGATGCTCTTAAAGTCATGTGCTGGATTCAAACTTAAGCACACAAGAAACTATTAAGCTCAGTGAACAACCTAAAAAAATGACTACTCAGTGACTACTCAGTTACTGATTCGTTATTAATTAGTGATTAATTAAAGCTGGGGTAGGCAGTCGCCCCGGCACAGTCGTCCCGGGGCGACTGTGGCTAAAGGGGATAGCAGGGCCGCCTTTCAAACAGAGGGTCGGTGGTTCAATCCCCGGCTCCGGCTCTGCTAGTCGCATGTCGATGTGTCCTTGAGCAAGACACTTAACCCCAAAAATTGCTCCCGTAGTTGTGCCTACGGTGTAGAAATGTGATAGAATCTGAATTGTAAGTCGCTTTGGATAAAAGCGTCTGCTAAATGACTGTAATGTAATGTAATGCAACATTGGAGAAACCAGCAAGAGTAAGCTAGCTTTTGAAAGTTTCCAACCAAAAGTCTTTTCCAATGAAAGTAGCTAGCTTAGCTCCAAACGTCGCTAAATCTAGTGAGAAAGTTGCCAAGTCGGCCAAAAATTCTGAACGTGAACAACGAATATGGTTATTATTTGTGCTCACAGCTGTCAGGCTAGGTGACTGTTTGAATAGAAATTCAGCAAGGTGCTATATATATTTTATTTTTTACCAAAATAACTGAAGAGAACACTTTTCTTAGACTTTACAGTTTGTCTGGTAATGTTAAACTTGCTGTGCTAGTTGGTGTAAATGTTATTTCCGGGCAAAGGCGCTTCCCATTCTGTTTGTTCTAGCTATGCTAGCAGCTAGCTACGTAGCTCTATTTTCAATCGTCTCTAGCTAGCTAGCAGAAGGCTAGAAAATATTCCTTTTACATCTTTAGCTTAGCACAGGGTCACTAATAGGTGAACTGTGGTCCAGACCCTGGACCTAAAACCGATAGATAATTGAGAATTATAAAAGTTTGACTGAGCGCTTGTATTATTTACGGCACTCGTTGCACAGTTGTGCAGGAAACACACCGACCAATTACATGCGTTGTAAATCACATTACGTGATGCTACTCAGCCAATCAAATGTGTATTCCGACAAGTTTCCCCGACTCCAGTGAGATTTACACACACAGGGGAGAGACGAGGAAATAAAACGAAGAGTAAGAGAACTACTTGAGTCAGAGAAGTTATTTCATATGAAGTTCTCCAAAAAGAGGAAAGTGGTCAGAAAGACCAGAGAGACCAGAGTCTTCAACCAATAATGGACAGACTCGTATAGGTGAATTCTTCCCATGGGCAGTTTGGGTAAAACGTACCATCTCACATCCAAAATAAAGTCACAGATAAAACAATCTAAGAGCCCAATATGATCAGAATGCTAACACATGAATTCACTGTCCAACAATGATGTTAACAGAGAGAATAGAGCTGAAACAAGTGGTTTAATAACCACACATAAAGTCCCTGCACACTAATTCATCTTATTACAAGATGAGAAAAATATAAAATCGTGGCTTTTTTGATTCACATCACTTCACACCTCAATGAACTGAATGTCATGTTGCAGGGCAATTCAGTGAAATACATTTTTCTATTCGATTCTTCAAAACCTTTCTGTTACATTTATTTATTATTAGAGTATTATTCATAATTCATCCAGTTTAATTTGAAATCTGACAATAAATATTGTTGAGATATTATTTAATTGAACTTTCTTTATTGTATTTGACAGTCAGTTGTTGACTACATACAGACGTTAATACAACTGTTGGCTAATTCGATATATATGGGACCAAATCATAGCGCCAGTCAGACATTATTGTGATGTTCCGGACCTTTGCATGAGGAAATTCTCTCTAACTGGACCTTGTTGAACTTGAATTGAATACCCCTGGCTTAGCATGTCACATCATTAGTTTAGGTTCGTCATCTTAACAGCTCTGAATTACGACCTCTTGAGCAGTCAGGGCTTAGTTGCAGCATGTCGTGTTAAGTCTGTGAGGCTGTAACATTAGCTGTCAGATATAGTACTGGGAAACCAAACCACCGTCTCCCAGAAGGCAAAGCAATCTGCTACACAATATGCAACAAAGGACCGAATCGCTAACAAAATGTCCGTAGCTAGCTAAAAATATCAGCATGTCAAGGGCTTATTTTAGTGCAGCTGATAACAGAAATGATGATGGAATTGGACAAGTTAGCTGATAAGAGAGCTAATGTTAGCTATGTGTTAGCAAGCTACTGTAGTTAGCTAAGGCACTTGCAAACCTAATACTGCATAGCTTTCCGATGTATACAAATTCCACTATAACACAAGTTGCAAACTGTCAAAATGCTTTAGCTTTACTTGATAAAATATAGTTAGCCATACAAAAACTTAGTCTGGGTTCTTTGCCTTGTGTACATCCCACCACAAAGCAGCTTTTGGGCATTTTTCTGTTGAAAATGGCAAAGAGGCGCCTTCACGCAATACAAAGTGCATGGAGAGCGGTGAATTGTTTTCCCCTCCGGTGTGGGCGGGATTTAATTGCACTCTCTTTTTGTTACCATTGTCAGATGTGACTTAGTTACAAGTAGTTTGTTAATGCTACCATAACTAGAAAGCTACAATTATATTTATAATGTCCTGATATAATCATTTTAAATTCGATTTTGAGGCCAACGCAAAATTGTGCCAATTCCATTTATATTTAATTCAAGTCTGCTGGCTCTACACGGTTATTTTGTTCAACATGATGGGTTGGAACACACCACGGTGTGTCAGGCCATAGTACATTAAGTAAGTTCATAATCTGCTCCGTAAAAAACCCAACAAGTCATCAGTGATAACCAAATGGTGATAGCTTCTAAAGACGCATAAAGGAAGAAGAACTTTATAAACTTTCAACTTGGGCGAAAGTCGGGGAGATGCCTCGGGGGCTAATCAGCAGGAAAGACCTTGATGTGTAGGTTAAAGCAGACTGCAATGTAGAGCTATTCTCACACACACCACACACACACACACACTGTGTATGATCTGCTGTGCTCTTTTAAAGACAGCCTTCAAAGAGTCTTCACTTCACTCCTCGTTATCTCACACCAGCTAATATGATAAAGAAGATCTCTCACACACACACACACACACACACACACGAGCGGAGGAATCAAGTTTCAGCGAGCTGATTATCACATGCTGTATTACTGTATGCCAGGGGGAAGCCTCAGTGCCCCTGAGCAACGCAGGTGGAGATGTGAGCAGAGAGCACCATGAGGCAGAGTAATATGTTGTCCGGGTGCATGATTAGCAGCTACACCTTCAAATGCTTCTACTGTACAAACTTTTGGAAGGGCGAGCTTCCAGTACTCTGCCTCCAACTTCCCCTCGCGCACATTTGTCTCTCTAACTTTCTGTGAATTTGTAACTTAAAACTGCTGCAGTGATGCACATACTTGAGGAGAGGAGCTCGTCTTTGCTTTTGAATAATACAGCAGTGGATCCAATTGAGGAATGTGGAATGCTGAAAGTGAAAGTACAAAGGCTAAACTTTTCTGAGTGCATGCGTAAGCAGTGTTTTTAACTTAGTTTTAAACAAAAAAACAACTACAGAGTGACAAAGAGGAGAAAAAAGGCCGGATTTCTTGACTCGGATGGATGAAGACATACCTGCATCACCTTAATTAATACTGCGTCAGAAAACAACATGAGACCCAGATCACTTTAGTAAAATGTCATGCAGTTTGCTGCTTCGTCTATGGAGCCCCATGACTGTCAAAATGTAGTAAAAGATTATCAGACAAGTCAATATTATGAGTAAATTCAAACAAATAATACCGTTTGTTGAATAATGTAAATGCCGTAAGAAACAAAATCTACAGGTTTTTCACCTAAAAAGTCTGAAAGCAAAATGAGCAGGAAGCTAAACACAGAGTATAAAACATATAATGTTAGGTTTTAATCTATTTTCCAAATGTATTGGAGGTTAAATGAAAAGCATCAAGCTGCGCGTTTCTTTTCACAATCCATATTTCCAACTTGTCGGATAACCTCCTACTTTGTCAGTTTTAAGACTCCATGTATCAGTCTCCAATAGCTCACACAGCTTAATGTAACAACACAGAATAAGTATAATGTCTGTCTGCCTGGAAATAGCTTCATGTCATTGAGTTGTGCTATTTACAAGGTGAAACAGCAAAACAACACTGCAGATTTGAAATCTCACTTTGCAGCTAAAATGGATTACATCATCAGCATCATATAAATATTTGCTTTGATGAGGGACACGGGTTAATAGTTGAGTTTTCGAACTTAAAAAATGCAAAAGTCTAACACACATGAACATAAAAAGAAGCCTTGGGGTTATTCAAACACAGCTACAGTCTACAGTGCAAGGTTTCTGTTAAACTCTGCTAGAATTCTAATGATGAGACTGCAGACATCATCGCTGCGTCTGACTGGACGACCCCGTCTGGTTTACTTGACATTAGGTGAACCGCTTTCAGGAATTCATATTTTGCTTCAATTCCGGCAGTGTTGAAGTTTCTTCGTATTCTGAAAATACTAAATTAATGTTGTCAGGGAAAATGTCGAGTTTTACTGCTTGTGTTTTCCCGATGACAACCTGCCTTTTTTGTTTTCTACTTTCTCACTTACTTTAAATGATTATGTGTCTGTAAACTACCTAAAATTAGAACTGAAAGGGTGGAGGCTGCGGTGACGAGCTGAACTGCTACTGAGGACTTATGTCACAGCAAGCCGAACTGTGTTTGCCTTTGAAACGGTGTCATTTTCAGCATAAGTAGGAAAACAAGTTTGGTAGCGTCGAAGAACTTGGATTTCATACTTTTACATCAGACGCTCACTCTGAAAGCCGTTTCAAATGACAAGATTTTTCTCTGTGTTAAAACCTAAAGTGACAGCACTCAAACTCTGATCAATCAGATTTTTTTGGGGGGTCTTTAAACCCCCCCCCCCCCCCCCCCCCTCCCGCCTGAATAATCGTGAGAACTTGAGAAAAATTGAGTTTCTTTCTTTTACATCAGACAGTGTGCTGCTCTGAAAATATCATCTCTCTCCGTGGAAAACTTCAAAAGACACTACTCAGACTGGATTGTTATGTCCCCCCTGCTTCTTTGAAGGGCCATGTGAAGTACAATTTAATAAAATATTATTAGCATTATTATAATAACCATGTATTTATTCTTTTTGGTTTGAAAGTTGCTATTGATATGGCTTTAGAAAGCGATCCTCATAATTAAGGTATGATCTAGGATTGACACAGTTGATGTGTTGACCCTTATATTCCAAAATCCTATCGATTTGAAAGAAGCTCTCACCTTCTTTGCAGCGTTGATGCACCGCATGTATTCTTTGGCCAGGTCTGAACACCTGAGGGTCTGGTCTCTGTTGTCCCTGTAGCAAGATAAGATCTGAGCCTGCAGGCCAAGACACACCGGGTCGGTATTGCGAGACCTGCAAAACACACAAAGACAGAAGGATGAAATTATTGAGGTGAAAAAACAACAAAAAAAGGACGTTCGATCCCCTTTTTCTCACTGAAAAAAAACTAGAATCACTTTAAAATGGATGAAACCAAACAACTGATGAGGATCAACATCTAAAGCCTGAACATCGGACCAGATGCGTCACATCCACTCTTTGTGAACGTACTGTACATCAGGGTTTCATACATCACTTGGCTTTGTTCAGGATTTTTATTGGTTGCAACAAAAAACTGAGTTCTTTAAGTGAGAAAAAAAAACCGATGACAGCATTTAGTGCACCGCATCAGCTCTTCGGAGAAAGAGGGAATGTGAAAAAAGGATGGAAACAAAAGTTTATTTAAAGGCTATAATCTATGTTGTTGTATGGAACAATGGATCAGATACATGCAGAAGAAACTCTCTCATGGTGTTTCCAACTGCAGCAGGCAGCTGTTTTCAGCAAAACACTTTTGAGAACCGACTTTAAGCGGCCTGCTCGGTAAGAGCCGACAGACGAAGTCAGCGACTAGCTGGTGAGCACAGTGGAGCATTTAGAAGACAAGGAGCCAGATATCTGCCTCAGTCGTTGCTGGAGACCAATGAGAGTCCAAAATGGTGACCAGAGTTTAAAAGGTGAGTTCATCTTAAACATGCATACATTCCTCAGGTGACAACAACTCCAGATGGATGATAATGTTGTGCCGTAACTGTTGGATGTGTAAATTAGCAACTGTATCCTAACAAGTTTGCCATACTGACTTAAAAGGAGGCGATATGTCAGTGTTGCATTCACGGCCCGTTTCCACTGCACTCGAGTGGGCCAAAAATGACTATTTTAGATGAATCAAACAAAAACTTAAAAGCATTGCCAATTCGTTAAGCCATTCATAAAGAAGTTTGATTACAAAGAGCCTTGATTCAGTGATTTGATGCAAATCCAGAGTATATTCGAGTTTCCCATTTCCTATTTGGATACCTTCTAAATATGGTGGGTATGTATGTGGTTTTGTCCAGTCCTAACAGAACACCACATATATGTTTCCCCCTTCCACATAAATACCCAAGTACAAATTTGAGAATGGCCACTGAAATGTGCATTAATATACGACTTCAAAAGATCTGTGTGGCTGGTCCAGTTCACAGCTTCCTCTGACTTCATGCTCGTCTTAAGGCCACAGCTGAACAAAATAAAAAATTATTAAAAAAGAAGACAAAGAAGAAAAAAAAGAGTAAGAAAACAAACACAAGGATAGGTCTGACTAATTGAGGCAAGACAAAGATGGAAAACAATTAACAGCATCATCCACTGCAACCTGTTTAACAACCTATGGTGTGTTTCGCACGTGCCTCGTCCCAAATCGTGCAATTAGCGCCAAATCGCTCTTAATTGTGTGGGTAGGATCATCCTGATCAAATACAGCACAAAAGTGTGCTCTGAGCGACTGAATGAGCCGTGCTTAATTTGATATGTGGGCTGTTATAATTGGTCTTTGGCTGTCTATCTGTGCGATTGTTAACTATGACAGGCTCGCTGCCTGAGTGCCTCGCTGTAATGGATTCTGACTGATTGAAGCAGAGACAAGCGAGTTAAGCACGCCTACGCAGGTATAGGAAAGGGACGTGCACAAACGTATACACACACACACACACACACACACACACACACACACACACACACACA
>NW_022280074.1:2797965-2850284 GCF_004355925.1 Anarrhichthys ocellatus
CACACACACACACACACACACACACACACACACACACACACACACACTTGTAGTACATCGTAAACATGAAAGAGCCACAAACTTGCGGGCACACACACCTCCCTACACGCCGACACGTTGATCCCCTCTGCGCTGTGCGTACGCACCCTCTCTGTGAGGAGCATTTAACACCAGTTTTAATTGAAAGCCATATTAAAGGGTTTTTTGGCTTTGATTCATGAAGGAGAGCTGACCCCCACATTTCAATTACAGCGTATCCGTACCCACACGGGCGCTCACACACACTATCATCGGTATCATGGATGCAGAGACTGAGTTTCTCTGGGCATGGGTGATGGAGGTTAAAGAGGAAAATGAACAGAGATGGATAGAAAAACATATAAAGGAAGGAAGGGAGATAAAACGGTGAAAGGGAAGGAATGAAGCAGTTTTTTGGGGGCTCTCTCACAAGACCCATTTTAAAAAGATGACAACCTATCAGATTACTCCCCCCCCCCACCTCCAATGGTGTATCTTGCCTGTTTAATCTGCCTTTTCCCACTTTTATTCTCTTTCTTCTCTCCAACTCAAGTCTCCTTTCTTACGCCTCCCACTCGCCCAGCCCCCTTCCTTTTCTCTCTCTCTCTCTCTCATCGCATTAACAACACAGTGAGGACGACCACAAAGCTCGCCATCTTTATCTCTCTCACCGTTTGAGGATGCCGAAGATAAGGAACTCTCCTTTAATTTGAAATAAATGGCCTTCATCAGGAGAGCCAAAGCCTCCTGATAGCGCTGCGTGCTTTATTAAAGGCGCTTGAAGCAGAAAATTGGCTCAGCCGCGGCAAACGCTAAAGCTCTGTCCACATGCTACACCAAATTGAAGGTGAGGTCTTAAATCAACAATATTAACTGAGCCGCTTACAAAAATAAATATAGAGAAAGAAAGGTAGGGGGGAGGGGGGGGGGGTGTTGGTTTTTTTAGCTGGAACGGGCAGCAAAGCAGCGTCCCTGACAGCCCGTCCAGCCACGTATGGGGTTGTTTTTAATGTGCGTCCGTGCTGCGAAAGCATTTTAATGGGTGTGTGGGAGCAAACATTTTTTGGGGACAGTTCTCCACGCATCTGTGAGCGGTAAAAATGACAAAACATAAACAGTAAGATTAGTTGCTTAATTAATGGTGCTGCCCATTATTTTTAATCTCCGGCGGGCGGAGGCGTACGGAACACAGAGGCCTCAGACTTCTGGACCACGCCGACCAGCTTACCAAGACAAAAGAGAGGGAGCGACATGAAAGGGGAGGAATTGGAAAATGGGAAAGACACAAAAAAACAACACCAACTACAAAAGCCTCTGGCAAAAGCTTGGAGTCTGATAAGGAAGATGCCTTTATCACCTCTAAACCATGCATCTCTCAGAGTTAGACTGATGCTTCTTTTTGTGCTCTCCTTAATGGCTTTGGCTATACATATGAGGCATTGTTTGTCCTACATGCCATTTTACTTCTGTCCTGTCAACTACAAAGTATTGGTATCTGTGCTGACTTTCAGGCAACCAATTAGTAAATCGTGTTCACATCTCACGGGAAGCAGCGCCCGAGGAGGAAAAATAAAGAGAATCCAATATTGTGACTGACTTGAAGGCTACAAAACAACTTCTGTGAAAGTCTGCACATTGTGTTTGTGTGTCGACACATTGTGCATATGTTGTATTTGTTTTGACACGGTATGAATATAGTGTCTCCTCGACTTTTTCTTTTTTTAACGTGCCTGGCTGTGCATTCCAATGACAACAACTGCGTCTTTCATTGTGTGTTTAAACATTAGAGGTGGAACAAAAAAAATGTTGTTGCACAAAACTCCCTAATCGCACTACAGGCACTGGATCTCAAATAGCCGACTACCTGTCTCAATCTGGCAGCTACTTTTCTGTGTAGTGCAAAAGTCAATTATGGTTATTAACACAACCTTTAACTCTCATGGTTTGCTTCGTCTTATGACGGAAATCTGATGATGAACTGCAATCCAATTGAATTAAAACCCTAGTTTCATCAACCAATCCTGACCAGTGCGCTATGCGCTTTCACATCTTTAATCTCCAAATGTTCAGGTAACAATATTTCTGCATCATGGCAAATTTAGAACATTTATCAACACTGGTGCAGTGCCTGTTTTTGGCGTGGCTGTTTGGAGCATGTGCCGATTCCTTGGCTCTCGTTATTGCTGCTAGCGGCTCTGTCGAGAAACCGCTCATTGCTCGTTGTCTCCAGGGGGAAGTGGAGTTTGGTTGTAACGAGAGCATATCCAGACCTGTAAAGCCCCACTGAGGATGACATGCACGACTCAGTCCGCAGAGCCCCTAAGCCCCACCCCCCCCACACAGAGCGCCATCGCTTGTTTATTCAAAGTTTATTGATGTTGACGTGTCCAAATTGCACCATATTTGACTCTGCACGTCCTTGGCAATCCCCAGCAATACACCCGCCAAGCGTGATGTAGATCAGATGAACGCTGTGATTGTTGAAGAAATGCCGCAGGATGCCTGCCCAAGCGCAAGTCTTTTAATACGCAAGTGTTTTAAATAGGAAGGTTTTAGCGCAAATGCATGTGTTTAGGAAGGACTGAGAATACTACTGGATAAATGAGACTCGGATTATACAGCACGAGTTGCGTGATCCAAAGTATTATTTAAAGAACTGAAGGTGACAAGGTGAGCGACTTAATGCACAAATATTCATTTTGGGGTTTAATGTCCGAATGAACCACAGTTTTCTGCTCAGATGAATCTCAATCAGCTCTGTTTAGTGCAGAAAGTTTCATCATGAAAACTTCTCGAGTCCTTCAGTCGTGAGGTTTAAGTTCAAGTTTGCCATTCCAATAACATAAAATACAGCTGAATGACATATTCTTTCATTACTAGGATAATACAGATTTATATATTTCTTTAAATCAGAAAAAAAATCAAGGTTATGGGTGCATCAAAATCTGAGAGCAATGAAAAAGAGAGCGGTTTGTAAGAACCGTCAGTTAATCTCTAATTTTGTCTGCATACTGACTTTCTCCAATAAGTAAAAGTCCTGCAAGAAATGTCTTCATATCAGGTAGTGGGCATTTCTCAGGCCAGGCATCTACATCATGCTCATGTCCATTAACCATTAAACCTCAGCATTTTGCCTGTCTTTCTCTGCCTTCTGTTCCTGGAGTCTGGCGGTTCTTTTCGCCTTGAAAAACTTGAGCCTACACTGTCAGGATCAACATCAGGTTTGATATTCTGTAAAACACTCTGCTGTCTTTCTCCCCTTACAACTCTTGTGAAGTCCGTGTCTAAGCCAGTTTGTCAAGGAGGTTGTTGTTACTGTTGTTGCTGTTGTCGCTCGGGCTTTGAAGATAGAGATACTGGATTCCATGATTGGAAGTGTACGTGAAAAACTCAGGCCGACGGAAAGGAAATATAACCGCATTTGTTGATCCAAGATCAATGGAAAAAAAACAATCTAGTTCAACATTTCAGGAGTTGCGCTTATTTGGCTTTTTTTCCCCCACGAGTTAGATGAGAAGATTGAAACCACTAATGTCTGTACAGTAAATATGAAGCTGGAACCAATAAGGGATTAGCTTAGCTTAGCATAAAGACTGGAAGTAAGGGGAAACAGCTAGCCTGGTTCCGTTCAAAGCCTACAAGCACCTTTAAATCTTACAAATTCATTACTTTATCTAAAGCTTTCCCATTAGCTTGAATCCAGCTCACGTAAATGTACATATTTAGCATTGTTTATTGCAACTTTCCACTAATTTGCTTAAAATTGGATAGGTCCCATATGATGAGGAAATGTTTAATTCCTGGTGAAGAGGAAAAACCTTTGAATAGAGAACGAGAGACTGAGCAAAACAGGTCCATCCTTATCTGTTGAGGCAAGAAATGGCATTTGACATGTCGAAGGGTCAGAACTCCTGAACAGACTGCTTTGCCATTACCAGCTTGATTAATAATGGTGCGTTGATGAAGTAAAGAGAAAAAGAGAGATGATAGCAAGGGAGAAGGAGGGCAGGAGAGGTGAAGAGGAAAACAGCTAGACAGACAGAGTTGCCTCTTATCTCTTGCTTGTATGCACCTGCACCCTGACAGCTTTTCAATTGACTGAGGACACACATCCTCTTCTCCCCTATCTTGTATCTCCACACTCCTTCACTCGTACTCTCCCATCCCTCCATTCCTATCACAGCCGGGTGGAGAGGCTCCTCTCTATGATAGTACTCAGACTTCACTGTGTCTCTCGTAAACATTGAAGTGGATGTAGGGTACTTCTATTCTCCCAATGCCTCGCACTTTTGTCTCTCCTTTTGCAGTTTCTTTTAATTAGCTCTAAAGAATTTGCATCGTTGCTACGACTTGAAATTCAATTACGGTCGTCGTATACGTACAGGTGCATGCATGAAATTAGACCTCCATCCTAAGCATTTTAGGACGGATTTTAGTGAAGTGTCAGGGGACCAACTTGGGGTTCGATTAGAGTAGAAGCCGGTGATCGAACCGCCAACCTCTCGGTTAAAGAACGCTGCACCACCCACTTAGGCACAGCCGCCCCTAGACATGCAGCAAATGGTCCAGGGGACTCGCTGCTCGGGGTTAATTGCGCCCATGTGGTATGCGCCCTAACCGCTCAGCTATCGGGTCGTCAAGTAGGAACATTTCCATTACCTTAAAATGGGTTTCTGTAAAGAGTTCGTCTTTGGTGTTTTGCTGCTCAGAAACGGTGTTAACAGTCTGATACATTGTGTAACAAATACTGTACAGTATCTCAGGGTTTTCTATCCTATAGGCCCCCATGTAACGATATTAACTATATTTATTTCTTATAGTCAGTAAGTTTGGCACGTCATATTCAGGAAATAATTTAAATAGTCATAACATGTCCTAAATAATATGTATGTGATGAATACTTTGTAATGACAGCTGTGAATTAAAGCAGGGTGTGAATACATTTGGAGGTGCTGTGGGCTTCATTTTACCATCGGAGTCCATGTGGAAAGCTGCTTTAACACACTCTCTCTCTCTTTCTCCCTTTCCATCCGACACAAGCTGCTTTTTACTGTTTCCCTCAAATAGTTGAAAGTTTAATGGCATGAAATGTACACTTTTGAAATTCACCTGGGTCTAAATACAGCGAGCCTCACACACCATATTTTTGGTTTGCTTTTCTCTCGTACAGCACAACAACAATAACCAAGTAGTCTGCCTTTTAACTTGGACTCCGCTTCTCAATGTTTCCAGCCTCATCGCTGAGTGATCTCCGTAGGCTGGTATCATCCGACACATGCTGGGAGGATCTGACAAAGGCCCGGCTATTAAGGCTAGTTCGACTACGTCTGTAAGAGACAGCTGGCCTTGTTAAAATGCCTTGGAAACTGACCCGAGCGGTTTGACGTGGGTATCTGCCTCGTCCGTCTCAGTCTCGCTCTTGTTCTATTACTTTCAACTCTGAAGAAGAGGGCTGTCTCCCTCACTCTCTCACACACAAAATGTACCGAGACTAAAAAGACACCCGTTTCCATCCCCATGTCTCTTTCGCTCTATCTGTAATTACGCTAGGCAAAAGCCTGGCAAGTTAGCAAATGCTAAAGTTTCTTTGCTAAGTGGTCATCAGGTATGCGATGCAGTCTAAATATTGGCCAGTTCCAGAACGGCCTGCTGCAAGAGTCCACTGCTAATGGTGCACTCCTAACCCGTTTGGTTCGGTTAAAAGTGAACTCAAGTCCATTAGACCTATTGGTACGGTTTGTTCGGGCCGAACCCTGGTGCTGACCAACAACCGAACCAACACCGCTTGAAAAAGGAGGGTCTAGGTTTGCTTCCAAGCGGACTCTAGTGAGGTTCATTTGTGGTCTGAAAGCACGCAAACCAACTACAGGAATTAATGATAGCAGATATGCGATTTAAGCATGATTTCAAATGCTATACTACTAATGAATCCATTCGCTGGTGGTGAAATATCTTCAGGAGGCGAAGGCCATGTCCTCTAAGGCCATGTTTGTCAGCCAGTCAGCTTGGGTATTTTATAAACGCTGATAAAACTGCTGTGCTTGTATCCAACTGTGTCAGTTCATTAACTCTGTTAAAAAGTGTATGACAGAGATCCCACAGCTATACGATTCATGTGCTCGCCAACGTTTACACTACGCGTTCGCACCGGTCGTCTGGAGGCACCCAAAGGGGCTTTTGTACATTCCTGTTTCTACCATTATTCATTATAAGATGCGGTCTAAACACTAATGATGCTTATAATCACTTATTAATCAAATAACATACATATAGACATCAGAAGCATTAAAAGGCCGTCACTGAAATTTGATTTCCTCATGTGGGTTCTGATGACGCAGGGTGACGATGGGCAACACTGTCCAATTAAAGAGTTACCCGTCAGTCTGTATGACTTAATGTTCATTTGGTTCATATGTAAAAGTCAGTGTGGTCCAGAACTATGCAACAATTCTTTCCCTTGGTCCGGACTAAATGACCCCAAGTACAGGTGTGAAAACAAGCTTTTTGTTTGTGGCTGCAGACCATTAGAGGGTGTACATGTGAAGCCCCGCTAGCCATGCTGAGTAGCTGAGCTGAACTATTGCAATGTCACTGAAGTCACATTTCCAATCAAATCACTGACCTGGCAGAACAAGGCACACCTGTTGTCTTAAATAGCTGAATTGCACTAAAAGCCTTAGTGTTGCTTTTTAAACTGCTTTGACGCTTCTCCTCCAACCTTGTTTTGACTTTGGAGTGCCAAATGAGGACCCAGTGACCAAAGCTGGTTTTTTTCCCTCTAAGAGAGAGCTCAAAGGAATCAAAAGCTAAGTATGCCGTTATTACTTTTCTCTTGCAGGATTTGACGTTTCTTTAAATTGGTATTTCATTGTATCTGCACACTTGTTGGTCATGCGATTGTATGGCATAATTTTGGCAAAGCAAATTGTGTCATTCACTCCCATAAACAAGGGAGAGCGAGAGAATGAAAGGAAAGTTATTGAGTCTCTCTCTCTCTAAACAAACACACACACTGGACTGTGACACACTGGTCCCCTCCGGAGTGCTTGCAGCCAAAGCCCCCCTTTTGGCACCAAGGGTTAAGCTGTGGATTAACATATCACACACACAAATGTCGGCACGTATACACACTTTCTTCTTCAGGCCACAGAAGGGGGAATGGAGTCACCCACATGATATTTTACAGTAGCTTTCTTCTACAGCTCTGCACTGAGAGCAACATAAAACCAGTCCGTCTGAAGTTTCCCACAGATTATTTAACATTTGTTAATTTATTTATAGCTGAAAATGTCAGAACATGGCATTGGCTGTTGCTTTCAAATACACGAATGATTCCAAGTGTCTTTTAATGTCCAGACTCTTCCTCTCTATTACCAACGATATATCAGGCTCTCTGCATTATGGAATTTCATTCATTCAAGATGACTCTCAGACTAATCAGAGGACACAGCAGAGACTCACCCAATTTGTATACGTTTTCACTTGATTTGAGGCAAGCATTTAGACGTCAGTACCAAACTGAAGAAATGAAATGAAGACATTTGCTAGAACTCACCTATTTGGCCCGATTCACTGACTAAGTGTTCTGGATGGATTGCTTTTGGAGTGCTGCTATCCAAGTTGATACAACGCAGGGTAGAGACCGTCTCCCCAACATCATCAAATAATTAAATAGCATATAGTGCTATTTCCAACAGCAAATGGCATCTTCATATCGAGTGTGGCCGCTGTTTAAGCAGTGATCTGCAAACTAAATGTATAAATCATGAGGCGATCTACAACAAAATCTGGCTGGCTTTACATTTCCAGGAAGAAAGCCTGTACTGTATATAAACATGGACTTTTGTCACACAAAAGACAGATGGCTAAAGACTATCGACTGCCAATAAAGAGGATAGTGCGGGAGCTATGGCAATAATAAGAGTTTACACAGCTGAGGTGTAAAGAGACGGAAATGCAATCCGTCCAACTATCTGAGGAGCGGATGTTAGAGACAGACACTGTGTTCCAGGTGCTCATTTTATCAATGCAATTAACAGGAAGTGTAAATGAAGACAAGTGTGGTTTGGGTAGTGTTACAGAACCTACCAACTATATATTATGTCACATGATGGTTTCATTTTAATGGGCAGCTGATTAGTTCTGATTCTGATCACATGTTTAAAAGAGAGAAAATCAAACACACTTAAACGCACACCGACGGGAGGACAGAAGGTGAATCTTATCCCCTTTTTGGTAGAAAGTCTTATAGCAGGCGCTTTTATTCAATGGTTTTTCATCAGCAGACATTTCGGCTTGTCACGGTAGGAAATGCAAAGCTGTTACTCTTAACATCAACAACGACTCCGTTCTATTGAAGAGAACCATGTTGTAGCCACTGAAGTATACAGGTCCACGTCAAATGCATCCCATTTTCTTTGTATCATTTAACAACAGTCACACACACACACACACACACACACACCTTATACCTCACTTCACTCATTTAAGTGACACTACTGAATTCCCCGGAGGTTGGGGCTTAGACTAGATTACTGAATGAATGAGAGCCTAATCCAGGCTCCAAAGCCTGCAAAAGCGGTATATATAATTGTCAATGAAGATCTTGCCATACAGGAAGCTCGGATCGTTTTATCTTCTCTGATAAAAATGCAACCTCCCTACGAGAAGAGGATTAGCGGTATTACTGTACAGTATTCCCCAGAGGTAAGATCACCTGGTCTTCAGCATCAGCACGGATCAAAAACATGTAGGCATTGCTTTAAATCGCACTGTAATGGGGGGTCTTATATTCCTAAACTGCTGATAACGGCGTTCAGTCACTCCAGATTACCAGGGACTGGGTGTATTAACTACATGGCTGGCACTCAAAGAGTTGTGTATGTCTGTGTAAGTGTGGATAGGGCCGGGCCCAAATCATCTTCTTGTTATCGGCAGGCTAAAAAACGAGTTCAGGGCTTCAGTGCGATCCTCTATTCTGCAGAGGATAGGTGAAACGATTGATTCCAGGTAGAATTGACTGACCGAGCTTCTTCTATACCAACACTGTGTTTCAGACTCTTCCTCATAGTTGCTTCCAATAAACCTCCAGCTTGCTGTCAGCTACTTTAAGCAGCCCAGTACACTCCAAGTCCTCTACATGTGGCATCAAGTCTTCTTGTCACTCATTGACTCAACTTCTCATGACAATGTACATTTTTTTAAGAATATTTCTTCTTACTTGTTTTTTTGTTTGTTTTGGCCCTCATTTCAGTTGGCTATAGTGAAAAAACAACAACTGTACTCTCCAAAGAATTTGCAGCGATCTGGGAACATGGTGAAATCGCTACAAAGAAGTCCGACGAGCCAAGAAACACAAACTGTCAGATGATAAGACGGGTTGCACACGAGCCAACAGTTTAGGCAGATTATCTGAACCATTTGGTGAGGAAAATGAAGGAGTTCAAGTATCTTGTGGTTTTCTTCAGAGATGAGGATAAATTGGAAGCAAAAGGGAGAGGCCGATCGGCTCAGCGTAAGCAGCAACGCGGACATTGTACCAGAACCCTCACCTAAAAGCTTTGGGGAGTGGATGAGACCAAGATACAAAGCTAAACAGAGAAGTCGGTCAGCAGACTGCCATGGACCTTTACGACGGACTGTTTCTGGAATCATTTTACTGTTCACCCTGGTTTTTCGCTTCCACATAAGTTCGGCTCAAGTTTGTTTAGAACACGTATGATCTTCTGACTGCTTGTTTCTTCTTCTTTTTTAACTATGTTGCACATTTTCACTTGAATAAAATGTTGTTATTACCACTAGGATTGATGCAAAAAAACACTGTGAACAAAATCCAAATTGTAGTGTTAAAAAAAAAAAAAAAAAAAAAAAAAAAAGAGTTAATGAATCATTTCAAATTGAAATATAAAAATACAGATGAACTTCAATAACAAGAAGCATGGCGGCAAGCTAAAACTTGCCGTCAGGGTTGAGGAAACACTGAAAGACATAAACAAATCGTAATGTTATTTTGTCCTCAACCATAAATACTCGCGTGACTCTTGTTATTGGGAAAAGTCCATGTACTGTGGTGTGACAAATTTTAACAGCGAGTCAAGGCCCGGGTGTTTTACAGACTGCAGCGGCGATAATTAGCTGCCTTTCCCCCGACTGCGGCTCATTACAAGTCCACGGTGAGAAGCGAGGACGGGGAAATAGGGTATTGTTAAATTTGGCTTAATTAAAGCAGCCAATTAAAACACTTATCACATTAGTCAGGTGTGCGCCAGAGAATGTATGCATGTTACTGCTTAAAAATTAGAAAAAATGAGCAGATCACCATCTATCACTGCTTATTAGTCTGCTGTGGGTATGCTCATGTACGTGTGTGTGTGTGTGTGTGTGTGTGTGTGTGTGTGTGTGTGTGTGTGTGTGTGTGTGTCAGAGGCTCCAGGGAATAATATCCGCTTACTTTTTGAACTGCAAATTAGTTTGTGAATGTGAGTATGCGTGTGTCTCTCACCTCACGCTTGCTTCTGTCTTGGAGGCAGCTTGGTGGAATTCGTCCTTGCTCTGTTCGTATCTCTCCAAATTCTAAAGGGCAACACAGGAAGACATCAACAGAAAGTATTATAAAAGCATAATTTATGATTTTAAGTCTTCTTTTCTTTTTTTTTATTGGAAGTAAATGTATTTTTTCTAAATTGACAAAGGCTTTTGAAGCATTTTTTATGCCACATTTATTCCCAGTTGCATATGTTCACAGCATAAACACAATCATATTTTTGGAAGCAGCTTCTCTGTCCAGTTTTATGTCCATGAATTCAACAAATGAGATGCAAAAGGGGAAAAAAGTGAGTTACTGTCTGGCAACCACAAATTGTCTTGTTTCGTTTGGCACTGAGTAAAAGAAAAAAAATTTAATAAACAAAAAGTAGAGAATACACAATACGATCGATCGTTCATGATCAGTGACGTGCTGATCCGTCTTCTGATTTTCTTTTTGCTGGTCAAACGTGCCGCACGATTTCGCACATGAGGGACTTCTTCAGCGCGAGTGAAGAAGACATAAAGTTTGCCATTTGTAACCTCCTGCAAGTCCAAATAAATAAGCTGTGGAGGAACAACCTCAAAAATGTTTGGAACAACTTTTGTTGTTGAAGATTTGTTTGAGTGAGAGTGAGGGAAGGTCCTGTTATCTAATACTCCAGGTTTTATTTTGAAAAAACTTTGAATTTGAATATTGAATTTGAACTATAGTTCTTAGAGGGAAAGAAAGTCACTTACGAGGAATTTCTGTTTCTGTTAAAATGTTGGCTTCTGTATGGGTTAAAACAAAACAGACATCAGACCTCCAGATGTGCCGGTAGGCGATCTTTTTTACTTTTTGACAGTCAGACTTGCTGTTTCCCCACATTTCTAGTCTTAACGCTAAACTAAACTAAGCTAAGCTAAGCTAGGCTAAACGGCTGCTGACAGTAGCTTCAAAGTTAAGGGGAGAGACATAAAGAGTGGAATTTTCTAATTTGGACTTAATCCTGTTCTGTGAAGATACATAAACATTCTAACCACTGAATCCCAAAGTTCCTATCCTTTTTGAATCCTACCCATCTGGGACTCCTTTGAAATCAAATATCCCTTCTTTCCTAAACTCAAATTACCTCGGTTTACTCTTTAGAACAAAGATTTTCTCTCCTGCACTTCATTTCTTCATCTTTCTGTTTCCCTCCTCTGTAACAGCTTCTTTTTCTCCACTGTCTTTCTATTTTCCATTTTGTGCCTTCTGGACCTGAAAGGATAAACCTCTTTGTGAGTTCATGAACTGCAACTCCCCCTCTTTAAAAAGCCGAACATTACTTTTTACCGTCAGACACAGGACACCGCGGGCCAGAATTCACTGACATTCTTTTAAACACCAAAACTTACAGTAGGAAGGAAAAGTAGCATTGTGTTGTAATTTCATCCACAGGAAAGCTTTGCGACTCCAGCCCCTTCTAGCGACGCTAAGGCTCGGCAGTAACGAGGTGCATTACTCATACATTTTTGATTTCTGACTTCTGCAGCTTGCCCGGTGAGCCCCAAACGCCAAGCAAGCAGGCAGTGGTATTATGATAAAACAAGCAGCTAATCCACAACAACTGCAGCCCTTCCGCTGTTGATCCTCCTAGCTTAGGCCTTCCAGCACCCAGTACCCACCCACCCCAATCTCAAATATTTAACCAGCAAACTGTACCAGCTGGGGATGGAAGGATGGCTGGGGAAGAAAATAAAGAAAAAGCTAAAAGGGAGGGAAGAGAAGAATAAAAATAAAAGAGAAGCAGCAGAAGGCATGACGGTAAAAGGCGGGAGGACAGAGAGAGAGAGATGTTTGAGTACGTAGGGTTGGACTGGGCTCTGTGAGGAATTATTAAGTAAAAAGGTGTGCAAGGTACAAAAGGAGTCCTGCCTGTGACATATATACACGGTATTTCTCATAAAGTGGCTGTTGAATCTGAATCTATTTGTCCGTATTTCCACATCACAAAGCTACGTATGGTGTTTAATTACAAAGTGTTCCTCTCAGAGACAGTGAACACACCTGCCAAGTGTCTAGTAGCGGTCCTTGTGATGCCACGATATCTAAACTATGGCTTGTTTTCTTGCTCAGTGACCGTCTAACATGCATAGTTGTACTACATGCCAAAGTCAACTTTGAACCACAACATGGATTGTGACTTTGACTTTAATAATAGAAATGCGATGACTTCCAGTGTGAACTTATTTAGACGGATAAAAACACCATCCAGCTCTAATGCTGGAAGTGCCCACGACTGAAAAGCGTTGCACTCGCTGAAGCAGAACAAAGACATCAGGTAAAATGAAAAAAAGAAAAGAGCATACACATTTTAATCAAAAGTGCAGATAGTGGCAGGTCTGGAGTGTGGGTGTATCAAAGAGCACCGGCTATTTTGGTTCACGTAGGTGCAGCGGCGCAACGAGGTTTGGGTGAATATAGATCAGAGGGGTGTAGTACGCATGACGACAATAGCTCGACAGTGAAGAGTCAGCTTCTCCGCGAAATCATGTGGTTGTCTGGATGGTGCAGAGCGGCACAATGTGAAGACGAAGCGTCATACACTCGCAGCTAGAGGCAGATGGTGTGGCTTTCTAACGAATAATAAATTGGTGAAGCCGATGATCGCATCAATTGGATGCTAATGCAGTCTGAATTCTGCTGTATTTCCCTTGCAGATGTTTACATTTTTTTTATTAAATGCGACTTTGGATTTGCATCAAAATTAATTTCAAGAATAACACTTGAACCGCTGAACTTATTTGAAGAGTTGGTACGGTTGGCTGTGACGCACGGGATTAGTTTAGCTGATGACAGCATCATGTCATCAGACCTGTATCATGTGCGTAGAGGTGTGTGTGGTTATTTTGTAGCAGCCTGGTGTCATTTGCATGCGATTTAACCAAGGTAAACAAAGAAGATGGCAGAGCACAATGGCACTGCGCCCGCCTGATCTCCAATCAGAGGCTGCAGATTGATTCGACGGATCTGCCCTGCTGCCTTCAGACGGCTGCATGGATTCATTGACCTGAAAGAGAAGCGTATCATATCGTATGAAGCACACGCTTTACCGATGTGCACCACAATAACAGCATTGTTTTTTGATGCCGATATATAAATGTATCTGTTGGTTGGAAGGTGTTTAGTTAAAATAAACAAAATAGCCGATTTACATCGTCAGCATCATCGCGTGTTATACTTGCGCTCCAAGTTTGGTGACGTGGCAGCCGATTGACTTTTCTCCAGAAACAGACGCGGTTCTGAGACGTCCATCTTCGGTGCAACACATTCTCAACAGGAACGCCGACAACTTGTTTTGCGCTGCCTCATTTCAATGAACCTCGCACTTATGGCACCAAAATACCACAGAAACGGGCAAAGCCAACATCGAGGTCTGCTTGTGCTGGTTGGCACACCGCCGCAAAAATAGGGCACTATACCATACCTCTCTTGATAGGTCTTAAGGAAGAAAGGCTGAAAGACTTTTGAGACTGTGCCTAACTGTACCCTCATTAGTGCTTTTGATAAATGAACATAGACATGCCCGTAATCACACATTTCCATATCAATACATCTGCCTGCTCTACCACTTATTAGACCTGTCAGAGCTCCCAGCGAAAAGAATGGCTGAGAAGCGGCGTCATTTCCCCACTTGTGTCGCACCGACAAGGTTGTACAATGATGCCATAAGAGCTGTCATTACTAGTGACCCATGCGCACATCTGTGGCTATTTACAACACCTGTATCAGTACTTCGTCACATCTACCGGTGATATCTCATTCACCATCATAAAATGTGAGAAAGGTAATCAATAGTGTAGTTTATGGTGCTCGTATTGAAACAGATCGAATACATGATTAACACTTACTCTGACAACAAAACAATAACTTCAATGTACATAAAAATAGATAATGAAAGTCATTAATCAAAATTAAATGCATTTTTCTGCTCACAGAACTCGTACATCCTACCCATCCAAAAGAAAAGCCATAAAGAGACGATAATGGAGATTGAATGACGGTGAAATGGAAATAGAAAATGTGGTTTGCTGGGAACATAATGTAAAGCCATGATTTTATGGATGAACAGGTTCATAAACTTTCGGCTTTCTTAGCAGGATTGCCTACACACTCCAGGATCAGTCTTCTATGAAAAATCCCAAAAATTTCAAACTAAATATTCAAACATATCGGCCAAAATATTGGTAGCTTAAATACTTAGTTAAGTCCTACCTGCCACCTTTCAGTTGTCTTTTTTTCCCCTTCCTCATCGTATCTCACTCACCCAACCCATGTCTGCACTCATACAATGGCCTTCGAGAATTCTTATATCTGATTGGCAAGCAGCAGTGGATTCACTTCTAGTAACCGGGAAGGCTAGACGATGAATTGTTTTGAAGGAATAAAAAAAATGTACTTGTAGAATTGACAAGCAAAGGAAAGATTGACTGTAAGAATACAAGAGATCTACCCTGGTGTAATGAAAATATGTAGACATTGAATCAGATGATATACAGATTTGTTGTTTGATAAAACTATAATATATATATATATATATATATATATATATATATATATATATATGCATTTTGTGAGTCTGTTCATGTGTTTGGGTAAACACACTTTACAAAAAGGGAACTGGATATTGTTCCAATAGATGCTGCAGCTCAGGTTTTTAAATCTGGATATCTAAATGAACAATTGGCAGGAGGAAAGGAGGAAAGAGAGGAAAGAGGACTTTAGAAATGATGGACTATAGAAAACACAATGTATCAGCTTATTTATCTTCCTCCATGCCCCACTGTTACTTCGTTTTTTCTCTGGTCCTACCAAATCTTCCAACTTACTCTCCTTTCTGCGCTGCATCCTTCTTATCGATGCCAGTTTGCGATGTGTGATTAGATAAGGGTTGAAGTATCTCGCTTAAGGACAAAATCAACAACATTCAACACAACGCGGATCAACTGATTGACAGTACTTGGTGCTGCTGAATTCTAGGGGCTTAGACTACAACTATTAGGCCACCTGCAGACTGTAATTGCTCGTTATGTTCGCTCACTCTCCGTCCTGTAGACGTTTCTCACTCTCTCTGTGCTGAAGAGCAGAAAACCCATGTGCATGGGCATGAGGGAAAAATAATGAATAATGATGCTATTATGGAGAAACTAGTTATTACCATTATGTTGGTAACAACAGTGGTGTTTCATCTGTATTATGTTGCCGTGGAGACTTGCAAAATGTTTAAAGAATTGCGTAGAGCCAGAAAAAAAAACAAGCTTGTTAAACGTGAAAAGGTGGCAACAGCTGGACTGACGACAGTCATCAGCCACCACTAGCCCACAGATTCTTGCTCCTTGATTATGATGATGATTGCAGCCAGTCACCCCAGCTGTCGACACAGGTTTACTAATACCCTGCAACTATGGGATTACACATTTCGTAAATCCGGTGCATTGAAGTCGACGGCAAGCTCAGAGGTTATTAGGTAGATGTATTTTTGCCGTTTATTTCCATTGTTGTTGGCTCGTTAAAAGGATGCCATTTTATTAAAGCTAATACTGACCTGGAAACAAACCTTGCAAAGCTGAAGTTTGGGATACAGAGGAGCCTCTCACACAGGCTCCAATTGGTCAGAGCATTGATGAGGTTGTTCTATCGTGACTGAAACTATGCGCCATGACTTACGAATGTAAGCAAATACACGCTTGCCAAAGCAGCAAAATGCCTAATTCTTTTTTGCAAGTGGGTGGCCAAAAAAACATGTCACACACACACAGGGTGCTCTTTGATCCAACTGTAAAAGGCGCAGTCTTTCAACCCACACTCACTCCCACCTCATCTAACCTTTTGGTTTGATCTGAAAGTGGCAGCAGTATTCACTGAAACAAAAGAATTTCTGACCCGTGGACCCGTGTTTGTGTGTACGTTAAGTGTGTGAGCTTTGAGAAATAAGCCTGCGTCATATTCTATATGCATGTACTTCCATCTGTTTAAGCGTTCGGTGTGTACTGTATGTGTGTAGCCATTGAGGGGTCACAGAAGTCGCTAATGGAACACCTCGTCAGCTAAATGTTCTGACTTACAACTCTGTTGACAGTAGATGGGACCCCACAGCACACATAGACGACTAAGTGTAAAAATGACTGCTTGTTGTCTTCCTGGAGGTTATGTGGCAACTCTCTGGAATCTCTGCACGGTGACAAGACTTCAGTTTTATACTTGCAGATGTTTCTGCCTTTGAGCCAGACTAGATATCTTCTCTTATTTCCAGTATTTGAGCAATGCTAACCAACTGTAGCTTGTAAATTTAAGTCAAACCTCAAACAAAGTTTGACTTTAGTTAGATTTCAAAGTAGGTATCTGAAAGAGAAAAGGCCGTTTCAGAACATGGCGTCCAAGTTAAAAGGCGCAATACACATTCAGATTCAAAGCATTAATACAGCAGCAGACAACTATTTGCTCTGTAAAGATATAGCGGAGTAGTGTCTACCTGAACAGAGGATGAAATCACTCTCCCTCTGTGTGTGTTGTATTCAAAGCTTCTTCGTTCTTTGTTGGGATAGCAGGGCTGGTGTGTGCTTTTAGTGCATGTTAGTGCATGTGAGCGTGCACCACTGGTTAGCTCATGGCCCCTACTCTGCTTGGCACTCATACGGCGGTTACAGCCGACAACGCCGTTGTCGTGGAAGCACCCACCCTCTGCTTCCCCCTCATGTTAACACTGTTCGCTCTCTCAGCACTTTCGCCGTAGTTCGCACTGTTAGCGCCGTCCGCACCGTTAGCTGACTCAGCCGTCACCTTGTTGAGAGCTGTTGAGAGGCAATAGATATGTCCCAATCTCGTGAAAAGCAGCTTTAACTAGTATGTGATCTGCCCAGATGTTGTGAAGCCCCCCCCCCCCCCCCCGGAACTTCTCAAAGCTTAAAAGTTATAAGACATGTAAAATACAGTATAAAACATGCGTTCTACAGCCATCTGTGTGAGAGGCAAATTAAAAGTATTTCAAGAACATTTATCTCCACACCTTGAGAAGTTCAATTGAGTTTAGCTAAATGATCTCACTGACCGTTTACCACTGTTGGGGAATGAACACAAGCACTTTTTTTGTTGCCAAGGCAAAAATAATGAGGCAACTTGAATGGAAGCCACAGCTTCGCAATATTTGGTAATGTTAACTTATTATGAAACTCATATCTTCATCACCAGATGGGTGCAGCCTCGGTGGAAATATTGCTAACAAGCTAAACTAATAAGCAGATTCGAAGCCCTCGCTGCAGCATATTGAGCAGATAGCTTTTCACAGGATGAAAGCGTTAAACTTTGACTCGGTCTACATCGGGCCCTGGGTGCATTCATTTCCATAAGAAAGTGCAACACAGCAGAAAAGTGAAGTTTTCAAAACGGTATTAAAAAATAATATATATACTTGAGTTCTGATCAGAGGGCCAACCTGGCTCAATTATCGCAGGAACACACATACTGTATGGTTTGTTGGCAGTGTGTGTGTGTATAGGTTAATATATGTTTATGTGTGTGTGTGTGTGTGTGTGTGTGTGTGTGCCTGTGTCTAAACAGCATGTGTGTGTGCATGGCATCTTAAATAAGTCCACTGCCTCTCTGTTTGACCAGGAAAAAAAAAGGTACAGCCATTGGCATTATTTGGAGTAAAGCATTTTGTGTGTGTGTGTGTGTGTGTGTGTGTGTGTGTGTGTGTGTGTGTGTGTTTAGCATGCAGATATTTCTGGTGCACTACGTGGGGGCCCATGCTGACAGCGTGTCAAGCAACCTGTCAGACGTGGAGGAGGATTATTATCTCCTTCTGTACGCTCCATTTCCACTCTCTTCAAACTACACTTTACTGTGAGAGAGCGAGACAGACAGCGAGGGACAGAGAAAGGAGGAATTAGACAGATAGTTTCAGGTGCATCTGAAATTAACAAAAGACACATACGCCCACGTCAAATAAATGTTACTACAGCCTTTCCTGTATTGACATTTTGTAAGAAATGGAAAGATGGATATGAACTTGAAGATGAACCTCTGGATTGTCAAAACAAGTAAGTGAATAGCATCGGGCATGGTGCTTCAGGTCCTCTGTCAGTCTATCTTCATGTTCTCTCAATAGGAAACACAAAACAGTAGTTAACAACATCTGAATGCTCACCAAGGACAGGGTGGAGACACAGTGCATGAGAGTTAACTTGTGTGACTGAACTGTGCTGAGCACAGTCTATTAAAAGTCGATAAAACAATCTATTATTTTTCATTAAAAAAAAAGTATAAAAATAGTTCACTGTTCACTATAAAGTGCCACATTTATTTGAATGTTGAGGAAAATGGTGACACAGACCAGTGCCATGAGAATTTTACAAAAAGGCATACCTTAAAGATATGGCGATATGTAGCTTCACTTTGCATCAACAATATTGGATCATTGAGGCAAAAAATGACCCACACACACACACAGACACACACAAAGCGACGGGGTCCGTGTTTCACAACGGGGTTGGGTGGGTTGCCGACATCGCCGTCGACTCCTGAGGCACTGAGAGCAGTCTGCCTAGAATGGCAGTCGCACCGGGAGCATAGGGTCGGGTCCTCCCCTGTAGGAACAAAGGGGACGCAGAGCGTCCACAACCCCAGGATGCGGCGAGGTCCGGGCCTGAGCCGCAAGCCACCTCGACACCGGTCCCCCTTTCCAAGCTGACATAAAGACGGTCACGTAGGGGCTGGCCAAAATCTTCCATCACGATATAGGTAATTTCATACCTCGACAACAATATACATCATGATATAGCATGTTTTCTGGTCGTGCAAAAAAATATGAATGAAATGACCCCATGGAAAAGCTATTCATGTCTACTCCTGTGTGAATTAAATACTTGATATACAAATGTTATTTGTTGCTACAATGTTCTTAATTAAATAACAGTTTCAATTGAAGTTATAGAAAGGAAAATAAAATGCTTATGTTATAATATAAAAAAAATTAGATTTTAAAAGTTGATCAGATTTTCGGAGAAATTTGAGGTTGTGTGTGTGCTTCTTATTATCAATTTCGATGATGTTATTGTGTATTATGATATCGCTATATCGGATTACATCACGATACGATTCCATTGAAAAGGTCCATAAATGATCACGTCGACTTATCGCCCCAACCTTACGGTCGCACTGCACCGCTGCGGTGGAAATGTCCCCAGCGATGGGCAAAGCCAAGCACCAGGGGATCCTCCCACAATTACAAATGTGTCGTGAGTTTTTTGTTACACCCCTAACCAGCACATATGTTAATGCAAAGGGCGAGATAACGTTAACATACAGTAAGCCTCGCTCAGTTTGACTAGGACTCATCTCGGTTCAATTCAGCTGAGCAGTTTTGAAGAAACCAAACATCGAGCAGTGGGAACACTTGGAGAAGGCAAACAGGCTAAAACCGAGGCATTATGGGGCTTCTGGTGGCATCTGCGAACACACCGAGCCTGCAGATAGACGCATGAAATCCCCCCATTTACATATACAGTACACGTGCACCTGAATATACAGTGTGTATGCAAAACACACATCACATCACACACACACACACACACACACACACGTAGAGGTCTGTCTACAAACATCCTAAGCCCAACAGCAAACACAGCTTGTACTTGTATGTCAGCCTGCCAGTCGTCTTCTCCCTCTGCAAACCCAACCTGTTACTAATGAGACTAACACAAATAGCAAGGCATCTGACACCAAGACCTCTGTGTGTGTGTGTGTGTGTGTGTGTGTGTGTGTGTGCTTCAAATGTGTGGAGAGACTATGCATGGAGGTAATACATGTTTATCTATGCTGACTGTACGATAATTAGAATACAGATTTGGTGTTATGGTGGTGTCAGCCTGTGTGCGTTTGTCCGTCATTTATAAGTAGACAGCCAGGGAACCGTGGAGGAAGGAAGGAAGGAAGAAAATAAGGACAGAGGTCATAAATAAAAACGCACGAAGACAGACTTCTTTCTTGTCTTCTCCTTTGCAGGACAGGATTGACACGCCTAGTTTCAAAACTGCCCAAACTTCCGATTTAACCAAACAGAAAAAGAAAAGCCTATTGCGCGAGTCAGTGACTACCAAGAACTCTATCCGCTTATGGTAGCTTATGGCACACGCTACCCGTAACCTCCACTGACATGCACATACGCACACAATTTATTCCAAACTCGGGTTGAGGTTTTCTGTCAGTTTTCCAGCAGCAATCAGGAATAAACAAATGATGTAATAGTAAAGACAATAAATTAAAGGCCTAAGCTACAAGCACATGCACCACAGGGGGGCAACTGTGACACTGCAGAGATGGCACTCCAATGTTACGGCCCCCCGTGCGACTCCATCTGCTCCCACCACTCCCTTGGCGGGACAGATTTCAATTAGCCATGGTGAACACTACGTAATAATTAGATTTCACACATAACGTCCAGTAAAGGTCTTCTACGTTTGAGTACTAGGGGGAGTGCTTCCCCCAGAGAGCCCGTGAAAAGGTCCGTCTTGTGTGGCGCCCGTTGAGGCTGAGACTTAACTCGTGACCAACAGCTTTTACACCTTTTCTGCCTGGTAAATGCCAGACAGACGGACAGATGAAAGGGGAGGAAAGGGGTTGTAAGGGCTCTGTGGAGATGCTCAGGCTGGCTAAAAACCGGTGTTCCCTTTTGAAATCACATTTACTGACACAGTGCTTTTTCCGACGGATTTTCGTGTGCAGGGTGCATGCTCTCTCGTGTGTCAGCTGTAGTTTAACTTTGAGTTGGACAGAAGAAGTGCATAAAGAAAAGCAAACTACCAAACCAACTACTCACCGTGTGAAAAGGGACAGTTTACCAAAAGTCGATGGCACGCCCCCCCATTTTGGAGAGGCAGAAAGGAATACCAATACGGGAGCTAAACAATGTCCTGAGGCAGCAGCAAAACATTTTTAGCACCCTCAATATCAGTAAAAGCGTGCACTATATTTAGAATATTTTCAGCCACAAGACGTCTTTGTCAAAAACAGTATTTTACTTCGCAGATCACACGAGTTGCTGATCGACCGCTGCTTCAATTGATTAGTTTGTTTGTGTCATTGTGTCACTCAGTTCCCCGCCAGAAACGGCTGTCTGACAGCAAGGTAAAGCGTTGAAAATATTGTAAATATAGCCCACACTTCAACCGATCATGATTTATTCAGGTGGGCCTTTCTTTTAGGTGGCTAAAATCCCTTTTGCTGCAGGCCCCATCCACAGCAGTACATTTCGTTGTACTCCTCTCCACTTCTCCAAACTGGGGGTGCGCCGTCCGCCATTTACTGCAGGTAATACACCGACTGTGGATAAGTGCCCCATACTACTCCACTTGAAATAATCCAAACTGTCCCTTTAATATGATTGTCACTGTCACACATTTGCACTTGTGAGTGTTCGTGCTGTTTTTCCAGCAGGTGTGTTGGACCAGAGTCAGACAGCCGATGCCATTCATTTTGCAAAATTCGCATAATGAGACTTAGAACACAGACCAGTTATGTCCACCCACTTTCTGTCATAGTGCGGCGGCTGAGCGAACACGCACAAAGCACGTTGGCGAGTATCGCATGTTTTCTTGTGCCTGCATTTGTGTGATTGTACAATAGTGTGTAGTGCGTTTGTTTGGGGCCGTTTAGCTACTTGTGTGTCGCAAAGTTAAGTCTGTCCAAGTGTATAGACATTGTGTATGTGTGAGTGCATCCATAGTTTTGTGTGTACAGTATGTACAACTTTGGGAATCTGTGAAAGCCTCTAATGAAGTCTTTGTAAGCGTCTGTGTGCGTGTGTGTGAATGTTGTACCCTCTTCTCCAGCTGTGCCAGCTGCTCCTTGTAGAAGGCATCCAATGCTTTCAGCTGTACATCTTTCTTCTGTAGCTGCTGAGCCTGCAAGAGGGCGCGCACACACACACACACACAGGAAAGGATTAAACATTGTGTACTGCTACGTTTTCTCACTAGAAAGTAGTAGACTCGTGAAATATATGGTTTATGGTGATGTTGGTATGTTACATATCAGATACAATTTGAATTTTAGTGATAATATTCTCTAACAGTGCTACAGTATGATACCATACGACAGTGGTTACCAATCTGCGGGTCGCACATTTCAGCTCAGTGTGGGACGTTACAGTGTTTTTCTGTCAATAACTGTCTGTCCTCCGGTCTCTGTGTCACCCAGGGGTGTGCGGAGGGGAGAGACAACACTCGGCAGTCCGCTAGCTTGTTGCTCTCGCTACCAATATTAGCTGATCTGTGATCTGAAGAAAAGAAACGCATGCATGCAGCCTGAAATTCAAACGTGGTGTTGTTCCCCCCGTTGCTCAGGAAGAAAAAGCCTGCTAGCCGCTAGGCTAATTCATGCAGTGTAAAATGCCCTCTCTTAGAGCTGCTAAGGGAACATCTGATACTGGTATTGAAAAGATGCAGCTTTCTTTATAATAGACTGTTGTAGTCTAATTTTTAAAGAGGCACTATCTAAATAAAAAAGAGAGTTCAGATTGTATCTGACTGCTTGTATTAATTCTTGAAAAAGTAGCCATGTGCAGTAATAGAAAATTGAGGATGCAATACGTTGAGACGCATTGAGAGTTGCTGTGCATTTGAATTGCTGACGGCTGAATCGTAATGGAAGTGAATCAAAAGGTCAGTGATGATTCACACCTGTAGTGCTGGTACAGAAATCTGTTTTTCATACTTCCTCCCTGTGATCAGCACCTCATCACAACCCCTCGGTGTGCGTTACTTTTCGAGCATTTTACACCACCGATCACATGTTATTTTCAAGTAGTTATAAAAGGCAGCGAATGTGACAAACATGGACATATGTTCGCAAAAGCATCCACAGGTGTGTGAAAGCAGGCTGACAAACGGGCTCATATGCCGTGCAAACACGCTCCACACTGACTGACAGACGGGGGAAAATAAAAAGCAGCATGTGTGGTGGAAATACACTGGAGAAAGAAATTAAGGGGAGGAGCCTAAACAAGGTGCAGAGAGAATTAAAGAGACATCATCTCTGTTGCTCCACTTTTATTTAACCTCCTCTGTCCAAGAACAAATGAAATGCTCCACAAGCATCAGGAGTCAACGGCACAAATACTTCACTTATTGTCTAACTTATTGAACTTTATTGAATGAACTGATGTACAACCCATTAGAACAAACTTCGAGGGAGAGTTTACGGCACATAAAGGAAAAAATGAAAAAAGAAGCTTGGAGGGCTGTTGCGGCTATAGGCCCGTTGCAATTATTACACAATCGCCTGATCGCAATTATCTTTGGATTCCACAGTTAACTTCAAGCTAATGTTGGCAAAGAAATGGCAACGAACAGAAATTGGATTTGGTATTCATATGACGGGTAAATAAAGTGTCTACCTGAGCAGAAGGTTCTAATGTCAGGAAAAAATAACATGAAAAAAAGAGAGAGCATGGCTGTCTGTGACCTTACTGCTGTTGTATAGCTTCTTCTGTTTCAGTTCATACGAGACCGTATGTGTTGCGATCAGACGCTAGATGATGACAGAGAGAGGTGCCAATAACAGCTCTCTTGATTCTCCTGAAGGGGAAGAAGTGTGTTTCACATCTCTGAAAAGGAAAGGAAAGTTGTCTGGTTGGAGTAGATGTGTAACCCCCGAAGTGAGCATCAACTTCGGCAGTGAGTGGAGAAAAGAAACAAAGTCTCCACTGTGCCTCCCGAGTCCCGACCACGGTCCGGAAGCTGCAGCGGGAACGGTTAACACAGGCTTTGCGTTTCCACGTTGCAGATTAACGTTTGAAAGTACGATCAAGCGTTCAAAACGATCAAAAATGAGCTATTTAAAATGATTTAAATAAATCTATGCAGCAGAACGGGAGGTGAAACGTTTGTTGTAGCAAATTATTTGAAGATGAACCGACTTATTTTCCATCGATAGCATCATTTCGATGAGCAGCTATTGAGATGAACAACATTGATTTAGGTTTAGTTGTAAAGATGCAAAGGTGACCGGCACATATTGAATTACTATTTTCTTTTTACTATTTAAAATGGGTAAAATCACATTGATCACATCGCATTGATTGATTCAGTCCCTGATACAGTACTACAGTGTGCTGCAGTAGTCACAGATTCATTCTTTTCAACCTTTTTTGAAAAAATCTTTTTGACTAAAAGGTCAGAATAAAAAATGTGTGATAAAAAAAAAAAAAGAATCAATACATAAAATAAAGACAAATAGTAAAGTAGGGAAATATGTATGCGGGATACGTAAAAATGGAAAAAAGAATAAAGACAGATATGGAATGAGTAAACAAGTGGGAGGAAGGGATGGAATTATTTGGTCGGACGGAGAGATGGGAGCATAAAACCAGGAGACATGATGGGGCAGAAAGAGATCTGTAAAAGATTTAACTTTAATAGAAATTATTGAGAATAATCGTGACAATTGCAGTTTGAACTTTTGTGAAGTGACCCTAAGCCAGAGGAAAGTGGGGACATAAAACATTGCGAGGGTTAGAAAGCAGCAGGATGGATGGAGGGAGGGAGGGAAGGGACAAAAGAGCAGGAGGTTGGAAGGTTATGATGAAGCTTACCATCACAGGTATCTCATCTGCAGACTAGAGAAGTGGGAATATAGAAAGTAGAAAGAGTAGAAGAGGCAGAGACACAAAGCATGTTAGGACAAGAAAGGAGGAGCACACACAGTGGTTGGGTTAGGGCTCTTCAATAGTTCAAATACAAATGCCTGCAATTGAATTCAATGAATCACACCACCAGCATTTTCATGCTTTTTTCTGTTTTGGAGTTTCATAAATATCTATTAAGTTCATGTAAAACATACTGAGACATGAGATGGACTTGAATAAACTAACTTTTTTCTATTTTTTATTAATGGGAAATCTTGTCTGTGAAGTGATAAACTGAAGACTTCTGTGAAATCTGAATTTAGCAGCATAAAAACTGCATTCAACTACGACCTATTCTAAAACAGCACAAACGACTCCACTGACTGCTTGTTGTTTGCCTCATTTCACACGGACTCACACACACACACACACACACACACACGGTATGCTCTGCACTGTCCCGAATGTGATAGAGGTTAAAGGTTAATAGATGTTCTGACTCAATCCTCGCTGGTCAAACGTGGCTGTTGAAGGACTCGCAACAGCTACCTGGGAATAAGGAGAACATAAAGTCATATAAAAGCCTTATAAAACTGAACGCCATGGCATTTAATCTGCATAAAGACCAGGATCCTGTGAAACTGTGCCAAGTTTACGGCACTAAAATGTATCAACGTGAGGAAAACTTCATGGAACTTGCTTCAGACACAGCTGGCAACAGATGGGTGCGTTTGTCACGCTGTGGGTTCAACAGGCAGAAAAAGTTTGAATAAGAACTGCAAAGTACCTCCGATACCGACAGCCTGTCAGACTCCATCTGAACTACCCTAATGCACTGAATCTCACACAATCTGGTACACCCGGCAAATTAATGCCAGTCAATGTTTTTCATAGCACCGTCGCCGCTGAAAACATCAGGCGCATCAGTACAGAAGGAGAGGAGAGACTACGAGTGCACAGCGTACAGAGGGAGGAAGATTCATCATAATTATCAGGGCTGCTGAACGGCAAATCAAATCAGAGTCGATCGTCTGCGTTTCATAAACAGACCTTAACTGAGGAGAGACAAAGAGCGGGGGGGGGCGTCTGATGTGAGAGATACTCCCACTGTCGGGGTGAGAGCTGCAGCTGGTGCATGTTAATGCAGAGGGGGGGGGGGGGGGGGCGAGGGAATTGTTCACGTTCATTTTATACGTTAGGCGAGGATCTGTTGGCGAGGATTAAGCAGAAACTGAACGGATTTTAATTTGAAAAACAGAGCTCTCCTTCCTATCTGCGTCTGCGTTTTAATTTGCAGCCAGAGATGAAACTGCAAGTGAATCAGATGAGTCCTCTGGTGTCCCTCCAGGGACCTGCGAGTCTATCTCTCTCTCTCTCTCTCTCTCTCTCTCTCTCTCTCTCTCACACACTCTGTTGGGAACCCTTGGTCATCCATTTGTTCGGTCTTTTCTGTCTGCATTAATGTGTGTCAGTGAGTCCAGCTGTAACTCTGCTTTGCATTAGCACTTCATTCATTTCAATTAAAAGTGAAAAGCAGAGTCATCCAACTATAAAGCAAGGACTATATCTTTCTGTCCGTTTGTTCTTCGCATGTCTCCAAGAAACGCTCATCTGATCTACTTCACACTCGGTGGGTGTTCTGCGGGGGACCCCGTGGAGTGCTTTATCGAATTTGGTGCAATTTGGACAAGCAACACATTCAATATTAATACTCTTTGAATAAATTAGCGAACAGCGCTCTTTAGCATGTCGGCTCATTGACTGCAGTTCACTTTTGCTGCTGGGATTCTGGAAATACTAACGTTACAACCAAACTCTTTTTTACTTCCCTGCAGCATGTCCGGGACGGCGAGCAATTGGCCCGTTTGGAAGTGCTACGCATTATGGACGGCCACGCGCAACCAACAGGCCGACATTTTAGACAGACAAAATGGTCCCCAGAGGATGAATGCATTGTAAAAACTTTGGTGATCCCTTAACAGTGTCTATAGCGCCCATCAACAAGTCAAACTTGCTCAATATTTTGGTTTATGACCAAATACCTGCAAAAACTACAGACTTTCCTCTCAGATGTACTTTTAGATTCGCATGGAAACATGCTGAACTAATATGGCGAACACCATACGTGGTTAGCAACAGCAGCATAGCGTTATCACAGTGAGCATAATAGATGACATTAGCAGCATGCTACGTAAAAAACTGAGCCTCACAGAGCCAAAGTAAATCATTCAGTGTAAAACGATTATGATGCAAATCAGTAGATATAAACCGTATAATGAAGTAAAGGTGAGTATGAGCGTTCATTTCCAGCTTTTGGTCCTTTTTTGGCCGTTTTTTTTGATAATTCTCGTCAGGCTGGTACCAAAAAAAGCACTTATGTTCTATGCCTAATCTGAGCCTGCATTCAAAAGCTCAACACAAGACGAACACATGCAGTCTGCGACCTTTTCATCACCTACTAAAAAGGTACAGCAGCAGCATTCGTTATGGTAGTGCTACAGAGAAAAAAAAGTGTTTCATCCTTTTGCGTCTAGAATGAAGAAGAAGCCTCACAAACACACCGTAGTCCTCTCAGGATTATCCAATTATCACCAAATGAGCCGGCATACAAAATAAATTCAATTTAATGGGACGCTTAATCACAAAGCAGTGTAAAACTGCAGGTATATTAAGCACTGTGCTTTTAGACATACATTAAAAAGAAATAGCAACTGTTGTCACCAAAAAGGTCAGCCGGGTGTATTATAATATCTAATTTTCATTACTTTTTCGAATGCTTAAACTATTTCCACTTGCCGTACAGGATATCCAATTCATTCTCCTCTGGAGCTTTTGAAATAGTTCTAAAATTGTCCTAAATGACTTCAGTGAAAACAATAAAAAGAGATAAAAACTCATCTGTGTGAGAAGAGGAATCCCAAACATGTAACAAATGTAAACAAGAGCAGAGAAACATCTTCAGTTATTAAGAAGGTGCAGAATGGAACAGGACAGCTGGTACGCCGTGAGCTATACAGGAGATTAGCTTACAAACGTGTTATCGCACGTTCTTCTTGCTCGGGGCACCTTCTGCATACGCATCGAGTCGGCACACAGCTAGAGGTGTGAAGCATCTATTTAGAAGCTCCAGACAGAGGGAATCAAAATGTGCAAATGTGTGCGAGACCGAAAAAGCAAGCGGGAGTAAGTGGGGGGGAGAGAGCATAGCTAATAATGATGAAGGGGGGGGGGAAGATATGAAACAAAAACAAAAAGTGATAAAAGTGAGAAAACAAAATCACAGCAAGCAGGAGCAGGAGATGAGAGCCTCTGTTGTGGAAGCATCTCACGGCAAAAGCAGAATCTAGCAGAGAGGTGGAGGCGCTTCACGTTGTTCGCGATGCAGTTTTGCGTGTTAACTTTGTTGCTTTTTGTTTTAGAAACACAGCAGTGCCGTGAGGCTGATCTCTAACGTGCACTATGTCCAAAAAAGCGTCCAGCCATGACGCATTGGTGAAATTATGAAAACAAAAAAGTAGACCATTAAACTGTGATGCATGTTGTCTTAATGCAGCAGTAAAACACATCTAAATGTTTTACAGTGTATGGTAAAATATGTATTACGTAAGTAACACTAAACAAAAATAAAATGACTAAAAATATATAAATATAAATAAATATTTGGGATGTTGGTCAGACCTGTACTTCTACCTGGAGGAAATAAACGGATAGTCTGGGATGTTGAGGAGTCAAGACATGTTATAGTGATCAGAAACCTGACTAATGTTAGAGGGCGTCTGATATGTTATTTGGTAATGAAAAGATCAGAGCTCTTGAACTTGACCTCGATGCCAATGAGCCCGAAACGTTTCCCAGATGGCGAGGACCGAGAGCAGTCCCGCGGCAGAAAGAAATAACAACACGCATATCATCTTCTTAAGGCAGCTAGAGGCTTCAGTTCCAAATTAGGTCTCCTGTTGAGACAGTCGTAGCACAAATTGGTGTGTAAAAAACATTGGTGGGTCAAAAAACAAAAACAAATAGTACTGAAGACACAGGATGACATCATCAAAGCTGCCCAATGAATGAAATACCGGTGAGTCCAACTAGTCTTGTCTAACCATTATCTGGTCAGTGAAAATGCAAGACTATTCAATGAAGTTCTGGTGGGGCTGCATTCGTACATCTTTTTTATGTATTTTTTTTTTACAGTGCACAGCGTGTTGTGAGGCTGAGGGGACAACAGATGGCGGTTGTCTGAGCAGTTGCGAGTGCGTCTGCCGGGTAGACGCCACAGTGATACCGGCTACGGAGGGGCCAACACCCTGATCCAGTACAGACGGAGGACGTGAAGAGAGCATCTGAGGGCGGCACAGTCCAACGGATCGTCGACGCGACACATGGGCCCGGGAACGCTGGTGTTTGGGCTTGCAAGTACGCCTGGGACGGACAAATATACACTCGCTCACATCTCGCTCTTCCCCCCCTGTGGGCAATGCGTGTGCTGTGTTGCCATCTGATAGCAGCAGCAGTCTGTTCTCCCGTTCCCTCTTCCCCCACTCTCTCTATTTACTCCGCTGCGTTTATTTAACACATAGCTCCCAGCGAGGCAATAAATTAGCACTCAATAATAATCTGACTGATAATTACAGCCAGGCAGCTATACGCAGAGGGGGGAGAAGGACAATAAGGGCCACTGGCCCTCCTCCTCCTCCTCCTCCTCCATCTATTACTTGTACTCTGACTGCTCCCCCTTTCATGTGACCCTCCCTCCCTAATGTTTCAATTTGTTGTCGTACAGTATTTTCTACATAATCATAATGTATGGTCTAATGTGGTTACAGTGAGGTCAACCAAATCAGAAATACTTCAAAGAGGGAGTTGAGTTTGACACGTATTGTATTTTAAAATGGATCTAAAAAGGTGTATCCTGGCAACAAGAGAAGACCACCAAGAAAGATAAAGAATTTTTCTGACACAGACATCGAGGTGCTTTGAACTCACTTCCTCTTATTACCCCATTCACATAGTCCTACTGCAGTGCCTTGAAACTGCATTATGATGGGGCCTCATGATGAGGGTGTGGAGTGATTGTGTGAGGGCTGTCGCTGGCTTTGTTTCCAGACGTTGCTAAGTTATGCAACCCGTATGTGCAGGTGATGAAGATGTGCTGGGTGAGGTGACTGGGGAAGGCAGACTGGGTGGCACACCGCGCTGTCTCCAGTGAGCTCTGATATGGGCATCGGATAGCCGGAACCAGATCTGTCTTCGCTGGCGCCTTTGACCTGTAGCGGCTGCTGTGCGGGTCCCCGCTGGGAGCCACCACGCTGCTGTAGACCCAGACCCAGAACCAGGACCAGAACCAGGGCTGACAGACCCTGCTGCAGTCAACGCTTTTCTAAAAGAGACTCGTCCTTAGAGACCGCCAAAATAAACACAAAAATAAAAATTCCTTGTAGTTGCTTTAAGTACTTGACTTCAAACTTTTATAAAGTTATGACATGGATTGATTTCATCACTGGAGTAATATGAAGTTAAGATAATCATGTTTTTTTTTTTAAATCAGTGTGGGGAAAGGACAATAACCGAAGCGATTAACAGACTAACAGTCTGTAATGTTAAAGTAAACAGAAAATATGAAAAAACACAATGTGAAAAGTTACGTTACCATAAAACTAGCATTGCTGAAATAACTTACGGTATAACACGAGGGCGATGAAGAAATATATTTCGAAAATCGATTTTGAGTGACTACTACTGACAGGAGCAAGTTCGGCATGTTAATATTGCCAATAAATCACGATTTGGTGGGGACAAAAAGCAAACAGGACACTGCCGACTCACTGCAGTCTCTACAAAGCGCTCCTAGTTGTGAATCGCAGTCGCACTGCTGTGAAAGCCATTTCCAATTTGAGTTCACACTATGAGCACACTATGCAAACCACCATATTCTTGTGACTGACGGCTTCGGCGACATCGATAATCGCCCCGGCTGTACACGAGACCGTCTGACCGTGTGGAGAGGGAAGCTGGCTGTAGAGCTCACGGTCAGCCCAATAGCTTTACATGCAGAACCATGTCAGTTCCTGCAGATTACAATTACCGATATAGCCGTGGGCTTATCTGTACCTCACCAACTCCTTCGCTCACCTCTCTCCCTCTATTTCCTTCACTGCACCCTCATTTTCCCCATGTTCTCCTTCTTTTGCTCTTTTTTTTCCTTTTCACCCCTCTATTTCATCGCATCTTCTCTTTTCACCCTTCACTCTTACCTGCTATCCCCTTTACTCATCTTACTCTTCATTCCTCCAGGTTTTTTCCTCCCAAACACCGGCTCAAGCTCTGTGATGAACGGCGTATGAGCTCATGTGCCTGAGCCCAAGTCGACATGAATACATGCATTTGAAACATACAAAATTAAAAAGAAAAAATGTTTTGTATTCACGCAGCGAGACACTTTACGTCGCTTAAAGGATGTAAAGCCATTGAAATTCAAGGCGAAACCTGAGCAAAGTAAAGGATCTCATTGAACCTGTTCTAAATGGCATAATAGCAGAGTGTTAGCATATGTCTGACGAGATAAGCAGTCAGAGGAGTACATGATAAAACATCAAGCTATTCACCGGCTCATACGTACCGCTATAATGAAGCGTGTCCCCATCTGCTTCCCTCCTGTGTGTGTGTTTGTTCATGAACACAGCTGTTTCTCTCACACCCGTAACCAGTAAAGTCTGAATGAGTTTCCTGAGTGTGTAAGAGAGCGACAACACTGTCGCTCCATCAGCGGAGAATCTCCAGCTGATTACACGGGTTTAGGTATGAACAATCAGAGCCAACATCTGGCTCATTCCGGCAGGGCCGCACGAACAAACAGAAAAGACCGATAGGAGGGATCCCGGCGCCATGTTGCTCTGGAGTGGCGCCGCCGCCTCAGTATACCATCTGGGAATGAAACACTGGGAATTTAGCATACCGCTAGGACGTGTAGTCTCTGCTGTAAAGTGGTGGTGGCGTTATTTAAAAAGGAGTATTCCTGAGACCTGATGGGCATTCTGTAGGTGTGTGTGTGTGTGTGTGTGTGTGTGCTGTCCAGGTTGCTGAAACACAGCGGAGAAGATCGATGGACAGACAGCATCAACAAACCCAGGTATTTTATTTCGACTACGGTTTATGTATGTATTGGTTTTTAGGCCGACATATGAGTAAATGTGTTTTTATGGGCTATTCTAGCGATTTATTAGATGTGATTATTGCACATTTTGTAGCAAAAATCTCTAAAATCCATGTCGTCTGATTTTTGTCCTCATCTCACGTTAAGACAATAATAGCTAAATATAGCACAATATAAGTCAATAATGACAGAGTTTGAGGAGAGTGCGACAGCTTGTGTTTCGGATGCACAGGTGTTACCGGATGCTCCGGGCGTTAACGGCTTTTTACGGCGACACAACCTGCCACGAGAAACAAAAACAAATACAACTTTTCAAAGCAGTTTTGTATCTGACTGAGATCCGTTTCTCTTTCTGACTGACAGACTGAATGAGTGAAGGGTGAGAGGCGGATGAAAGAGATTCTCTCGCTCTTTTCCGTGTCAGTGGACATACATGTCCATCATATGTGAGAGATTGACAGTTGGCCCACAGTGAGCCGGCTGTAACTGTATCCATTTCTGTAACGTGTAGCCTGTAGTGCTAGGATCTAGTGTTTTCGAAGTTCCACCCACACTAGGGACAACAAGTTGGGATCTCTCTGCCTCTGCTGTCTTCTTTTTCTAAGTCGGAGCACTGAAGCCGTTACTGTTTTGCTAACACGCTGCTCAGGTTACGCCCCCCGTGTGAACACAGCGTCGGCCTTTCACCACATGTGGGTAATTGTGTCGGGACTGCAATCTTCACTGATGCATTTTACAGGGCTGAGCAACACAAGAGAATGATAATGTTTCACTCATTTCATTTTTGTGGCCTTTAGGGGGCGGATAACTTTCCAGCTGTGGAGCTGTTAGAAATATTAAACAAAAGACATTTACAGTTTACCAACTACTTACTTCTTTATGACTCACAGAAAGAGCGTTATTAAGCCAGCAAAGACATGCAAGCATAAACAAAAGACAAACATATTTATTCCTTTCAAAAATCCCCATAAAAGCAGTCGCGACTCTTAGCACGCAATAACTTCCTTGAAGACAAAGGTAATTTGAGCATTAGAATAAAATGTTTCCTGTCACTGTGCCACTCTACAGCCACTTCTGAAGTATTAAAAATAATAAGAGAGATGAACGGTCACCGTACGAGGAGAGATTAGGTAGATTAGACTAACACCTGCGCACCTTGTGACTGGCTTTCCAATAGGAGAATGTCACTCTAGAAATTTGATAAAGTGCATAATGGATACAGAGACAGAGCAACAGAGAGAAATATTAAAGCGAGAGAGAGAGATGCTTCCAGCTTCATGTAAAATCAGTGAAACATGCAACAGGCTTTTGTTGCCATCTAGTGTCACTTGGAGGAACTGGTGAATCCATTATTTTCAACAGAGTACAAATGGACATATAAAGTCACTAATAATGTAAACTGAAAGTGAGCTGAACTTTCCCCTTTTTGTCTTTAGAGTCTCAAAGTAATTCTTGCATCACATCAGAATCCGGCTGTGGTTTACGTGACAATTCTAATTTCAGTACCTGGGTTGAGTATCACCTGTGAGCCCGTTAAATTGGGCATCTTTTTGTGGAGGTTCAACATTTAGAAAACTATCAGAGTCAAAAGATTCCCACCCTAACAGTTTCTGCAGCTGTCAGAGAGCATTGAGCTTTGCTCAGCTCTACTGGTATCATTTAAAACAGGACAAGCTGACCAGCTGTTTTCACAGTCAGCTAAATCCTAACTCGGCACTTCCTGCCAATTTGTTCCAACGGCAACAAGAAAAACTTATTTTCCAGACTTTGATATGACCTTCCAGAGCCACAATTGTTTTTACAAGCTGAATGCTTCACCTCACAGGAGAAGAGTGGAAGCAGCAACGGTCAATACTTTCATAACAATGTATCACACGGTAATGTAAAAGCGGTCGCTTGTAGCGATGAAGAGAACCATCACCTGAATCTGCTGCTCACCTCTGCTTTGAGGAGCTCTATAGCGTCTCTCATTGCTACTTTACATAGAGCTGCTCCATAACTGCTGGATGTGCAAATAAGCTAGTTGTCTGTTTACAAGTTCGTTAAAAAAAAGAAAAAAAAAAGGTGATGTTACTGCAGGTTTAATTTGATTGCCTCTTTAGTTCAAGGCCCTTAAGATTTTCACTGGACAGTAGCTGGATGCAGGACGGTGACACTACAGTGCAGACATTTCCTCGTGATGCGTTTCATTAATCTGCAAACAAAAAGTTGGAAAATGCAGTTCTTTACTTTCACCAGCTTGTCGCATTCTGTCCTCATAAGATGCGACCGATTCACCCGTGCTTTACGGGCGCTTTCAAAGAATCAGAAAAGCGTGGGCGGCATCTTTGTATTAAGTGAAGCTCCATCAGAGGAAGTTAAAGGGCAGCTAATAAAATAGGCTTCCTAATTGTTCTGCAGAGAGAGAGAGAGAGAGATTTACCATATGCTAATTTGGCTTATAACCTTTCTACGCTTTCAACAGGCACCGAAAGGCCATTAACACATTACAAAAAGAGAAAATCCCTTTTAGCCCTTTGGTTCGACGTGCTTCCTTTCTCTCCATTCTCCCGTTCCCCTCTCTCATTCTGAAATTAATCTGCCGAAGATTTGCTATTAACAAAGACAATTCACTGAGGCCCGCACAGTGGTTGAGGGCCCTGGCTGAAGAAGAAGAAGAAGAAAAAAACGAGAGAAGAAAGAGAGTGAGCGGAACGGCAGGATCGGGCACTTCACCGAGATGAGGACAAAAGACAGGAGGAAATGAGTGAGGGAGAGAAAAGAAAACCGGCGACTGTCTGGCTCTCTCTCTGACTTGTGACTCAGCGCTGCTGCTCCCCCCCACACACAGGAAAAGGAAGCACTTAGGAGAAAGGAGAGAAGGTGCCACGGGTGACTCGCACCTTTCTTTCACACTTGAGGCCGAACTCTGCAACTTTACGTTTCAGCCTGCTTCTCACAATGCAGGGCTTTTGTATTTACCCGACGTTTACGCTGCAATCTCTCCTCCCCTCCTGCCCCTCCTCCTCTTTAATTCTGCAAGTAATCCTCGCCTCACCTGTTACGCCACTTTCCTTTCTCATCCCCTCCTTTGCCCCCTATCTGTTCTTTCTTTCCTTCTTGTTCTCTTAAGTGTGCAAAATGTTCAGTCTTCTTGTGACCTTCTTTTAAAAGCATTTTAAAGCTCCTCTCTCTCCTTGAAGCATTGAAGAAACATGCGTTACTGCCTCCTTCTCATCTTGCCATTGCTGCTCTGCTCTTCCACCTCCTCGTGGTCCTCCAGGAAAATGTTAAAGACTTCTTTTTCACCCTCCGGTTCGTTCCCTCCTCCTCAGCTCAATGCCACAGGAAATGCGAGTCTTCTCTTTCATTCCCATTCATTCCCCGTTCTTCATCTTAACCCTCCACTTCTTTTTCATCCTCACATCCTTCTCGCTCCCGATCACTTGGTAAATGCTTAATCAGCCGTTTCCTCTCGCTTCTCATATGTTCAGTGTTACTCATCCATTTCTGTGCAGGCGATATTGCATCACTGTCGGCGCGTAGGTTGGTTCTGACCGCGGCAGCCCACCGACTTTGTCGAGATTCCAGACAGCCATGCGGATATGCGACATGTGCATGACACTTTTAATGGCCCAGATGCACTGACGCGCGTTTTTTTATATGGCTGACAAAAGCTTTAACATGAACTACTTTGACGCCTCTACTTTACCTAGATTTGATTTTTGGAGCACCAAGTGAGGACCCTGCACCTAAATACCTGCATAGAGAGCTCAAACCATACAAAAACTAGGGGATATTCCCCAGAGGGCGATATTTTCGAAAAGAAATACATTATTAATTAATAACAAACATGGCCGCTGTACAACAGCGGCCATGTTTTTGCAGGCAATTTCACTTTATCTAGTTCAATTCAATCTCATCCACTTTACAGTTTTGAACCAGGACCTTCATTATTCAGATCAAGCTAAAAGAATAAGTAGCGTCTGTAATATACAAATATGTCACCTATGACACCTCAGACCACACCCACCATTCAGCTGTACCTTGCTTAATTGCATTGTTGTCGGTATGAGCAGACGACCATGTACATTATGGCTGAACATCTCAGTAATAACATGGGAATAATGCACTACAGGAAATGTAGCATACAGCGTTATTGAAGCTTAACCCCAACACCGAGGGTCCGATATCTCAGCTTCTGCTGGTTTGATGTTGCCTGTACTTTGAGGGACAACACTAAATTGCTGGAGAAATACGCACAACATCTTAAAGGGATTCATAAATGCTGCTTTACAGTACTACCTACAATACTATTATCAACACTAAGCTTCAAATGTATTCGTTACCCCGCAATATGATTTTGCACACTGTGCGTTTCCATAAAAACTGACAGTTTCAACGTACTAACAATGAATAAGGGCTAGAATATGCAAAACCACCCATTTCCTTTTACATTTATGGTTATATCACTGAAAACTGAATGGAGTGATTACAGTGAAACACAGATTGTAGTGTCTGCGTTATCACCACGATCGGCGATAGAGAATACAAATACTGCTACTTAATTTAGGGGTGAAATGAGTTTTAAAAGAAATGACGCTAAACTCAACAATACCCTGGCTCTCACAATGAGAGGCCGGGGGTGACGAGAGCCCCAAAACACACAGACCTTGTCATGGACCTTTATCTACAAGGTACGACTACGAAACCAAACAACACTAAGGGGAAACACAGACTGTCCATTCAGGCAAAAGGACGTAGGAAGGGCTCTATGAAAGCTTCTCCCGTTCTCACCTGAGCCCAAAGGGTGTTCCTTTATTTGGACAAGGCTGGCTTCTACAGGGCCTCCAATTAAAAAGTGGCTCTCCGGAAACAGCCATAACCTTGGTTGTGTTACTGTCACTGAGCTGTAAAACATCAGATTCAAAGAGCAGTGGATGATGGGGACAAAAAAAAGAAAACAAATCTCATTTGAGTGAAGAATGTGAGCAAGTCTGCCCGCACTTCAAGTGCATGTGCGTATATGTATTCATAGCACAAGAAACAGTAATTACAAAGAGCCCTCAGCATCAGGAGGTCTGGTCCTGCTCGACCGGTCATTCTGTTCGCGACGTCCCTCCAGCGGCTTTCTATTAGCGTCGGGAGTGTGTTGGAGTGGAGATAAGGCGGGCGCTACAGCATGTCTCAACGCGGTGGGAAGGCAGGTAGGAGAGGAGAGGAGGGGGGAGTCACGTGAAACAGGCACCGGTCAGTGTGTAAAACAAGCGCGCTCTACCCCCCCTCCCACGACTGCACCACTCCTATCTCCAGCTCCAGGAAACTCTCAGGGTGCAATTTACCGCTCGCACTGCACTGATAATACTGTCTCCGGAGCAGCAAGGAGAGAGTAATGGGCTGGGTTAGAAAAAAAGAGAGAAAGACAGAAGGTGGGGGTGGGTGAGGAGACAGAAAGAGAGCGGAGAGAGAAAATGGTAAAGAGAGAGAGAGAGAGAGGGGGGGGGGGGGGGGGGAATAAAAAATAGAACAAGGATGTAAAAGAAACCCAGATGAATGACCAAGTACTGTGTATTGTCAATTTGTAGATATGTGTGTATGTTTTGAACCTGCTTCAGACCAGGGGTACTCAATTACAATTCAAAGAGCTACGAGAATTTCCTGACCAGCAAAGGTCTGAACCTCATAATTACTAAATTGCATCCATCAACAATGTGCATTTCCATATCAATTCAACAATATTAAGACATTGCGGTTATATGGCCTGCACTGTAACCACTTAACTAGCGGCTAGCTAGCGGTAGCTATCTTAACCATAAACAAAATTGGTTTAAGGGCAAATAACTTAAGGCCTAGATTTCAAGTAAAAGAAAACAGTATGGAGTTTCCAGAATAAAATCAATAAAAAGTTCACTTTTTTTTTTTTTCAGTCTAGATGGAATTGGTGTCATTCTCTTGCTCCTGTGTAGATGCCCACTGGTGACCCTGGACCGGTACTTGGTTTTTAATGACGTTCCATAGGTGAGAAGGTTGACTCCCAGCTGTAAGTCGATCCAAACATGGTTCAGGAGCGCAGTGCTACCTTGGTTAGAGATCAACAGAAAGGAGCAGGTCAGCTGCTTCACGCTCCACGCCGTCATCTCTCTCAGTTTCAAATTTACTAGTCCGTTAAAAATGACCATCACTCCGAGTTACGACCTACACTGTTGATGTAATGCAGGAAAAGAGGACAGTTACGAGTTGATTGTCCTCAGAAAGCATCGCTAGCGCCTCTGCTTTCACCGCAACAGAACAAATGTTGATAAAAAAAAAAAAAATCATACAAATATAGTTGGGCCTAAGTCAACCCTGATTGGCACCTGAGGGAATTTTGAGTGGTTTCCCAACAATGTTGTCCTTTGAAAGTAAAAGGTCTATCCGTCAGATAATTGAAGTCACAAGGCTGGTGTTAAAAGGGCATGAGTGTGTGTGTGTGTGTGTGTGTGTGTACCAGTTGTTTGGCGTTCTCATCTTCCAGGCGTTTTTGTTGTCTTTCCCGGGTCATGGCTTTAGTCATCTCCTCCCTTGCCGCCTCCCTCTCTCTTTGTGCCACTTTGACCCATTCCTCCTTCAGTACTGTCTGCTGGCGCTCATACCTGAAACACATAAACACACACACACACACACAATCATGCTTCCTTTCCTTGCACACAAAGTGATTACAGTCAAACCTACTTTAAACATATATTTTCCACAAGGGGGCAGCATATACCAACTTTTATCACACCGGTCAAATACATGGAGTATCTCAGCTGAGACGATGTTAAGTCCCCTGTAATGAGACGATTACTGAGAGAAATTAAGAAAATAGTCATTTAAAGTTGGCTGCAATCTGTCAGCATCCGGTTTGATCTTCAGCAGGGACACAGAGGTTATCAAGACAACATTTAACATTTATAATAGAACATTCCTTTACAACTTTTCTTTGGCCGTTTTCAACCACTTTCACCAGTATTCTACAATCAATTCAAAGGGCTGCAATGAAACGTTGTTGATCCTTTAGACAGTCTGACCTCAACCTTACTGAAAGGAGGAATGTCTGATTGGAGATTAAACTGGGGAACAGTATAAAGGTTTTGTGTATGTTCTTTTTAATCTGTGTTTCCCTGGCTTTTGAATATTAAGGGCCACTGGCCCAACACAACTGACTATCATAATGTAATGTAACTTTGGTTCCTTAGCCATAAACCACTCGTCAGCTCCATGACATTGAATTGGCATCTCCCTGGAATCCAAAGTCAGCTAATGAACTCTTGCATTTATATTGCACTGAGCCCCCTTCATTATTGTTCATCCTGCATCGCTCTGTTCTGTTCTTTAATGTAACGTTACTGTAGCGACGGAGCCTCTCCCAGCTGTTAGCAGACTGTTGTGCTACCGGGCTAGCTAGCGAGCTGTACCCAGCATGCCGTTCGGCAGTGAAATTTTATAAATGTACAATTATTAGTGTTACAAATTGTTTGTGTGTCACAAACTGTTGTGTCGTGGTGTTTTGCCCTGTTAAAGAGCGGTAGTTGTGGGTTTTAATTGTCGTTATAAAGTTATAACCATGACTAGGGTTCCCTCTCAATACACTCTAATCACCTAGCTCCGACTGTAGCGCTCATAGTGGCGAACAATATATTTAGCTGCCCGTTGAAAAGTGACAGCAGTTGTTTCAGCTATGTTTCAGTATGACGGTGTGTGAAAAATGAATATCATACGGGAAATCAAAACCGGTATACCGGGTCCACCCAGCACTAACTTGAAGTATTAGATTCCAGTGGTGGCTGCATCGGATTGTTTCCGACTTGTGTGATCAAAACATTTCCAATAACTCCAGAGCGTTGTAAAGTCCAAAAGTCAAAATTGAACGAAATGAAGATAGATTCACAAGATGTTTTTATCTAATGAAATATTCTGCTTTAATTCATATTAGTGGGTGTTTAGCCTTTTAAGAACAACATTTTCACTGCAGTCTCCTGCTTGCCGCACACAAAGGGAAGCACACAGCTGTATTAACAGGGCGGTCTAGCAGCAATGTAACAGCACCATAAATTACACTTATTTATCCACAATAACAAAAATATGTTTCCATTTTATTTTGGATGATCATAAAATATGATGATAAGACATTAAAACAACCAAAAAACTCAATAGAAGATTGGAACGTAAACAACATGCATTCAGCAGCAGGGCCTTAGCTGTTAGTTAGCAGTGTTAGTCACTTTACATGAAAGTGATTCAGAGCTACACATTCGGCCCTACGTAGCTGTTTTTGCACATCAATATTCAAAGTTACTTTTATCATCCCTTGAATATTTTTCAACCAGTCAGACTCTGTATTGCAAAGCAACATTTTCTTTCAACCCACCTTTTCTGTTCTTCCTTAGCATAGGCGGCTGGTTTGCTAGTGCTGGACCGGGTACCGGGCTGGGCCTGGTGCTGAGGGCCCTGCTGGGGTCGAGAGCCTGGGCTGGCGCTGCGAGGAGCACCTGGACAGAGTGGATATCGAACAGAAAAAAAAAATGAGATGGTATGTATACATTTCTGACAAGTTCAAATGAGTGAAAAGTGTCTGTCTGTGTCTTAACTGCAGGAGACCAGTGATCAAATGATCTCTCAAGCTGCCAATAACCAGCCCTGTCACAAAGTGTCATAAGTCGGAGCTCAGAGAGTCTGAATAATGAAAACCATCCTGACTGCTTCAAGAGTCAGGGAGAGCGGGAGAGTGTGTGACCGATAGACAAGCTAGATGGGAGATTTACAGAAGTACAATGACTTATACAACAGTATTGTCTGACTGAGCGGTACACTTCATGACTAGTTAACTCACTTTTATGTCTGTGGAGTTACCCTTCCATATTCAAATGTGGAATTATAAGGCTACAAGTAAAGACCATTTTTTATTTTCCTTTCCAGAACACCCACTGTGTGCGTGTGTGTGTGCGTGTGTGTGTGTGTGTGTGCATGCACCGTACCTGTGTGCTCTTGGCAATATGTAAACAGCACATTAAGGTTTACATATTGTCGTGTTGTGAGGGACAGACTGTCAGGTGCATGTTACCTGTGTCTTTCTCAGGGCTTGAGGTTGGCGAGGACGTGCGTTCTGGAGCAATGTTGGCCACTCCTCTCATCCTCTGAAGAACATCTTCTGACAGCTAGGGAGGGATAAAGAGCAAATGTAAAAAAGGATAGGTAAGTAACAGACACAGAATCAACCCGTAATTGAACCTAGGATAGGCCGGACGTTTTTCTCTTCTTATTCTTTGCATTTGTTTGCTTTAAAACAACGAGAGGCCGCTCTGCAAGTTCCTACAAACTTAATAACAGTTTACTGGAGCACAAACCGTAGCATGCACATTACATGGTGTCGTATTCAAATGAAAATCAGCTTTTATCTTTTTTTAATCCGTTGGTTAGGACAGAGCAACTTATAAACCTGCAAAATGTTCCAGAATACAATGAGTCACTGTCGCTCTACTTTATGTGTGCATGTGTGTGTGTGTGTCCAGGGAAATGGCAAAACATACAGTTGTGTGAAAAAGTGTTGCCCCCTTCCTGATTTCTTATTTTTTTGCATGTTTGTCACACTTAAGTGTTTCAGATCATCAAACAAATTTAAATATTAGACAAAGATAACACAAGTAAACACAAAATGCAGTTTTTAAATGAAGGTTTTTATTATTAAGGGGGAAAAAAAATCCAAACCTACATGGCCCTGTGTGAAAAAGTGATTGCCCCCCCCTGTTAAAACATAAATTAACTGTGGTTTATCACATCTTTGGAAAGCTGGGTTCAATTTCTCTAGCCACACCCAGGCCTGATTACTACCACACCTGTTCTCAATCAAGAAATCACTTAAATAGGACCTGCCTGACAAAGTGAGGTAGACCAAAAGATCCTCAAAAGCTAGACATCATGCTGCGATCCAAAGAAATTCAGGAACAAATGAGAAACAAAGTAATTGAGATCTATCAGTCTGGAAAAGGTTACAAAGCCATTTCTAAAGCTTTGGGACTCCAGCGAACCACAGTGAGAGCCATTATCCACAAATGGCGAAAACATGGAACAGTGGTGAACCTTCCCAGGAGTGGCCGGCCGACCAAAATTACCCCAAGAGCGCAGCGACGACTCATCCAAGAGGTCACAAAAGACCCCAGAACAACATCCAAAGAACTGCAGGCCTCACTTGCCTCAATTAAGGTCAGTGTTCATGACTCCACCATAAGAAAGAGACTGGGCAAAAATGGCCTGCATGGCAGAGTTCCAAGACAAAAACCACTGCTGAGCAAAAAGAACATAAAGGCTCGTCTCAGTTTTGCCAGAAAACATCTTGATGATCCCCAAGACTTTTGGGAAAATACTCTGTGGACTGACGAGACAAAAGTTGAACTTTTTGGAAGGTGTATGTCCCATTACATCTGGCGTTAAAGTAACACGGCATTTCAGAAAAGGAACATCATACCAACAGTAAAATATGGTGGTGGTAGTGTGATGGTCTGGGGCTGTTTTGCTGCTTCAGGACCTGGAAGACTTGCTGTGGTAAATGGAACCATGTATTCTGCTGTCTACCAAAAAATCCTGAAGGAGAATGTCTGGCCATCTGTTCGTGACCTCAAGCTGAAGCGCACTTGGGTTCTGCAGCAGGACAATGATCCAAAACACACCAGCAAGTCCACCTCTGAATGGCTTAAGAAAAACAAAATGAAGACTTTGGAGTGGCCTAGTCAAAGTCCCGACCTGAATCCGATTGAGATGCTGTGGCATGACCTTAAAAAGGCGGTTCTTGCTCGAAAACCCTCCAATGTGGCTGAAGTACAACAATTCTGCAAAGATGAGTGGGCCAAAATTCCTCTACAGCGCTGTAAAAGACTCATTGCCAGTTATCGCAAACGCTTGATTGCAGTTGTTGCTGCTAAGGGTGGCCCAAGCAGTTATTAGGTTTAGGGGGCAATCACTTTTTCACACAGGGCCATGTAGGTTTGGATTTTTTTTTTCCCCTTAATAATAAAAACCTTCATTTAAAAACTGCATTTTGTGTTTACTTGTTATCTTTGTCTAATATTTAAATTTGTTTGATGATCTGAAACATTTAAGTGTGACAAACATGCAAAAAAATAAGAAATCAGGAAGGGGGCAAACACTTTTTCACACAACTGTAGTTGAACCACAGTAGGCAGCAGCAGCCACTGACTCACTGTTCCTATGACTCACAGGATTTGAATGTGCAGGCAGGGCTGTTAAATAAGGTCATCCATAAGGCTCGTCGTTTTGATTTCTTATAGACATGTTCACAATCATTGTGATGCATGGAAGACCACCAGAAGTGGCCAATAAACTCTTAACTTGCTTGAATTGCACTGGTTTATCTTTCATGGCTGTAAAACTTTACTAGCTTACATTTGAGTCTAGCTTACATTTGAGTCTAGCTAGGTCTGAAGGTGCCTTCAAATCCTATGGGAACTTTGGGGATTATATCCAACAAGTTCACAATAAAGAAATGTGAGCATTATTTTTATGGAAGTGCACATGGAAGTGGCTTTCAGCTTTCATTTTGAAGGCAGCCCATAATTGAAGTTAACACCAAAGCTGGTGGAGGGCACTACTTAACTGACCTTGAAGGTTTCTGGTCTGTTTTACCTCTGACCACACCCAGCAGAGTGCAACGCATGCACCTGTAACCACACTCAACAGGCTGTGAAGGGTTAGGGTGACACAGAGTGCACTTCTACTTCACTACAGCAAGGTGAGAACCTCGTCAACTTAAGGTCGGCAACAAAAAAAGTACATTACATTTTCTGCTGGTGTAAAGTTGCACTTTTTCAGGTAAACGACCCTGAAACAAAATCTGTGAAGGTTTTGGCGACAAAAACGGACACGGTCTGTCAGGCAAACCTCTGAAATAACATCCCTCTATCTAATCCATGGTGAGGAAGGAGGTAATGGAGGTGAGGCTGCAAAGGTGAAAAAGGATCAAAGGCTTGGCTTATACGTTCTGCAAAGGTAGCCGCAGTCACTTCTGTTGTTCCTGCCAATTATTTTCTTTCACAGCATTACAAACATTCTTATTGTCAATTTGCAAATACATTTTAGGATTAGGAGCACTCGCTTCTTTGCAAAAAATTGGCTCAACAAATCTTTCAGCGAATGCAAATGCATCAGAATCCTTGTCACGTTATTGCATGAAGGTATCAGTCGAGTTCCCTATTCCACTATTCACTACATTAAAACATTTATACATAGAGTAGTTAAATATCTTTTGGCCACATATACAGTTATATGACTTTTTACAGTATTATTTGGCACTAGACAAAATTCCGACATTTACAATAGCACCTGAAAGCAGCAGCAGCAAGAGGAGAGAACAGCACGCCAAACTTCATTCGAAATTTGCAAATTTCTAGCTCCCTGGTTATGGCCCATATCTTCATCGCTACAACAACATGAATCTCTCCTTGAGTTAACAATGCATCTACGGTGCACCTGAAATGTTCCATATAAATAATAACGAGCGTTAACGATTGGTTCGCCTCTTAACTGGTAGCTGAACGTTGTTAGCAAACGCTGGACAGAAGCTAGTAAATTGTCAAAATTGTGCGATTTCTAATTAATTTATCACTGCAGGGTGGATGGTTTATACGCAGAGTTTACCAGAAGACACTGGAGGTTTATAAATGACGTTTGATCATCTGCCAGGTATGTTGTTTTGCCGATAAGCAAGGCATACTTTCACCTGTAGTCCATTACGACTGAAGTCTGGCGTAACGACACAGGGTAATGTTTCAGGTGGTACATCCACCTGCCCCAGCATCCCTTTACACCCTCATCACTCCAGCAGTCGCTTCACGGGCTGCTGACCTAACGTTAGTTTAACTCAGAATTATCGGTAAGTTAGCGTTGCTGTGTTGTTCTTATACAGTCTATTGGTTGCAACGTGCTAGCGGCTAGTTAGCGCTAGGCGCACCACTAAAGTAATGTTAGCACGGCTTAACGCTAGCTAAATTAGCATTACCTTGACTCCACGAAGAATCCTGACTCTGTCCTCATCGTCAACACCAAAGGACACCTTTCTGGTCGTACTCTCTCCCGACCCCATACCTTCTGGTGTCAGGGGACAGCTTTGCTGATGACTTTGCATAGAATTAAGTTAGTAACATGAATTGATGTCCTGCCCAATGACAAAATGTATGACAGATGGGATCTGGGTTGCCAGATTCGTCCTAAACCATCCCCCTCTAACAGATGTTTGTAAGACTGGGAGTAGGTTTTTCTACCAATAAATTAATAAAACAAGTAACTTAAATTATTCCTAGCTAACACAATTGTTCTGTATATGTGTACAGGTGCATTTAGGTTGAATAAAAACGATAAAATATCCGTTAGTTGCCTATTTACTGCCCAACCTGGCAACCTTAATGTCAACTAAAGCACCCTTGAATTAATAAACGGTCAAGAGCCAATCATGTACAATAGAAACTGTCAAACGTAGAAGTATGATACACAGGCATCATCACAAGAGTTTAATTGTTGCACAAACATAAGCATGTCTCATATCCAGCCTAAATGTCAGTGTTCACACACATCAATGTTTACTGTATATAAAGAACATAAAAAGGAAAACATTCATGAGACATTCAGTTAACTTTTAATACACAGACAAATGGAAACACAATAAATCTTAGCATCTCAGATAAACAGATGACCAAAAAAACCACAAAGCAAATTCATTCACGGAACACCCATATTGATCTATATACCCCACAAAATGCACTCTCATCATGAATGAAAAAACATGTTTTTGTAAACAAATTATCTCGTGATTTAAATGCTCCAGTTCCATTATGCCCTCATTGTTTTGTATGATAGCATGGCATTTTAAAGTATTGTATGTATTGTGGGATATAACCGACTTTATTTAGAAAACACTTTGCATACAAGACATGTAGCTCAAAGTACAATTAAAATGAAACCCATTTAAACAAAGGCACAAAGACAATAAAAATAGACAATCAAAAGAAATGAGTTGAGAAAATATGTGCGAAGGCTTAAAAAAACAGACCATTAACAATAATAGAAATGAAGGAATTATTATTTGGCATAGAATGCCAAATTATAGGTTTTCAGCTGTTTTTAATTTATTATGTGTATGTATTATGATAATTGTGTGTATTTAAAAACCCAGCACCTAAAGATCTGAGAGCTTTTGAAGGATTACAGAACGAGAGAGTCTGCATTGTAGGCCGGTCCACAAATCATTGGGGGCTTTACAAATAAAAGCTCTTTATGGTTCTTTTACTTCAATACAAAGAAGTAAAAGAACCTTAAAATATTTTCTAAAAGCTACTGGGATCCAATGGAGTCTAAAACCAAAGCAATATGCTCTTGCTTCCTGGGAATCCACATCACAAAGGATCTGACATGGGCCCTTAACACCTCTCACCTGGTGAAGAAAGCCCAACAGAGGCCCTTCTTCTTGAGGAAACTCAAAAAAGCCAAACTCCCCTCTCAGTTCCTAGTTAACTTCTACAGGAGCACCATAGAGACAATTATCTGCAGCTGCACTGCAGAGAACCGGAGAGACCTGGCCCGGGTAGTTAAAACAGCACAGAGGATCGCAGGAACCAAGCTCCCGACTGTGGATACGGTATATGCTAGGCGTCTACACAAGAAGGCTAGCAACATCAGCAAGGACCCAACCCACCCAGGTCACAGTCTGTTTGTCCCCCTGCCATCGGGGAGAAGGTACAGAACTATACAAACACGTACAAACAGACTGAGGAACAGCTTCTTCCCCAGAGCTGTAGCCTCCATCCATCCCCCCCACAGACACACCACTGTAGCTGCAACTCAGTCATAAAAAGCTAGCACCACCCACCCCATCAAGCTGCTGAAAATTCTACTGACTTTACTGATACACTTTATACTCCGTTTGTACTGTCAAAACAAATGTTTACACTGCACTGTTTACACAAACTTTATTTTATTATTACTTTAGTAACATTTTTATTCCTTTTGTATATTTTTATCTTTAGTAACGTTTTTTTTGTTCCTTTTGTGTATTTTTATCTTGCATTGTTTATCGTTGTTCGCTGCTGCTGGCTGGCTGAGGGCTACCAAACGAAATTTCGTTGTATCACTACAAGGACAATAAAAACCTCTTTATCTTATCTTTAGGCTAAAAGTTAAGCGGCACAGTTATGAATAAGTTTGACATTTTTTTTAATTCTCTGTTTGGGTAGACCAGTAAAAAGAGCACTAAAACAATATAATCTAATTGAAATAAAAGCATATCTTTTAAATATCTTTTTCTGCACTTGTATAAGATATGATACTGTTTAAATTGTGATAAAAAGCTGTTTTGGTTACCTTTATGTGAAACTTTACTCTGGCAATGCCCAGGCAAGTTACTTGTGATTTAATCACATCCCATTGTGCAGTGTGATCCAGGACTGCGGTGTGTTTGAATGTATACTGAATGCCGGATAGACCGCCTCCTTGAACACAGCCCTGAAGGTGTGGAGGTGCTCCCTGCGCCCTTTGATGTTGTGGAACATCAATGTCCCCGCCTCGTAGTCCAGCGCTATCTCGATCCTCAGCGGATGATGGGTCATTTCCCCCAGAGCCACGTTGCAGGAGGACTGGCACCCTGTCAGCTTGCCGTTTTTCCACTGCAGCCGCCAGGAAACTGAGTTGTGACCTAAACGACTGTGGTCCCCACGGCGAGGGATGCTCTTGTAACACACGCCCAGCGACCACATGCTGTTGGCCCCCACCTCCACCACCCATACATGCTCCCCGCTTGAGAACCCCTGGCCACAAAGAACCTGAGGCGCGCTTGTGAAACGCTCTGGGTGCTCCGCGTATGTCAGCTTGGCGGAGCTGTACTTGACTGTACGCTGATCATTGGAGACCAACAGGCTGGGGTGGGCGGTGCAGAGGTTGAAGGTGAGGTCCAGGGGGTTCAGGAGTATGTGGAGGGAATCCAGGAGGCCGGTCATCTCTGAGCAGAAGTCTTGGGTTTTGAGGCCCGCCTGGAGACGCTTGGTGTTGAGCGGTGCTTTCGAGGCGATCATGGGGGGAATGGGGCCGGTGATGACTTCTCTCAGCTTAGGTTCAATCATCATGAACCTGGAGAGCAGAAGGATTTCCTCAGTTGAGGATTGTTGCTGCTATGTGTGCTTCTTTGCGACACGTCTTTACTTATGTAGGCTGTGTGTGTGTGTGTGTGTGTGTGGACCTATCTGCTTATCTTATATTTCACAAGCGCCAATAGCTTACAGTGCACATGTTTATCTTGCACGTTTTTAAAATTCTATATTACTCAGTTTGTAAAGCTGATCATGCGAATGCAATTCATTTTCATGGTGCATGTGTTGACTAACCTCTTTATTTTTTTGTTCTCATCAATCAATATACTATGGGACAATGTAAACAACGTTTGCAGGGAAAATATTCTTTTTGCTGTTGAGTTACTATTTCTTTCACTGGGTTTAAGAGTAGGGTTGTAAAGGCAGTTTCGATGTGTGTTGTACCTGTGTATGAAGATGCACGCGTCTGTCTCGCTGAGGGCCTGCGTGGCACTTCGCTGGGCCTCCGCTAACTGCTGCTGTTGCTCTTCGAGTGCATCCAGTTCCAACTGCCAGCTTTTCCTGCGCATGCACGTCTCCTCCTCCAACAGCACGCGCAGACGCTCCCTGTACCTGAACACAACACAACAGCGTTGCATCTAAATAAGGGTAGATTGCGTGAGCTAAATAGCACAAGAAGCCTAATTTTCCTTTACAATAATTCACCACTTGTGCCATATAGCGTACGGTCCTAAAGAACAATCATATTGATTCAGATTTTTTTTTTTTCACATGTAAGGAAATCAAACTTTAAAAACTAAAACAATGATGTAAACTATCTTCTAGTCCAGTTTTAGAGCTGTTGTCAAATAGTCTATGACATTAAGTTTACTGGCAGTCTAAAAACAGGCTGAGAAACTGGATTCATCTCATGAAGTGAATGGCACGTGAAGTCACTGCTTCAACCTGCTCTTCAAGCCTGAAAGAAGAGCCGCTTCTGGTAATCTGATGAACACATTTACTGTAAATCCTGCGTGAATGACTTTACACATGTTCTTACAGTTATAGTAAAGGGAGAGTACTCCAACAAAAACAAAAAACAGTTCCATCACTATTTAAATGTAAAGAAGAGTTGACCCATCCTCTGTTAAAACTTACATAGTACATCATTTTACTCATTTAAAAAAACGGTGTGCATTAGGATTGGTTGTTTTTAAATTAACTAATTAAAGATAAAGACATTTCCATTCCTTTATTTTATCTATTCATATCTATTTTTAATGTCATGGCTTTTAATAGCCTATGTAACAATTCCATAGAATGTGATGTTATTCATATTCACCATTAGTGAGCATCACAGTCACGAAAAGCAACAGGTTATGGTTTGTTTTTTCGTTTTCTGGTTGTGACATTTCTAAAGAGATTGAGATCAGTGTTATTGTCCACAAATGACGATGAAGGGGTGAAAGGTCCTGTTATACATTTACTGCCATCCACTGGACCATGAAAGCCACTGAAAACATGGTTTAAAAGCTTTTTAAGTATCCATGTCTTCATAAAGTAGGACACTTGCATATTTTAATACACCTGCTTCAGGGCACCATGTGTGACTTTTAAAGGCAGCATCAACACCAGCACACGTGCAGCATGTTACCTGTCCACTAGAGCAGCCATACTCTCCATGACAGTGACTGCCTTGTTGACCAGTTTCTCCCCTATGGCTTCAGACGCTCCCTGCTCCTTTGTTGTCTTCTGAAGGAGACTCTCGGTCATCTGCAGCCTGCAAGAAACCACCTGCAAACACACAAGTGACATTTTGAGTAACGGGCTGTGAACAAGGCAAGGGGAAAAAAACCCATTTCCATGTTGCAAGTGAAATGGGTTGAGTTGGCTCTTCTGCTGAGCACTGATGGAATTTAAGTGTTTGAATCAGTCACCTGGAACAGGGAACTCCCTTTTATCCTGACAGAAGTCATTACCCTGTTCTCTAAAGTCAGAGCATTTTTTGCATTCTCATCATTCACCAGTTACAAAGCACGGTGGCACTGAGCCAGACAGCCGCCAGCCAAATTATTTTAAAGTTCTGTAAAAGTCTGCATACATTTTAATTTAATTTTAATCTAGAAGTTTCCTTGAAATAAAGAGTTGTATTTCAACTTAAGCATACAATATACATTCATTAAGATTATTGTACTCTATTAATAGGAACGTTATTTGTCTTGTCAAGTTGTGTGCTTGCATGTTGATAAATGATCGGCATGTTCACCTGACATGCTCTGCACTGACTAAAGAAATCTCTGGGTTATCAGTTTGTTTTAATTTCCCGATAAATTATTTTCAGGAAATTATTCTAAAGTTTGACCGTAAAACAGAACATTACCTTGTCTTCTACTTTATCACCAAATCACAATATTTTAGACGTGAGCAAAACTAATGCTACAATATCACAGTCGGAAAAATGCCTCTGGAATAAAAGTCTGGAAAACACAAATGAAACAACAGAGCTACCATGCTGCGGTTCTCCAACACCCGTCTCATCTCCTCTTCGGCCGCGTCGATTGTGAGGACGTCGTGGTTCTGGTGATGGCCTTCTGTGAAGCACGTGCCGCACATCAAGCTCATGTCGTTGGAGCAAAAGTACTCAAGGGGACGCCGGTGGGTGGCGCAGCTTTTGGTCCCCAGCTCATTCAGGGGCTCCACCATAGTGTGCGCACTCAGCCACTCCTTATCCTGGTGTCTCTGGAGGTGCCCGGAGCACAGCGACACCTCGCACCTCAGGCAGGTCTTCACAGCCGGGGACTTTTTGTCGATGCAGTGGTCGCAGAGAACCTCCTCCGTCCTCTCAGGCTCGCTCTCAGGGCGCCTTTCCAGCTGCGGCACGCTGGCTTGGTAGCCCTCGATGATGCTGCAGAGCTTGAAGTTTTTCCTCAGGGAATCCACACCCTGATACTCCTTGCGGCACTCCGGGCAACGTAGAGATGTTTTGTCCGTCCCGTCGATGGTCTTGCAGATGCAGGCCAGACAGTAGTTGTGGCCACAGGGGAGAACTACCGGATCGGAGAATAACTGGAGGCAGATGGGGCAGCTCAGCTCGTGGGCTAGCTGCTCCTCCGGCTTGGACGAAGACATGGTGGGAGGTGGTGGTGTTGGATGCTTCTTAAGTTGCTTGCCGATTATTTCTCTTGTCGCTCTTGACAAAACCTCCAACACTTACCTTGCCTCCACCTTTAGTCCCTTCTTCAAACTGTCTCCTCTTCCCAGGCCGGTGAGTCTACGATGACAACAGGTAATACAGACGGTATACAAAACAAACAAGGAAGTCAGCTGCCGTTTATAATTCATCAGAACTGTAGAAGGCGTATCCATGTATGCAGGACAGCATTCCTTTCCAAGAGGCCCTGTCCTCTGCGCTACCAGAAATTTCCACCACCACAGGGGTTGCTGTTGATGGTAAAATTATGCCACGCATGACAATAGTCATGTGGCCGCAGAGCTCATTGTGGAAACTAGAATGCAAATGATGTGCCAGGAGCCATCTTAACTGGAGAACAGAGAGAACAAATATTACCTGAGGTAAGTGCAAGCTGCACACCTTGTTCCATTGTCGGTCATTTTCTTATTTTAGCTTTAGTTGTCTTCAGTAGACTTGAAAATTCCACAACCCAACCCAAAAGGTGTTTAAAACTCTTCGTGGTACAAAATACATGACCGACAGTTGGTTTCATCCAACATTTGGCTCATTGTGTGCACGTCAAGTAAGTTGTGTGTGTTTCTGCACGTGCTCGGATGCAACGGAGGAGCCTGATGCCTCACACACAGTACGATCACACGTGCTGAACGTCTCCTGTTGACTGTAAGCAACGCGGGGGGGGGGGGGGGGGGGGGGGGGGCGGGTGTCGGTCAAGTATTTTGTAC